>NC_090267.1:296460111-297060111 GCF_040414725.1 Anabrus simplex
AAGAGCTCGATGTCATAGCTCGTTAGGTTCCTCGTCAATGCATAATGCAAATGTATACTTATGAGGTATTTTACGCAGGCCACAGTGGACTGGATAGTCAAGATCTATGCCTGATACATTTCTCTCCTGATTCTTTTTTACTTTCTCTGAATGCATTTTAAGTTTCTTAATATATGACAGGAAATCATTAATTAACCAACTGAGGAGTTCATCTTCAGTACTAAAAGATGCTTTTTTTTTTTTTTTGCTAGTGACTTTACATCGCACCGACACAGATAGGTATTATGGCGACGATGGGATAGGAAAGGCCTAGGAGTTGGAAGGAAGCAGCCCCAGCATTTGCCTGGTGTCAAAATGGGAAACCACGGAAAACCACCTTCAGGGCTGCCGACAGTGGGATTCGAACCCACTATCTCCCGGATGCAACCTCACAGCCGCGCGCCCCTAATCGTACGACCAACTCGCCCGGTTAAAAGATGCTCGTTTGTTCTCGTTCCTGAATATGTCCCATGTGAGGTGTTGCAGACGTTATGCGCATTGAACAATTTAATCAAATGCTCCATAAAACAAATGGCTTATTTTAAACTGTATTTTATGCTCTCGGGACAAAACCACCTCCATACTTTACAAACCAGAGATTGTTTCAGGGGAAAATACAATATTTTTAGCTCTTGCTACATTCATTTTCGTGAAATTTGTTGGGCAAATTATTTTCCTCGTTGGTTTCCTAATTTAAGATTTCTGAGTTTGAAGATGCCTCTCAAATGATTGCCGGTCACGGTAGCATAGTTTAAAAAAAGTCCAGTGACAAATTTTGGGATCGCCCGATTCTTATGACGTAACTCGGTTCAAAACTTAGGAACAGAGGCCTACTTCGATCAGCTTGAAGTCGTATCTCATGCGTAATACTTCCTCTGTATAATGTTTCGAACATTGAACATTCACTGGAAACTTGTGAAACAAAATTCCACTACCTTTAATTTCTCGTGAATAAACCATGACTGGAACTGCGAATGCTTAACATCAGACAAATACATAATACATTCACAACCAACTCAGTTAATGAACACGTTTAAAGGCGCGAGCCTGGTAGACCGAGGGCAAGATAGCGATCCTAGCGGCCCGGCATTGAACTTCAGTGTAACCACTTCCATAGCGTTTTACGGGCTCTATTTCCAGGCCTTGTATTATAACGTAGGCAACGTGGGAAACTCACATTCTTTCAGAAATAACTACCATACTCTTATTGACGAAAGAAGCTCTGCACTACGACGGCCTTAGTTTGGAATAAACCTCTGTAATACACGTAATACTGTGTTGTGTGCTGTAGCTTTATCAATATGTAAAATCACTCTTCGGTTACTGAATTAAGAAACAGTGAAAGGGCCCCTCACAAGTCATGGGACCCCCCACCCCGCAAGGTCTACGGAGTCCTTATCGCCGCAACTGAAGGAAAGCGAACGCGGCATGAATCGAACCTCAGCCTTACAGTATAAGCACTACTTTAGAACTCATGATTTATGACATAACAGTCTACTGCACAGTTTAATAATCCGGGATTACTCCTGGACCTGATTTTTTTAGGTAAAAAGTGTCAGTATTATTATATTATCTATCTTTAAGTTTTGCCTAGGATCGGGTTTGCATTTGAGTAACGTACGTTACTAGAGTTCCATACCTCATTCTTCTTAAAAGAGCTAACGAGGGCAGCCACATAATTCACGCTCCACCTAATACGGCCACGTTTGTGATCAAATTTAAAGGCAAGCTATTACCATAGCTCTCTATCATGTGGATAAGACTGCGAGACATGATAACGAACGCTTAGGTGTCTCCTTTCAGAAACCAGTTGTAGCAGTTAATTAAAATATATGACACCAATTTCGGTTATTTCTAGCCAGTTACATCAGCGGTTCTCAAAATGTGGTACGCGAGGAGATTTCAAGAGAAAATGTGAATACAAGAACAGTGAAAAATTGACTTTAAAATATCGTCATGTCGTGACCGTGTCGTCAAGTTCATGATATCTTTTTCAACACTGACGGATTCCTAACTATGGTGTATCTAAAAAGTAAGTACCGCAATGAGCTATATTTGGACTCGAACATCCACATCGAAGTTTCACCTGGATAATCAGAAAACAATTTTCAAACAACCATTTTGAAAACCTTGGTGAATCATAGCTTCTGAACTTCGGAATGAAGATTAAAACTATTATTTCTTACTCCTTCCGTATTATGATATGAAGTCTTCCCTGACAGCAACCCAACGTGGAGGGATTGCATGTTTCTGAGCTGGTTTTTACTGTGATATGTTGTATGCAAATGCAGGTTTGTATTAAGGTGAACACACACCCAGCCCCCGCCCACTGAACCAAAAGCCACTACGCTGACCGTCAGCCAAGGAGTCGGATGTAATTGACACTACTCAGCGTTAGTCATTAATTCATGTTAAGTTTAACATGCAGTGTCTGGAAAACTTTCGTAAGTTACTAGAGTAGCAGGAATTGCTGTGTTGCCGTTGTCTTCTTGTTCCACAGGTAGCCGAAAAACATTTTGGTTAGTTTGGTTTTGTCCATTCTGAACAAATGTCCGAGAAATGATAACCTTCTCTTTTTCATGGTCTCTGAAACATTCTCCACATTTTTGTAGACTTCATTGTTCCGAAGTTTTCAACACGTTTCGGTCTGGATTGGGCCCAAGATTTTCCGTACTATTCTTCTTTCTAAGATCTCCAACTTGTAATTCATCGAGAGGCATTATTATTATTGTTAATTGGCTGTATATGTTACAAGATTATTTTGTTTGTTTTATACACAGTAGTGGCACCACATTTTTCTAGATACAGTAGCATACCAACAATGTTCTAGGTGTTTGCATGCCTTCTATGTAGCCAACAACATTGCGTATGTGTTCCCAGCAACGCAGAAGCCTTTGGCTATAAAGTCGTCACTGCCTAATCTCTGGTTGGTGCGGAGAGGGCGATCGATTGCCGACAGATCGTCTTCACCTGTTCCGAAGCAAATCCCACACAGTGGTTCCTTCATGTTAGGGTTTAGGTCGAAGTTGCAGGGCTCTTTACACATGTCTGTTAGGTCATCAGCCCACAGGCTGGTTGGATCCTCAAATAGCACCACCAAAGGCTATACAGTTATAGGATAACCATAAAAACCAATGACAGTACCTAAATGAGGCGTACTAGGCAAGACGAGGAGTGAGGTAGTTTGCCATTGCTTTCCTCACTGGGGCAGGTAGTGCTATTGTAGCATGACTGACCCTATGAGCAATACCTTTCATAACACTCAGACACACTGGTTGTGCTCTGAATGCCATTACTCAGCACGACCCACACCCCAGCAGCTTCCATATTGTCACAGCCATGGGTGAGACTGGAACTTCAGTGGAAGCTACACTTTGCTCTGGCCTGTGCCAAGAGATGGATGCAAAAGTACTGCATCCATCAAGAAATGACAGCAGGCAGCTAGCTCATCCATATTCTATATGACAATGGAAGGGCGTATGCAGCAGGAGTGACGTCTCGTTTGTTTAGTCACTAGGGCTAGGAAGTGCTCTACCACCCCCATACTCTTAGGATTTAAGTCCCTGCCACCTCGACCTAATCCCTAGGATGAAGGAACTACTGCGTATGATCTCGTTCGAACACCTGAAGACGTTCTGCAGGCAATCGATCTCTCCTCGCACCATCCATAGATTACACAGTGCGGAAGGAACCGGAAGCTTCCACGTGCGCAACAATGGTGCTACATCGAAGGCCCGTAAAACCTAGAACCTTGTATGTATTCTATGTATCTAAAAACAACTTCTAAAATGAACTTATGTATCAGACAATAAACTTGTATAAAGTTGTTTTTAACCAAGGATACTGTCAGAGGTTAGCGAGTTCTGAACCCCTTGACGGAATCACTAACCAGTTGTGAGATTACTTCCTTTTCCTGTAACTTGGTATATGCCTTGCAACTCAGTTATCTTACCATAGATCCTTCTGGGGATCAGCGGTCGAACTCCACATCCCAAAATTGCGGATTCAAACCCGGCAGAGGTAGTCGGATTATCGAAGGGCGGAAAAAGAAAGTCTATTTGGTATTCCATGTTGTACTATATCGGCGTGTAAAAGATATATGATGACATACTCGGTGTATACTCGACAAAATCAATTAAAATTTCGGCCATATGTTGCAAATAGAGTACCGTTTTAACGGCCATTTGAGTAACTCAACATTCTATAGCTGTGACTCCATCTCGACTATGTCCGATGGTATTTAAAGGTTCTCAAATACGTCGACAACGTCTGCGGCACCTCGGTGTCTCCGGAAACCGTAAATGGAGTTAGTGGGGCGTAACATTATTATTATTATTATTATTATTATTATTATTATTATTATTATTATTATTATTAAAAAACTTCGTGGTTCAGGCAGCAGCGCGCCGGCCTCTCAACGCTGGGTTGCGTGGTTCAAATCCCGGTTACTCCATGTGAGATTTGTGCTGAATAAAGCGGAAGCGGGACACGTTTGAGTACTCCGGTTTTCCCTGACGTTTTTCATTCCTGCAGCACGCTCCAGTATCATTTCATTTCATCTGTCAGGCATTAATTTCCCCATAGGAGTGCGACAGGTTTCATCAGCTGGCACAGTTCCCATCTTCGCCGCTAGATAAGGATTTCATTCATTCAATTCCTTACCCGACTTAAAATGGAAAAAGGCTGTAGATTTTCATTAGTATTAAAACTGGGCCAGATTCACATGTGTGACGCATTTCGAATCTGCAACACTACCATCTTGTGAAAAGTGGTGGAAGAAGAATAAGAAGAAATATATATATATATATATAAATAGATAGATAACGTCTTAGTGTGTGGCAAAATGATAGCTCTAGCCCCTCTTTTACACTTCACTAGGCCTACTATATTTATAATGCACAACATTTCTTTTTCTAAGGATTGGTTTTACGTCGCACCGACACAGATAGGTCTTATGGTGACTATGGGCTAGGAAAGGGCCAGGAGTGGGAAGGAAGTGGCCGTGGTCTTAATTAAGGTACAGCCCCAGCATTTGCTCGGTGTGAAAATGGTAAACCACGGAAAACCATCTTCAGGGCTGCCGATAGTGGGGTTCAATCCCACTAACTTCGGAATGCAACCTCACATTAACATGCCCCTAACCGTACGGCCAACTAGCTTGACTGCGCAACATTTAAATTATAGTCTATAACAGTAATACAAAAATTACTACAAACTACTACAATTACAACAATGTATCTCATGAGAAAATTAAAATAACATTGTAGTACTACTAACTACACAAAAATAGATATTGTAATAAAAGATATAATAATAACAACTCACTACATATAGAAAGTCCAAATTAATAATTATAATAATAAATATATAAAATGTAATTTGTAATGTAAACTATATACGTTGCTGCCACACAAATTACAGAAAGACATTGCTTTGAGGTTAGCAATAATTGTCTCTTCCACTACAAAATCGATCGATAATTTTCATCGCATTAAAATAATAATAATAATAATAATAATAATAATAATAATAATAATAGTCCGCCTGCTGGCCATGATCGTTAAAGCGTGGAGTCTATATGATCTAACACCGTGGTTAGCCGGTTTGAGCCCCTTTGCTCGAAGAAGTTTTCACCATCAGAATGTTGGCCGGCAGGGTAGGGGAGGTGGTGGTATACAATTTTTAATCACTAGACTGCGTGCGAAAAGCCTGGATTAAATTCCAAACCTCTCCGCAGTGCCAATATGAAGTGAGGGCATATGAAGCTGTTGATGGTAATTCCTCCGTGGGATGGGGACGTTAAGCCTTGAGCGGACCGCTCGGTGCTATTCGACAGGAGTAAGGTATGTGCCAGCAAAGTGTTTCACCCTCCCCTTCCTACTACCATGTATCACGTCATTCAGTTCAACTCCTCTCATGAGGTTGACGTCAGGAAGGGCATCCGATCGTAAAACTGGCTACGAAGATTCGTCTCCCTTCATACCCGACCCCGTATAGAAACGGGACAAGAGGTGGACATTGTAATAAAAGATATAATAATAACAACTCACTACATATAGAAAGTCCAAATTAATAATAATAATAATAATAATAATAATAATAATAATAATAATAATAATCAACATCTTGACTTTTTCCAAATTAATTAGGGGTCAGCCCCGATGTGGACTTAGCCTAGCGTTACGGCGCATTGCCCTTCTTGACGCCAACCCTATGTAAAGGGATGTATTCACTATTGCGTCTTTCTATGGCGTTTAGTAGCATGGTATATTGTATGTAAAGAAGATGTGTCTAAAGACGAATACAAACATTTAGTCTCCGAGCCATGGGAACTAACCATATACAGTTAAAAATCCTCGACTTGGCCGTGCATCGATCCTGGGACCCTCTCAACCGAAGAACAACACGCCGATATTCAGCCAAGGAGTCGGGTGAATAATGATAATAATGTGTTGATCCTCCATTCTTAATAAGATAATAGATAGATTAGATAATAGAGTACTGAAATTACGTCCAGACCGAGCCAGTAAATCTACTGACATTATTCTCGCATGTACCCCCTGTTTCATACACTAACCAACTACTGTCTCGGGTTTCGACCACGTAACCTTGGGCATAGGAAGTGAGTAACATTTCAACTGCTCTACGGAGCCGATGATTTAATCATAAAACCCAAATAAATTGCAGAGCTGTGCCTCTAAACACATAGGCACATAGGCTAAGAGATATCAACTCCCCATCACCACCCAACAGCTTACCTGAGCGTGCGCGCGGCCTAATCAACGGATCACCGTACCACCGACTGTCCCAACACTACTCATGAGTACCTTGCCACTCTCTCAACAAACATTCAACCTTTCCCCACATAGGCGCGTGGGGCGGGGCGGGAGGAAGTGAAGCACTGTCCTTCGGCAGAGTTCTCTAGGTCTGAACCTGAACAAGCGACTTTCTTCAGCAGCTGCGATTACATGAAATGAAATGAATATTAAGTAGAGCTGCAGTGGCCAACGCTTGTGTTATTTACTAATATAAAAGTAAGTGTTTCTTTTTGTAATATACGAGCTTGTTGCCAGGTTTCATTTCGAATATTGGCAATTAAAAATAAAGAGCATCATGCATATTCTTTTACTTGTATCTTCTAGACTTCAGAGTGTACTCTTTTTCCTTCTCCGAAACCCAGGTATAATAACATACAACTTTTTATTTCCAAGTCTGTTTCCGAATTATCTCGGTCGATTTTAAAGTGCATTTAGCCCAGTTTTACTGCAGCATACCCTTCCTCACGCCAACCCTATACGAAGGAATCTGTGGCGGTTATTAGTGTGATGTGTTGAATATAAATGATCACAATCGTACACTTCACGAGCTAAAGGAATTAACCAAACGCAGCTAAAATCCTCAATATTTTTACAATTTGCTGTACGTCTCACCGACACAAATAGGTTTTATGGCGACGATGAGATAGGAGCTAGGAGTGCGAATGAAGTGGTGAAAACGAAAATCCACAGCCTATTTCCAGTCATTCGACCGGGCCAGGAATGGAACGAATGAAGCACCTATCTAGCGGCGAGGATAGGAATTGTGCCGGCTGCCGAAGCCTGTCGCACAAGGAAGTGGTCGTGGCCTTAATTAAGGTACACTTGCATGGTATAAAATGGGAAACCATGGAAACTATCTTCAGGGCTGCCGACAGTGGGGTTCGAACCCACTATTTCCCCAATGTAAGCTGACAGCTGTATGCCCCTAACCACACGGCCAACTCACTCGGTGCTAAAATGCCCGTCCAGCTGAGAATCTAATCCGGGGCACTATGAACCGAAGAGCACTACACCTGACCAGTTAGCCAAGGATCTTGACATGGTATGACATACCTATTCCAGATATGTAGCATTCCAGGTTTCCAAAAATACAATGTTATTGGGTTTACTTCACACAAAATGCATTTTTACGGTTTTCGAAGACGCTGAGGGTCTAGGGGTATCGTGCATGCCTCTCACCCGAAGAACCCGGGTTCTATTCCCGGTCAGGTCAGGGATTTTTACCTGGACCTGAGGGTTGGTTCGAGCTTCACAACGGAGGAGCTATCTGACGGTGAGATGACGATCCCGGACTAGCAAACCAAGAATAACGGCCGAGAGGATTCGTAGTACTGACCATGCGCCACCTCATAATCTGCAGGCCTTCGGGTTGAGCAGCGAAAGGCCCGTCAGGGCTGTAGAGCTATGGGATGTTTATTTGGAGACGCTGAGGTGCCGGAAGTTTGTCCCGTAGTGCTGTTAAATCTACCGACTCGAGGCTGGCGCATTTGAGTACCTTTCAGTACCACCGGACTGAGACAAGTTCGAACCCGCTAACTTTGGTTCTGAAAGCCAGCGCTCTGCCCACTGAACTAGACCATCTTATAAAACGAGATGTCACAAGGGAATATTGTATTAAGAAGTGTAACTTATTAGTGCCTACGAATTTTTGTCCTGCAACAGTTCTCCTAATTTAAAACCTACTGGTTCGGGATTTAAAAATTAAGCACCGGTATATAATAATTTCGTATGGCTATTTCTAGCCGAGTGCAGCCCTTGTAAGGCAGACCCTCCGACGAGGGTGGGCGGTATCTGCCATGTGTAGGTAACTGCGTGTAATTGTGGTGGAGGATAGTGTTATGTGTGGTGTGTGAGTTGCAGGGATGTTGGGGACAGCACAAACACCCAGCCGCCGGGCCACTGAAATTAACCAATTAAGCTTAAAATCCCCGACCCGGCCGGGAATCGAACCCGGGACCCTCTAAACCGAAGGCCAGTACGCTGACCATTCAGCCAACGAGTCGGACTAAGCACCGGTGAACCTGAATGATATGTAAAAGTACTGGGTAAATAAACTGTGGTTTCACAGGAAAAATGGTTCCCTTCACAACAAAATATAATTCATGTTATTTGCTTTACGTCCCACTAACTACTTTTACGGTTTTCGGAAACGCCGAGGTGCCGGAATTGAGTCCCGCAGGAGTTCTTTTACGTGCCAGTAAATCTACCGACACGAGGTTGACGTATTTGAGCACCTTCAAATACCACCGGACTGAGCCAGGATTGAACCTGCCAAGTTGGGGTCAGAAGGCCAGCGCCTCAACCGTCTGAGCCACTCAGCCCGGCTAACAAAAAATAAGCCCGTGGTGCAACAGCATTGGCCTGCCAAGGCGACTGCTGTCCAACAAGATGACCTGCGGATATTGGAGTGTCACATTGTCAACGTGATGACATCTTAAGCCGCACTGCTTGGCTTTCGCAACCAGAAATTAGTTGTTCATCACAAGGATCGCTACGCAGTGGTCGATAGCCACTAATATCTCGTGGCCAGGAGAACTGCCTTCAGAACATAACGCAAACAATATACTAATTTATATTACAAGTGGCTATTCGCGAGTGGGAAGTTTAATGCACGAGCCGTAGGCGAATGCCTTGAATTAAGGTAAATCCGGGACAGATGCCGCCCCGGTAGAGATGCCGCATACACTGTAGCTAAAGGTTCCCATCGTTACAGCTAGATGGCAAATGTGTGGTTTTTCAGTTTCTAAGGAAGAACTACTGTCTGCAAGTCTGACGAAATTTGCTCGTATATTACGCCAATTATAGCCGATATCATGAGGCGAGTACATGTTTCCTCCTGACAAAGTTTTTGCGTGTGTTAATTTATTGTGTATTAAGTTGGCTTCAAATGCTTAAATCAGACGTTTTTAGTACAGTAGACGTCAGAAACATAACTGTAGTTGAGAGTAAGCTAATTTTGGGCCATGATAGCCTTGAGGTATGAAAACAGGAGGGTGCCGCGTCTCTCCCTGATAGTTGGCCTTCGGGCTGAGCAGCGGTCGCTGTGCAGGCCAGAGCCATTTCAAGGGTGTTAAGTGCCGTGGGGTTTTATATAACACAGTGAAGAATCCATTGCACATGCACATTTATAGTAAATCGAAATTAAAATATGATTTTAATGTTGTAAATTATCAGATAGATTTTTTCCATTGAATGATTATATTATGTGGATATAATTGTCTTGTAGTACGTTCTAGTGTTCGGTTATATTAAAGTTGAAGAAATTGGCTTAAATTTGATTTTGTCATTAATTATTTTACACGCGGCATCTCTCCCGAGCAAAGTCGGCATCTATACCGGGATCCAGGGAGAGACGCCGCAGATGCAACAATTCCTATGTTTACTCCTTTCTCCTATTTACTTTCAATTGCCAATATTTTGTTCATCCCTGATCAAATGTACATGTTTTCAAATTATGCTCGATGAATTTGCAACAATTTTTAAAGTAAATATACCGAGATATAACAAAAGACATAAAAAGTGCGGCAACT
The DNA here is from genome assembly GCF_040414725.1 of Anabrus simplex. Taxonomy (NCBI): domain Eukaryota; kingdom Metazoa; phylum Arthropoda; class Insecta; order Orthoptera; family Tettigoniidae; genus Anabrus; species Anabrus simplex. The sequence continues at coordinate 296,470,499 of NC_090267.1, forward strand.
CTCCCGGAATTACCCTAATCGGGTAAACAGAGCACCCGTCTAGTCATGAGCAGGGTTAAGATTTATAAGTAATAAAAATGACCAAAAATGTGCAAACATATGGGATAAACATTTTCAAAATATGCAGTAAAATATAGACTAAATATTTTTTCTAAAATAATGCCAAATAAGGTGGGTTTTTTTTTTTGCTTTACGTCGCACCGACACAGATATGTCTTATGGCGACGATGGGATAGGAAAGACTTAGGAAGGGGAAGGAAGCGGCCGTGGCCTTAATTAAGGTACAGCCCCGGCATTTGCCTGGTGTGAAAATGGGGAAACCACGGAAAACCATCTTCAGGGCTGCCGACAGTGGGGCTCGAACCCACTATCTCCCGATTACTGGATACTGGCCGCACTTAAGCGACTACAGCTATCGAGCTCGGTGCCAAATAAGGTAAGGAATATCTGTATTTTATAACATTTTCATACTAATGAAAGAAATTGAAAGCCGCAAAATAAAAATGTAAACAGAACAAGAGTTCAATATTTTTGTTGTGGACCACAGAGGATTGAGTGACAAGGCAAAACCAAAAAGAAAGATAAAGAAAGTGTGCATACAGCAGAACTTGCTTTCCACATTTCATAGAAAGACCAGAATCCAGCTTTGAAATACTGATGCTCGTAAAATACATTTTAAGTGATCTTCTAGAAAGAATAACTTTAACCAACTGTACCTATGAGCAACACTTTCACATCATTCATCACCGAGAGTAGCTGCAGCATTACGAATAGCATTAGTAGCATCGCTCATGCCTCAGTCACTTTCATATTGTCAACATCAAGAAGGGAGCGGAAGGCGTGTAGCAACCGAAGAAAATGCTGCATTCATGTTCCCGCTATCCGAACAGGAATTCGAGTTTCGGATTTCCAAACGGCGAAGCTTCCTTGCCCTGTTATGGAGCGCAATTAACCGCCAGATAGAGTTTTTGCCAGCGGCGTAACGTCGCACAAACTTAGATAGGTTTCTGGCGACGATGGTCTAGGAAAGGGCGAGGAGTGACCGTGGTTTTAATTAAGGCATAACCCCACAGTATTTACTGGTGTAAAAGTGGATCCCATTGATGTTCTGCTTGTGAGGTCTATTTTATGTTCCCGTCTTTCGCAACTATTTTCTTTCTTTCAAAGATACTATCATTCTTGAATAGGGTGGAATCCTTCCCGTTCTTCCTCTGACCATTGTATTATTATTATTTTTTTTTTTTTGTTATTTGCTTTACGTCGCACCGACACAGATAGGTCTTATGGCGACGATGGGACAGGAAAGGGCTAGGACTGGGAAGGAAGCGGCCGTGGCCTTAATTAAGGTACAGCCCCAGCATTTGCCTGGTGTGGAAATGGGAAACTACGGAAAACCATTTTCAGGGCTGCCGACAGTGGGGTTCGAACCCACGATCTCCCGAATACTGGATACTGGCCGCACTTAAGCGACTGCAGCTATCGAGCTCGGTCTGACCATTGTTAAGGGGAGCCATCATTACCATTAGGCCTATTGTTAATCACCGTCTACTAACAAAAAGCCTGCGTCTCTGAATTTGGCAACTCACTACGATTTCTTTCGCTCGATAGTTTTGGCACGAGTCATATTTCAGTGCTGACTAATGACAGAGCCCCAAATATGACGTGGTGTGATCTATCTTAGTATAGCATGGCGGCAAGATACTGCCTTTATCATATCTGTGGTGCTACTCTGTGGCTAGCGCTCGTTTCAACTCAGGATGGGCGGAAAGCAGATCCTGTCCTGGGCACAAATTTATGAATATAATAATCAATATATAATAAAAACATAATTTAGTCTGGGCTGTGTGGCTCTGATGGTAGAAGAGCTTGCCTTCCTAATCCAAGTTGGCGGGTTTGATCCCGGCTCGCTCCGGCACTCAAATGCGCTTGCCGCGTGTCACTAGATGTAAAAGAACTCATGTAGGACAAAATGCGGGTATCTTGCCGTCTCCAAATAACGGAAAAGTACGTAGTGGGACGTAAAACTTCTTCTTCATGGTCTTTTTCCCAATTTATTGATGACGATATATAATATAGACCTAGTCCAAGTTTACGGCCGGATGCACTTCCTGACTCCAACCTTCTGTGAAGATATTATAGTCACTTTTGCGTGTTTCTGTGGTGGTTGGCAACGTGATGTGCTGTATGTAAATGAAAAGAAGTGTAGTAAGACAAACACAAACCCACAGTCCACGAATGCGAGGAATTAACCATATGCAGTTAAAATATCTGGCCCGGTCGGGAATCGAACGTGGGGCCCTCTAAACCAGGCAAGGAACCGGACTTTGACGTAAAAATAATAACATTAATCATAATCATCATTATACACATCATTATCACCATCATCATTGGTGAGACCTTGGCATTCCTCAGAAGTTTTTGTCGATCTTTCCTGTTCATTGCCTTGTTCCTCCAGATCTTAATTTTTCCCATCTCAGATTTGGTCTACCAACTTCTGGGGATCCTTCTGGTCTGGTAACATATTAAATAACTTGTTCATCACTCTGTTATCATTGGCCCAGTCTACCCTAGCCTCTTGATCTTAATGACTTTAAGAATATCGGGTTCATTGAATAGCCTCTTAAGCTCAAGGCTACAAATATATTATTCTTCATCAATTATTCTACTGGCCCAAAAATGCATTTCGAAATTCTTCTAAGTTACCAAGCTGTCTTTCGTCAGATTTTGACAGAGGATCACGTTTCAGAACCATATGTTAGTACTGATCTCACTATAAGACGCACTGGAGAATATCTCTGCCTTTGGGTTAATGATTGGCAGCTGTGGAACAATTTCAAGGACATTTCTAAATTTCTGCAAGTTATTTTAGATTTCTAAGCTATTAAGTCAAGAGTGTTGGTGGTAGTGGTGGTGATTATTGTTTTAAGAGGAAATACAACTGCAGCCATACTCTTTTAACACTAATGAGAAGAAAAGTGGAAGGGGTCTGTCATTTCGAAAAATGAAGATATCGGCTAAAGAAAGACAAGGGCCATGATGAACTTGAAAATGAAAGACTCCCTAGTCCTCGGAACCTAATAGCATAGGGATCGGAAAAGAATAAGAGTTGACAAAGGGAGGTCGGATAGGATAAATTAAAGTGAGGAACCTGGCACAAGTAAATGGAAGCAACTCCAGGAGTCAGCTAAGGACTCCGTGGTTGCCAACCCATGCTCCCAGGTTAAGACCCCATGGATCCCCTTTTAGTCACCTCTACGACAGACAGGGGATACTGTGGGTGTTATTCTACCGCCCCCAGCCACAGGGGGGTATTAAGCTAAGAAGTGGCCGTTCTCGTACTGAAAAGTTCAGTACAAATTCTGCGGAGTCATTTATATTGTTAACGATTAATGACTAGGAGTAGATGGAGAAGTCCGCCTCTGTGGTGGAGTGGTTAGTGTGATTAGCTGCCACCCCTAGAGGCCCGGGTTCGATTCCCGGCTCTGCCCCCAAAATTGAAAAGTGGTACGAGGGCTGGAACGGGTTCTACTCAGCATCGGGAGGTCAAATGAGTAGAGGTGGGTTCGATTCCCTCCTCAGCCATTCTGGAAGTGGTTTTCCGTTGTTTCCCACTTCTCCTCCAGGCAAATGCCGGGATGGTACCTAACTTAAGGCTACGGCCACTTCCTTCCCTCTTCCTTGTCTATCCCTTCCAATCTTCCCATCTCTCACAAGGCTCCTGTTCAGCATAGCAGGTGAGGACGCCTGGGTGAGGTACTGGTCATCCACCCCAGCTGTATCCCTCGACCCAATGTCTCACGCTCCAGGGCACTGCCCTTGAGGTGGTAGAGGTGGGATCCCTCGCTGAGTCCGACGGAAAAACCAACCCTGGAGGGTAAACAGATTAAGAAAGAAAGAAAGAAAGAAAGAAAGAAAAAAGAAAGAAAGAAAGTGGATGGAGAAAAAAATTATCAAACAGTTTAACATAGCATTATTTGCTTTGTGTCAATCTGCAGTGGCAGAAAGAAATGTAAATACATTTAAATATCCAGGACAAAATGTGATAATTTGTAAACTAATTTGTAACACTTTTTAGATTTAATTATAATCTTTAATGTAGTAACAGACAAACTATCTTTAATAAGAATATGCAAATGAATGCATCAAAAACAGTTTGGATTTCAAAAAGCCAATACTCTCCCCTCAGTTTCAGGTGATCCGGGAAGAGGGGTTGGGAGTGTTCTATTTTAAATGAGTTTAGCATTGCCTCGATTTTGCTTGTGTCAGATTCCTCACTTTCATCTTAGGAAATCTTTCACTCTTCGTGGTCTTTCTCTTTCTCTTCCGATACAATCTCTTACAAGAAGAGTTAAAAGGGGATGTTATCTAGTTGCACTTGTCCTTAAATTAATATTCACCATCATCTCCACAGGAAAGAACTTATATAAAATTAATGTTTCATTTGATAGTGATACAATAATCACAGTTTGTTTCATATACCTAAAGAGATCTCATCAAGGCTATGCTCGAGGGAGCACATTGTAACAATGTGTGCTTCATTATTCACTTACGGGATTGCTCTGAAATAATGATGCGATTTAAAGGAGTAAATGTGATTTGAATTGCGGTAATCGTAAGGTTGAAAGTAGAGAAACGACTTGTTTAAATAAAAGGTATTTTATTTCTATGCATATAATGATGATGATGATAATAATAATTATATTCAATGATGCAGTAATCCACCAAGATTCTCAAGGGTTCACCACGTACTTGTACACTTCTGTAGTTTTATTCTTATTCCTACAATTATTATTATTATTATTATTATTATTATTATTATTATTATTATTATTATTATTATGAAAATGCTACTGGTTTACGTCTGGGGTTTCCAGGGACGACGAGGTGCTGAAATTTTGTGTCGCAGGAATTTCTCGACGTGCCAGTAAATCTACCGACACGAGGCGACGTATCTGAGCACCTTCAAATACCACCGGACTGAGCAAGGATCAAACCCGCCAACTTGAGCTGCCCTGCCCGTCATCTAGGCAGTTCTCAGAGATATTAAATTTATGCAAGGTATATGTCACGCTGGTAAATATTAAATAACAAGAGTAGTACTTCAAGACATTTTGAAACTATCGTCGGTGACGGAATTGGCTAAATTCAGAATCTGTACTTGTTATTTATATACTGAGTATCTTCCCTGCATTCACCTGAAATTGGTAGGTTATGTTCAGCATTTTTTATTACGTACTTTTAAGCGCTGGCAGGCGATATGTGGTATGTGATATGGTAGGGTGGGTAAAATTTTTCGTTCCGTACCCGGACAGGGTAGGGCGGGCCTCCTAGATGGTAACGCCGTCTCTCAGGTCAGGGCAATCTGTGGCAGTGGTGTGCCTTTCGGAGAAGGTAAAGTGGATGTGCCCGTGGCCTAAATTGGAACTATTCGGTTTTCGCCTTAGTACAGGAGAATGGAAAGCCACGGAAAACCATTCTCAGGATAGCCAACGGCGGGGACCAACCCCTCTTTGTCTCTCGAATACAGAGCTGTAGAGCCTCGGTAGAGCCGTGGTCTCCGGTAAGCCGAAACCAACTCTATTCGGGATGCAAAGCTGTCGAGCCACGGTCCAGCCGTGGCGATATGGTATCACAGGTGCGAGAACGTCATAACTTCGCTAGAGTACTCTATCTGCTCACGTGCCGACTCGCCTGCAAGGCAGGCATGTAGCGAAGATCCATCTGGACAAAGCTAATACCATGACGGAATATTTGCACACATATTATAACATAACTATCGAACAATGGAGCATATTTAGTATACAATAACTAGATTCTCACTCAAATTTACTAGACCTTAACTATCCGTATACCTCATTTCCTTTTCGATCTTCTCTGTTTATCGATGTTCAATGATGCATTAATCTACTACGATTCTCAAGGATTCACTACTTACTGTGTTTATGTACATTTCTGTAGTTTTATTCTTGTTCTTACGATTGCGAAGCACTAAAACTTCAGTGGTTAAGCTCGCCATTGCCAGTAAAACAGAGAATTCAGAACTCACCCTCTCTTCCATTTCAACATTCATCGTAAACAAACAAAAATCCAACAAAAACAAAAATATAAAGTGTATTACTGAGTGTCTTCCTGCCACTTTGCACTAAGTCACAGAGCTATCTTCAAAGTATGTAAGACTGTTGAAAGTAGAGCTCTTTAACTAAAACAGAAAATTTCCGTGTAAACTTGTCACAGATTTTGACGCATCCACAGAATATTGTTTTTAAATTTGGTTCTATGCAAGGAATAACATTTGGAACAATTTGGAACAGAAATTCTGATAGGGATAAATGGTGTTATACAATGTTCAGAGAGCTGTCCCGGGAGATAAAATAAGGTACAAGCTGGTTTCTTTTTTTCTGAGTTCCTCTGAAAGAATCTGAGTAAACAACAACATTCAGTACAGTCTTTGTTAACGAACATTGAGCATCACCGAGTGTAATTTGTATGCTAACATACGAAATTAATATATCTGCTGTAAATACTGTTGCTGTAAACCTACATTACATTAGCCGGGCCATATCCTAACGCCAAATTTTTGTACTTCTCACTGGCGGCTCACGGGTTCATGAGATGGGGAGGCCAGGGATAATCAAATAAGTGCCCATACGTATTATTTGCACCAAATTAGAATGTAAGTGCATGCTAACAACTAAAAATGTTCGAACCCCATTGTCGGCAGCCCTGAAGTTGGTTTTACGTGGTTTCCAATTTTTTTTACAAGTTGTTTTACGTCGCACCGACACACATAAGTCTTATGGCAACGATGGGATAGGAAAGGGCTAGGAGTGCGAAGGAAGCGGCCGTGGCCTTAATTAAGGTACAGCCCCAGCATTTGCCTGGTGTGAAGATGGGAAACAACGAAAACCCATCTTCTGGGCTGCCGACAGTGGGATTCGAACCCACTATCTCCCGAATACAAGCTCACAGCTGCGCGCCCCTAACAGCACGGCCAACTCGCTCGGTCCACACCAATAAGTGACTGCTCAGATAGTTGCAGGGGACTGGTATATAAAAGGTGTAACTGCAAGCTCAAATGTCAAACAATGTAATGCAAGTATTGACCTGCTGAACACTGGAAATGGCTTTACACGTTATCTTACCGGAACAAGTAAATACGAAGCTGAAGAGAGTCAATTTCGGGAAGAGAAGCATTATAATATTGTACGATTCCTTTTTTGAAGAATGTATAGCTTCATTGATGGCATCAAGATTGTGAAGGCGAATAAAGTCATCATTACGCAATTCTTAAGCGATTCAGTTAAATTTAGTACTACTAATAAATGTTTTCATTCCTCCCCTGAAGGGGGAGGCGGGCCTCTTAAAAGGTGACGCCGCGCCGTCTCTCAGGCCAGGAGATTTGTATCGAAGAACGAGATGTGTGGAAGTGAGAGGGTTGGAGGCCGTGGCGTATACTAGGAACTGTCCCGGCATTCCCCTTACTGCAGGAGGAAGGAAAATAACGGAAAACCATTCTCAGGACAGCCAACAGTGGAGACCTGCCCCTCTCCGTCTCCCGAATGCAGAGGCGTAGAGCCACGGCAGAGCAGCAGCCACCTCTCCTCTGCTCGGGAAAGCCATCTAATTGAAGTACCCATTTGACTGGCTACTTGACTGAATGGTCAGCATAGTGGTCTTCGGTTCATAGGGTCCCGGGCTCGATTCACCACTGGGCAGGATTTTAGCCGCATTTGGCTAATTCCTTTAGCTCGAGGGCTGGCTGTTTGTGTCACCATAATGAAAATCCACAGCCTGTTTTCAGTCATTAGACCGGGTCAGAAATGAAGCCCCCATCTAGCGGGAAGATAGGAATTGTGCCGGCTACCGAAGCCTGTCGCACTCCTCAGGGGCAATGATTAATGACTGACAGGTGAAATGAAATTATATTGGAGAGCGTTGCTGGAATGAAAGATGACAGGGAAAACGGAGTCTCGTCTCGGCCTTGTCCAGCACAAATCTTACATGGAGTGACCGGGATTTGAACCACGGAACCCAGAGATGAGAGGCCGACTTACTGCCGCCTGAGCCACGGAGGCTTCATGATCGTCCTAATACGTACCTCAATTTATATTCAACACATCACACTTCTTCTTTTTCTTTTTCTACTGCTTTTCCCCACACCTGTGGGGTCGTGGCTGCGAACTGCGTAGCACATGTGGACTTGGCCCTGTTTTACGGCCAGATGGCCTTCCTGATGCCAACCCTAGATGGAGGTATGTAATCACTATTGCGTGTTTCTGTGGTGGTTGGTAGTGTGGTGTGTTGTCTGAATATGAAGAGGAGAGTGTTAGGACATACACAAACACCCAGTCCCCGAGCCAAACGAATTAAACAAGCGATTAAAATCCCCGACCGGCCGAGAATCGAACTTGGGCCCTCTGAACGGAAGGCCAGTACGCTGACCATCAGCCAACGAGTCGGACATTCAACACATCACACTACCAACCACCAAAGAGACACGTACTATTTAATACATTTCTCCAAGTAGGGATGGCATCAGGTAGGGTACTCGATGTTAAAAATATGTTTAATTCACATAATACCAACCCCGCATGATTTGTAAACAGGCCACGAAAGAAGAACAAAGTAATTGTATTTGATACAATAGTGCAAACAGTGAAAGACACCTGCAGAATCATAACCATTGGTGACGACTGTTCATAGATCCGTAGATATTTTCAAGACGCAGAGTCGCCCCTATTTTTAACAACGACCTCCTTTTTAAACTTGGTAACCTCTAATGATCGATGGTTGAATAAAGATTCCAACTCCTAAATCAGAGTAATAAAACAATACATCAACTCATAAACCGAGTTTAATTGCAGTTGTTTATTCCCAAAATGAAAGCCCATCCACTGAACGACAAAGAGTGTAAAGATGTAAGTGACAGCTCACCGTGACTGGTAATGATGTTTACAACACTGGGCACGCTCTAGATGATTCCTGACACATTTCAACGAGCCAACGGCACTTCACTGACTGACCATCATACCAAGACCGAGTCATATACTCCAAGTTATCTGTACCCGTGAGGCCTACTGAAGCACTAACAAAGACAGAGTGGTGGGAGAACTGCTGTCGACACCGATAATACCATCCTTTTTACCCCTTAAAACGTCCGACTCGTTGGCTGAATGGTCAGCGTACTGGCCTTCGGTTCAGAGGGTCCGGGTTCGATTCCCGACCAGGTCGGGGATTTTAACCCTCATTGGTTAATTCCAGTGGCTCGGGGGCTGGGTATTTGTGCTGTCCCCAACATTCCTGCAACTCATACACCACACATAACACTATCCTCCACCACAATAACGCGTAGTTACCTACACATGGCAGATGCCGCCCACCCTCATCGGAGGGTCTGTCTTACAAAGGCTGCACTCGGCTACTAATAGCCACACGAATTTAAAACCCTTAAAACAAGCTCGCTTTGTGAGTCAGTGGGAGAGTGTCAGCCTCCGTATCCCAGCATCGTGGGTTCAAGCTCGATAAAGGTAGTCAGATTTTTGAAGGGCGGAGCATAGTCCATTCGGAACTTCATGTAGTAGAGCCTACGATGTCGGCGTATAAAATACATCTGAATTTGTTGTACACCTGAAGCAATTAACAAAAACTCAGCCATAGACCACCCGAGAGAGGTGCTAATTTCTCTGAGTTGAGTTAAACGGAACATCGAAATTGACCCGCAGGCAACCTAAATGGCGTCAAATCAAAATACCTGCACACATTAGCTAAGGTCATACAATAATAACAGTTACACGTTTTTAGCGGATTCACTCTGAAGCAGGTTTCGCAAAGTTATCTCTGAGAGGAATACCCTTGGAAAAGTTCCAAACCAACGAAACCAGTGGTGGAGAGGCAATTATTTTCACGAAATTATATCAGTATAGCGCACCTATGGAAAATATGAGTCCATTTGACCATTATTTTACGTTTTCACACCTTAAATCACTAACATTACTGCCTCTGTGGTGTAATGGTTAGTGTGATTAGTTGCCACCCCCGGAGGCCCGGGTTCGATTTTTTCGGCTCTGCCACGAAATTTGAAAAGTGGCACGAGGGCTGGAACGGGATCCACTCATCCTCGAGAGGTCAACTGAGTAGATATGGGTTCGATTCCCATCTCGGCCATCCTGGAAGTGGTTTTCCGTGGTTTCCCACTTCTCCAGGCAAATGCCGGGATGGTACCTAACTTAAGGCCACGGCCGCTTTCTTCCCTCTTTCATGTCTATCCTTTCCAGTCTTCCCATCCCCCACCAAGGCCCCTGTTCAGCATAGCAGGTGAGGCCGCCTAGGCGAGGTACTGGTCATCCTCCCCAATTGTATCCCCCGACCCAGAGTCTGAAGCTCCAGGACACTGCCCTTGAGGCGGTAGAGGTGGGATCCCTCGCAGAGTCCGAGGGAAAAACCGACCCTGGAGGGTAAACGGATTAAGAAGAAGAAGAAGAATAAGAATAAGAAGATAGTGCACCTATGGAAAATACGAGTCCATTTGATCATTGTTTTACGTTTTCACATCTTAAAACACTAAGACAGAGTGGTGGGAGAACTGCTACCGACACTGATAATACCATCCTTTTTTTTTTTTTTTACCCCTTTAAACAAACTCTCTCTGTGAGTCAGTGGGAGAGTGTCAGCCTCCATATCCCAGCATTGCGGATTCAAGCACGATTTAGTCGGATTTTTGAACGGAGAGGCAAAGTCCATTCGGAACTCCAAGTAGTAGGGCTTACGATGTCCCAGTATAAATATATTTGAATTTTGTTGTATACATTACAGCATTAACAACATTTACCAGCACGGCTATTATCAACATCAGCAAGATTTTGTCTCGAGGCTCTGTTGTTGACGTCCACGTCTCGTCAATTGTGACAGCATAGCGTTGAGTTCGTATTTTCACATGCCGGGCTGAGTAGTTCGGACGGTAGTGCGCTGGCCTTCTGAGCCCAGGTTCAATCCTGGCTCAGTCCGGCGATATTTGAAGTTGCTCAAATATGTCAGCCTCGTTTGGTAGATTTACTGGCACGTAAATGAACTCTAGCGGGACAAAATTCAGGCCCCCGGACGTCTCCGAAAACTAAAAACTTAGTGGGACGTATGTATATGTATGTTCAGTCCTTAGCCCTAAGGCTGGTTGGATCCTCAACAGCTCTGCCATCAGCTGTCATAGATGGCCTAGGCATCACTGAAGAGGCGTACTAGGGAAATGAGGAGTGAGGTAGCTTCCCGTTGCTTTCCTCACCAAAGCAGAGTTGCTATTATGTATCAATCTGCCAAGCCCACTGAAATACATCAGCCGACCCTATGAGCAATATTTTCACACCATTCATAGCAGGGACTGGCTGCACAAGGAATGGCATTTACTAGCATCGCTCATACCTCAGTCACTTTCATATTGTCAAAGCCAAGGATAAGACAGAGACACATCAATGAAAGTAACAAAATTGCTCTAGCCTATACCAGAAGACATAATGCACTGTAAACACTAGGTCCTGCCAGCAAACGCATAGTGGGACGTAAGAACATTTTTAATTATTATTATTAATATTATTTTCATATGACCCTTCCCAGTGACCTTAGAGAACTCAGTGATCCTATTGTAAATAATTGAAAATCGTGTCACATACAGCCCATTTTCGGCCATGGCTCTCCAAGACGACCGTAGATGTTGTATTTATTTATTTATTTATTTACTAGCAGAAGTACCCGTTCTTCGTACGGGTTATCAGAAACTGGCTTTAGTTACTCATACTATCGGTGTGACTGACATCATTAGATATTTATATCACTGGTGTATTTACTTAACTACGTAGGAATTATCTGTCATGTTTGGAATTATAGTGTATCTTCTTCTTCTTTTCTTCATGGGGGCCTCTAAATATTAGTTCCTCATTAGCGTCGACCTCTAAGATCTTTTACTACCATGTTTTTCCTTCATTCCCACCTACAGTAGATATACCTGCTCCCTGTCCGGCTCCATGGCTAAATGGTTAGCGTGCTGGCCTTTGGTCACAGCGGTCCCGGGTTCAATTCCCGGTAGGGTCGGGAACTTTAACCATCATTGGTTAATTTCACTGGCACTGGGACTGGGTGTATGTGTCGTCTTCATCATCATTTCATCCCCATCACGACGCGCAGGTCACCTACGGGTGTCAAATCGAAAGACCTGCACCTGGCGAGCCGAACATGTCCTCGAACACTCCCGGCACTAAAAGCCATACGCCATTTCATTTTTACCTGCTCCCGTCTTCACAAAGCTGCAGGTTTTGTGTACGTATACTTCCGCTAGATAGTACCACAAATATAAATATTACTGAATGTATTTGATTGATCCGACATTTCGTAACTATTACAAATGATCAAGGAAATACGCGATGCATAAAAGAAACTACCATAATTATGCCAACGGCCGTAGCCGTGTTGAAAACCGGATCCCTTGAGATCTCCGAAGTTAAGCAACATTGGGCGTGGTCAGGAGTTGGATGGGTTGCCACGCGCTGTTGGTGGGGGGCAAGGGAATGGAGGAGCGGAAAGGAACTGGCCACCCTACCGCACGTAAACTCCGGCTCAGGAACACCTCTACGGAGGTTCGGGCCTGCCTTCGGGCAGAATAACCCTTACCTATTATAATTATCGAGAATTATAATTCTCATGTCGCACATCATATAACGTATCTGAGTATAAATGTTGAGAATTTTTTTCAAGTCATGGGACAATCTTGACAATTGTGTACAATATATAGGTTTTCATGGTTACAATGATCGTAAAAGTGAACCAAAATATCGGCACTAATAACATCAGTGATCCTACTACTCCTTTATTTGATAGAAAGTTTAAACTATAGGTAACAGACTCCGCAAAATGCTGAAACCTAAGCCAGTACGTAAAAACGGAGGCCCGTCGGCAACCGCTGGTCGCTGTACTAAGGAGATCTCCGGGGCTATTATTTTTATAGTTCACTCCCTTTCCATCCCCGCCCAAAGGAGTGCTATGAGCGTCTTACACAACAGTTTATTTTTTCCAGATAGTAAGTCATACGTGTATCAATTTTGGTTGGCAGCTATGCTCAAACCTACATTTATAATCTAGCTGCTGTAGAATCCTGGAGCTGACGTTGCCATGGTTACAGCCGTTCCTTTCTTTATCCGATTCCAAGAGCAGTGGTAGTGTGGTTCCAATATCTCCATAACGGTCGGTTTTAGGGCCTTAATACATGGTTTTCGGGCGCGAAGATTTTACCGAGTTTTGTCCTTTGCGTCAAGGGGCTTAAAATGAGCTTTGTCTCGTCCTTGTACGACAAATTTGATTTCGCTTATATTAGCCTATTATTTTAATATTTTTATATCTCCCGTCGTCGCCCCCCCCCCCCGCCTCCACACTCGATTTGTTTTGAAAGTAAAGTACAGCCCATGTTACTCAATGGCAATGTAGCTCTTACAGGTGAAGTAATTTTTAAAATCGATTCAGTAGTTTTTGAGTCTATCCGTTACAAACAAATATACACAATTTTCCTCTTTATAATATTAGTATAGAAAAAATATAGATTACATCCCTACACATACGGTTGCCGTCAGGAAGGGGATCCAGCCGTAAAAAAGGGTCAAATCCTCCTGTGTGACACAGTTCGTAGCAGCAACCTCACAGGTGTGGGTAAAGTGATAGAAGAAGAAGATACTCATTTTAAAAAATTCACCCGCTTTTTTATTCTTTTCACCCCCTTAAGTGGATTTTCCAAAAAGAATGTGTTCATTTTTGAAGAGATTCCAAGTACCAATTTTAAAGTCTGTAAGATCTTCATTTTTTGAGATATATGTATCCTCATATAAATAATTCAACCCCTTCCTCATTTTTTTCACCCCCCCCCCATTTAAGTGGATTTTCTGAAAACGAATATTTGTGTTCTTTTATTTTTAAAGGGGATTCCAAATATCAATTTTCATGTCTGTAACATTTTAAGTTTTCGTGATTTATTGTAGATAATTTCGCTGCTGTAGAATCCTGGAGCTGACCTTGTCATGGTTACGGCAATTCATTACTTTATCCGATTCCTAGAGCAGGGGTAGTGGTGGTGCCAATATCTCCGTAACGGTTGATTTTAGGGCCTTAAAACATGGTTTTCGAACCGAGTTTTGTTTTTTGCGTCAAGAGGATTAAATTGAGCTTTGTCTCGTTCTTATACGACAAATTCGATATTTTGCCTATATTAGCCTAATATTTTTACATACCCCCCGTGCCCCCCCACCTAGAATTGTTTTGAAAATAAAATACTGCCCATGTTACTCACTCGCAATGTAGCTTTCTACACGTGAGTAATTTTTAAAATCGGTTCAGTAGTTTTTGAGCCTATTCGTTACAAACAAACAAATTTTTCCTCTTTATAATATTAGTATAGATGACACATGTCTGTAACAAAGCTACACTCCAAATACAACAGACATTACAAAATATAGTACAATAATATACATTGAAAAACAGAAGAAGAACACGAAAAATTAACAACATATTTTGAAAAATTATAATAAACAAATTTAGAAGAAAAAATCACAAAAACAACAGTAGGTTATATACAGATCAGGATTAGGTAGTGCTGTAATTACTGGCTCCTGATTACATAAGTAGGAACAGGTCAGGTGCATGATTAAGAGTGTAAAAGTAATATCTCGGAGTTTATAGACAATTAAATTCCATTTGGGTTATTGAAAAAGGGATAGTGTAATGAATTCTATTTTCTTTTTATAAGATGCTATTTGTTAAGGTTGTTTAAGAATATTCACTAAAGAAAATCACTAGACATTTTTTGAAGTCTGTTAGGGACATTGCAGGAACTACGTCGTGGTTTCTGAATAAGTCATTAAACGTACTACACATCCGTACTAATGGCGAATTTTTATGAATTAATATGTTGGATAAGGGATTGTAAAAGTATGTCCGGTTACGCAAGTTAGATTTTCTTGCGTTAAAATTTATTCTGGCTAGTAGATCACCACTATCTATAACGCCATTTATAATTTTGTGTAGAAACAGTTGTTGCTATAATTCTCGGGAGCGGTTAATGAATTGTAGCTAAATTCTTCTAATAAGTGACTATATGCTGACTGATTATGCTTCTTGTAATAAATAAACCGTAAGAATCTCTTTTGCACCTTTTCAATTTAACGGATGCATATTCTAATTTTGACCTCACGAATGAGTTATAGAGAACACATGCAGTCTTAATGTTATTTATGTCCTTCCCGTTTCGTATGATAAAACCAAGTTGTGTCAGTGCTGTATTTACTATTATTTCAATATGTGCACTGAATGATAAGTTACTATTCATTGTAACTCCTAAGTCATTTACTGACTCGACTCGTTTTAGATTCTGTCCGTTCATGAAGTATTCACACTGAAAAGGATCATTTGTCGTAGAATAAGTCATCGCGAAGCATTTGCTGATGCTAAATGTGATTTTATTCTTGACGCTCCACATGTAGATATTCTTAATGTCCATGCTTAGAGAAATGCAGTCACTAACATGTGATATCGCCTTGTACAACTTAAGATCGTCAGCAAACATGAGGCATTTAGAATTTAGGACAACATCTGGCAAATCATTTATAAATAACATAAACAAGAGTGGTCCTAAATTTGAACGTTGAGGTACACCTAAATTAACATTGAACACAAAAGACTTGGTATGATGATAGGTGACAAACTGATATCTGTTATGTAAATAGGAGGAGATAAGTTTTAGCATAGGATTGTTAAATCAAAATCCAGGTAGTTTTCTAAGAAGCACACTGTGATCAATCTTGTCAAACACTTTCTCGAAGTTCGTATAAATCACATCAACGGATTTATGACTGTTTAAAGCATTAGCCACATCTTGAACTAGATTTGATAGGTTTGTGATAGTTGACCTACCAGGATAGAACGAGATCTTCAACCGTATTGCTTGGCTTTCATGACCAGGTGTCTGCCACTTGTGTCATACAGTCCTCAGCTGGTCTCACGAGGCCGAATGAGCCCCTTCACGGCCCTCTGTACGGAATCTAAATCCCTGGACTGATCAGGAGTCGAACCCGAGATCTTCGAATAAGTGACAGGTATACTACCCGTGCTGGCACATCAAATAAAACATACTGATTTTTTTAACATAACCATGTTTTACGTGGACCTTGTTCGTGGCTGTGAATTCATTCGTAATTCAATAATTAATACTACCGCATTTAAAAAAAATTAAATTGTACTCCACAACGCGTTTCAGAGCTCATACTCTATCGTCAGGTGGTGGAATCGATGACATTCACTTTTTGATTTTTTCTGTAACGTGACCTTCGTACGTTTAAATGATGTCAGTGGAGAAGCCGGACTCAGTTTGGGACTTTTTCGGAGGTTTAGGACAAGATGTCATTTGTACAGTCACGCGCTGCCCTAATCAAAATCTCACCTGAAGTCATCGGAATATGAAACTGGAATACTTGAGTTGGGGGTCGAGTGGCTAGATCAAAACGCAGGCTCGCCTCACAGTGAAGTGCAGTGATAGTCCATTCAACTAGATGAATTGTAATTGTAATATTCGGCCTACACCAAAAATGAGTACCAGGTTAATTCCTGGGGGCAAAAGCGGCCGGGCGTAGAGCTAACCACTCTACCCCATCAAGTGCCGAAGTTACGGATAGTGGAAGCCTTTACCTTTCACCCCTCCAAGGGCCTTCATGGACTGTACGGAGATGACTTTGCTTTGCTTTGCATTGTTTTTAATTGTTATATTAGTCCGCCTCTGTGGTGTAGTGGTTAGTATGATTAAATGCCAACCCCGGAGGCCCGGGTCCAATTCCCGGCTCTACCACAAAATTTGAAAAGTGGTACGAGGGCTCGGGAGGTCAACTGAGTAGAGGGGGGTTCGATTCCCCCTCAGCCATCCTGGAAGTGGTTTTCCGTGGTTTTACACTTATCCTATAGGCAAATGCCGGGATGGTACCTAACTTAAGGCCACGGGTGTTTTCTTCCCTCTTCCTTGTCTATCCGTTCCAATCTTCCCATCCCACACAAAGCCCCTGTTCAGCATAGCAGGTGAGGCCACCTGGGCGAGGTACTGGTCATCCTCCTCAGCTGTATTCCCCCTGATCCAAAGTCTCACACTCCAGAAGACTGTCCTTAAGGAAGTAGAGGTGAGATCCCTCGCTGATTCCGAGGGGTAAACCAACCCTCCACGTGGTGTTGGGGTAAGCGCGCCTACTTCTTACTCAGAGGCCCTTCGTTCGATTCCCAACCAGTCTAGGAATTTCACCTTTGGTCTGAGGGATGGAACGGGATTTCCTCAGCCTCGTGAGAACTGAGCTGCCTGATGTGGGAGGTAGTGAACTCGGTCAAGAAATACAAGCAGTACGGTTGTGAGTGTCAAAGCGCTAACCAAGTGCCCTCTAGTATCTGCAGGTCATCTGACCAAGCAGTAGTCGTCTTGCCAGGCGAAGGCTTTTGAAAGCTGTTGCAGCACTTTTTTTTTTTTTTTTTTTTTGAGAACTGTAATCTTAAAATAAAAGTTACGTCAGGTGTGTTCGTAGTTTTAAGATGCAAAACAAGGAAATTCTCATCCCATTCGAAATGGAAATAATATAGAATGAGAGGAGAGTGTTGAGATTAAAACCATAAATAATGAATAATTGTGAATAACTGTCTTTAAGAAGAACATCAGCTTACACGTTCTGAAGTAAAGGATTCTGGTAATCGTAGGCTATATTTTCCATCCATATTTCTTAATTCGTAAGTACCTGGCAACTAATGAGCCTTGAACTGTGTGTACACAGCAAATTCTTATGCCTCTTCCACACTCCCATCCCTCGGCTCTGGCCCCTGTAGTTTCTGTCAATATCGTGCTACCGAAGATGGATTGCTGTTGTGTTGTCTGCATTATGGACATTATCTTTCATGAGCTACTATAATTTCGTGTAAACTCAGCATTATTACCGAACGGAAACCTGGAGGTAACAAAGGTGGAGGATGACAACGATTCAATAAAAGAGGACTAGATAAGTCAGGAATTATTAAAGCGATCATTACAGAATATTTCTTCTTCTTCTTCTTCTTCTTCTTCTTCTTCTTCTCGTCACAGCCTACTGGGGAGCACGTGCCATTTTTTTCAATACTCCTTCGTCCTTTCGCCGTGTTTCTTTTTTTCTCTCGTCAGACCACTTTGTACCAGTTTTCGCTTCCATTTTTCTTTAGAATCCTTCCAGAAAGTTTCATTGATATTCATGATTGATTGATAACTAGGTAGATGTCAATTTTTTAAGTAATAATATTACCAGAAGTGGTGTAAGATGGGCTTGCAGGAAAGAATGGGTTCCGGCGGGCTCCTTGAGTATGCGCGCTATGCCTTGCCTTTGTTAATATTATTGAACGGCAAACATAGTGAAAGCTGTATTATTATTATTATTATTATTATTATTATTATTATTATTATTATTATTATTGCATTTTAAATTATGCTGTCCTTCGTATCGGTTGTAACTACATATGTTACTACACTTTGAGGTGTGTCCTCGACGTGTAATATTGTCCCGAGGCAGTCGCGCGGAAACATCTTACTGTTCACATAAGCGTGTCCCTTTCTACGCCGATTGTAAGGGAACTCATCAGCCTACCGGAAAAAAAAAATCTCCATAATATATTTCAGCCTTTCCGAAAAAAACATTTGTCTCTGACAACATTTTTGAGCATAAAAAGCAAAAAAATTGGCAAGCATGGTGACAATTTTTAATCCTGGCGGACATCTTTGTTCATTATTTACGTGTACTAGTATTACCCGCTGCAGTTTCGCCCGCGATTGCTTTAATTGTAAAGGCTAGGGATTGTATTTATTTAATAACTCATCAATGCCAAGAATTATTTATTGTTTAATGTCGTATAAATAAAAGTCAATTTGGTATTCCAACAATTCACAAAGTTACTATCGATAATAATAAATAATAATAAAGATGCTATTGGCTTTACGTCACATCGATACAGATAGGTCTTACGGCGACGATGGGTCAGGAAAGGGCTAGGAGTGGGAAGGAAGTGGCCTTGGCCATTTGCCTGGTGTGAAAATGGGAAACCACGGAAAACCATCTTCAGGGCTGTCGACAGTGGGGTTCGAGCCCACTATCTCCCGAATACTGGATATTGGCCGCACTTAAGCTACTGCAGCTATTGAGTTCGGTTCTGCCACTTTCAATGACTTACTGAGAGCCATTGCAAAACGGAGTTTTATAGGAAGCAAGCGTCCTTTTGAAATCAAAAGGGTAGTCGAAAAGGGCATGTTGCTTCTATTCGTCCAAATGTTTATTCCTTTCAGCTACTGCAATGCAATAAATGACCATAATTTGAAGCGTGATAATGTGTTGTAAAAGCACAACGCATCCTCGGAGCACTAACGAGGCAGAGAACTTTCGCAAGAGAACACGTGAACTAGTCAGACGGCGCACTTACTCCTTTATTCGCTATGGTATAGATGGCAATGTCTTAGCAACAATGGCGTTGATAAGTCATGAAGTACTTTTTACATGTCTGATTTTGTGATATAATTTTTTGTTCAACCCGTTTTACCTCTTGTAAGTGAATTAAAAAAACAGATATTCTATTTTAGGTATTTGTATGAAGAATGATTTCAAAAAACGAAGTTGTATCTTATTTCATGGCCGAGAAAATAGAAAAAGTGGACAATTTAGAATATAGTTTTGTTCAACCGTTTTCACCTTTTCTAAGTCGATTTTTTAAATGCAGACATTGTATTTTAGGTATTTATATGAATGATTCAGTGAAAAAACGAATCTGTATTTTATTTCACTGCCGAGAAAATAAAACACCCCACTTTAATCTCTTACAAGAAAAATGTTGTATAACCCTTTCTTAGATACGAACATATCCGTAAAATTGTATATCACTAACTTTAATAGGGGGCGTTGATAAGTAATTGAAACAGTTGTTCAACCTTTGAACCCCCTTGTAAGTCGAATTTCATAAAATCGTAGAAGAAAAAGTAAATTTTGAATATACCCTTGCTCAACCGTTCGCACTCCTTGCAAGTCCAATTTCAAAAACTTGCAGAATTTGAATTTTATGTGTTTATTTGAAGAATGTCTTAACGCGAAAATTAAATTGTATTTTGTTTCGTGGCCGAGAAAATCGAAAAAAGGAGTCAAATTTCGATTATACACTTTTTCAACACTTTGCACCCTTCGTAAACCGAATTTCAAGAAATGCTTAAATTTTATTATATTTTTAGGTATTTGTATGAAGAATGTTTTTTTTATTTTTTTTATTTTTGCAAAAACGAAACTGTATTTTATTTCTTGGCTGAGATAATAAACTATAAGAAGGTAAATTTCGAATACACTTTCAAACCTGCGCATTCCTTGTAAGTCGAATTTCAAGAAATGCAGACATTGGCTTTTATGTATGTACTAGCTGACGTACTCGTACTTCGCTACGGAATTCTAGGTTAGGTAGTGTATATGTTGTGAGCAAGATTGATCAAATTGCATAGCTCTTAACTTTATCCTACAAACGCGACGGGGTAGTCACCAAACGTCTTTTCTCATATGAAGACTGGGCTAGGGAATTTCATTTTAATGGCAGGCCCGCTTGCATACCATCAGTCACAATCAGTTTGGGGAGTTTTAATTATAATGGCGGACACTCACTCTCCACCTGCCTTATAACATCCTCAGAGTCTTAGTGATTTTCCCGACCGAAATGAACATAAGTAATTATAATGACGTCAGTGGGAATGGCGTGATTAAAAGCAATGCTTTCATATGAAATACTCGATGAAATGAAAAACCACACATTTTCTCACTGTTAGCGAACAGTACTACGCAGCCGATCTAACAGTCCAAAATTCCAAAGCTGGAATGACCAAACCGCAGACAGCTGTGATCCGTGAACACTCTTCGTCTTTTTTTCGGCTTTTATTAATGTTTCCTAGGAGTACCCCATGAGTACGCCAGGCAAATGCTGGGGCTGTACCTTAATTAAGGCCACGGCCGCTTTCTTCCCATTCCTAGACCTTTCCTGTCCCATCGTCACCGTAAGACCTATCTGTGTCGGTGCGACGAAAAAAAAAAAGACTATCAAACAGCAGTGTGATTTATGTAAATCTTCTGACAGATTCAGATCTTATTTATGAATTACCTCCAGAAGTAAGATATTTGAATTTCCTAAATCGAGGGGGCTTAAAGTATCCATCAGACATGTCAATAGAACTTGGAATTGAGGTGTACAAAGTATTTTGTGTGTTAGTGTCAGATGCATATAAGATGGTATTTCTAAATTCAGACGATCCTAAGTGTGTCACAAAATCCCTGGCTTTGGAGTCAATGCAGTTGGCAGATTCCCTAGTCATTTGTGACTGCGGGAAGAAATTGGAAGACCTGGCCGGACAGTGTAGGCCTATATGTATTTGGGTGAATATATTTTTAAATAACTTTTCCAAAATTCACACCGACTTGTGTATTCAACAAAGTGCTTCAAAGAGAGCAGACCTACTCCATACTGGTGTAACTTCCTGTAAGAGGTCCAGAAAAGCTGCAGTGTTCATGGAGTGGAAACAGTGAGGTACAGAAATAATTTATATTTGTAATAAATAGTAATGGTAATTGGCTGCATGTTTTCTGTCAGTGTGTATGATGTGAATGTTCCAGTTGACCAGAAAATGGATAAAATCACAAGAATATGTCTCAAAGTGTTAGGCTGTACTCACGCAAACGAACGTATATACGCGAGAAATAGAACGTTACGGAGAAGGATATGCATTGTATGTCAGAATTAACAAATATTTGAGGATAGGTTTTGGTTTTATAAGGTGTTAACAGTTCTTTAAGTCATTTAAACGAGTGTGTTATTCAAGCGGAGCGTATGCGTATCGCCTTCAAGTCCTCCCCCCCCAAAGCGTGACGTCATCAGAGGTACAGTACGGCCTGGGCATTACGAAGGCAGTGGTTTAGCTCTACGCCCGGCCGCCTTTGCCCCCAGGAATTACCCTGGTACTCATTTCTGGTGTAGGCTGAGTGAACCTCAGGGCCATATGCACCTCCGGAAGTGGAAATCTCGTTTCTTAAATTTTACGACTTCCTGACGGGGATTCGAACCCACGTCCTTCCGGGCGAACCGAGCACGCCTTTACCGCCTCGGCCAGCTAGCCTCTGCCCATCAATTCACCCATCCCTAAAAGTCTTTTTCCCGTGTCAGTCAGATCTTCAGAAGAGATGAGAAAATCTTGAGAAATGAATCAAGCAAGGGAAAATGAAAGATATAAGACCACGGAGAAGTACAGCGAGCAGATGAATTGACCAAATTAAGAAGCACAATGATCTTCCTCTTCAGCAGACCTTAAGAAGAGCTGAAAACCATCCTGGACGGACAAGCGTAATTAATGGGGGTCATGACGTTCAGACATGAATAAAAAGACTTGTAATGATACTCTATCAAACTCCGACCTCAAAATTGTGCCTCCTATCTCACATTTTCCTTTTTTGCAGCGCATTGCCACCTTGTTCTCTTTTTAAAACTACGAGTCTAAGTACACCTGTCTTGATGATTTACGAGTATTCTCAAGAGCACTGAGATAACATCCTGGGAAAGTAAGAGTACAGGAGAGCGAATAATTACAGCCTACGACATTCTAAAACTTTCATTAATAAAATCAATGAGAGAAGAAAGTACCCGAGAGCGTAGGAAGTGAAGATCGGGTGCTGTATAAAACATAATGAAGTGTGGTGTCTTTATTCCTGCAGAAGTTAGACATACCACCGTAAATATACGGAACATACTTCTTCTTCTTCTTCTTCTTCTTCTTCTTCTTCTTCTTCTTCTTATACTTCTTCATCATCGTATGTCTTGCCTAGTCTCCCAGATTTTGGCGGTCACTATGGAAGCGCTTTCCGGTTTTGTGTCTAGTGAACGAACTGTTGGACATTATGAATGTCTGTCTATTCTTTGATGTCATTCCTTTTGCATTTAACTCCACGACGAACTTCAATTTTTGATGTCATTCCTTTTGCATTTAACTCCACGACGAACTTCAATTTTACCTTGTAATGTAAGCTGTAAAATAGTATTTGTTTACTGGCATAATGTAACCGAAATATTCTAGTTTCCGACATTTTATCTATTTTTATAATTTTCATCCAGTCTTGTTCTTTATAGTACTCCAGCATTTGAAGTTTTTTGTGGTCCATGAGATACGTAGCATTTGTCTGTGGACCTACTGTACATTACGAATGCTTCAAGTCGAACATGGGAATTTCTCAAGGCAGTATTATTGGACTTTTATGTTTTCTTATATATATATCAATGATATGTGTAAAGAATTGGAATCAGAGATAAGGTTTTTGCAGATGATGTTATTCTGTACAGAGTAATAAGTAAGTTACAAGATTGTGAGCAACTGCAAAATGACCTTGATAATGTTGTGAGATGGACAGTAGGCAATGGTATGATGATAAACGGGGTTAAAAGTCCGGTTGTAAGTTTCACAAATTGGAAAAGTCCTCTCAGTTTTAATTACTGCGTTCATGGGGTGAACTTTAGTTATAGGGATCGCTGTAAGTACTTAGGTGTTAATATAAAGAATGTACTTCATTGGGGTAATCACATAAATGGGATTTTAAATAAAGGGTACAGATCCCTGCACATGGTCATGCGGGTATTTAGGGGTTGTAGTACGGATGTAAAGGAGAGGGCATATAAGTCTCTGGTGAGACCCCAACTAGAGTATGGTTCCGGTGTATGGGACCCTCATCAGGATTACTTGATTCAAGAACTGGAAAAAATCCAAAGAAAAGCAGCTCGATTTGTTCTGGGCGATTTCCGACAAAAGAGTAGCGTTAGAAAAATGTTGCAAAGTTTGGGCTGGGAAGACTTTGGAGAAAGGAGACGAGCTGCTCTACTAAGTGCTATGTTCCGAGTTGTCAGTGGAGAGATGGCGTGGGAGGACATCAGTAGACGAATTAGTTTGAGTGGTTTCTTTAAAAGTAGGAAAGATCACAATATGAAGATAAAGTTGGAATTCAAGAGGGCAAACTGAGGCAAATATTCGTTTATAGGAAGGGGAGTTAGGGATTGGAATAACTTACCACGGGAGATGTTCAATAAATTTCCAATTTCTTTGCAATCATTTAAGAAAAGGCTAGGAAAACAACAGATAGGGAATCTGCCACCTGGGCGACTGCCCTAAATGCAGATCAATAGTAATTGATTGATAGAGTCCATGTCATATGAAAGTGTTAGCCAACGATAAACAATCACTCTTTGACGTATCTTGGGTCTGAAGTAATCATTGCAAAACGATGATGTTGTTAAGCATTGCCCTAGGGTTTTCGATTTGGCAGCCAATTTCACGTTCAGCATCCACATTACTTGATATGATGCATCACTGGTACTTAAAGCTATTCTTGCTTTCAAAAAGTTTACCATTTATACGTAATGATACTTCTCGGTTTGGTTGACGGCTGCGGACCATGAACTTTATTTTTATTAATTGATGTTAAGTCTCCAGTTAATGCCAGCGAGACTAACTTTATTTTTCAAGGTTTGGAGATCATCGGTGTTGTTTCTTACAAGTATTGTGTCGTCTGCATGTCTGAAGGAATTCCTATCTGAACATAAGTCAGAATACTTTTGTGAAGCAGATTTGCAGTTTTAAGAGACTTCAAAATTTCCTATCGAAGCTCTAATCCGATTTTGAATCTTAGTAGTAAGATACACGAGAAGAATCAGAGGTGGCCGTGAAAATATGTCTGTCGTATATATAGAGCATAGTCGTACTCATTGTAATAATATAGAACTTCTGTCGTTAAAGTTTCAAGACCGAGCATCACCGTTGTACCTGTACAGAATGTTCATTCATGGGTTGTACTCCATACACACTTGACCCTGAAAGTTGTTCCGGACATTCGGAAATCTGGACAATGGATCCTACTGCATGACATTGAACGAACAATGATCTAGGAATATATTGTTAAACACAAAGTGAAAACCATATTATTACATTACTGTAATGTAAGGCTACATTACTGGAGAGACACCAAGAGAAATGGAAATCCACAGCCTGTTTCCAGTCATTCGACCGGGTCAGGAATGGAATGAAAGAAGCCCCCATCTAACGGCGAGGATGAGAATTGCGCCGGCTGCTGAAGCCTGTCGCACTCCTCTGGGGCAATGATTATCAAATGACAGATGAAATGAAATGATATTGGAGAGTGTTGCTGGAATGAAAGATGACAGGGAAAACCGGAGTACCCCGAGAAAAAACCTAAAACCTGTCCCGCCTCTGCTTTGACCAGCACAAATCTCACATGGAGTGAGCGGAATTTGAACCACGGAATCCAGCGGTGAGAGGCCAGCGCGCTGCCGCCTGAGCCACGGAGGGTCAACAAAGGCTAAGAGAACCGTGTGTAAAACAAATTATGGAGGTCACGGGCACAAATAATTACGTAACAATGAAGAGGGTTGCCAATGATCATGTCATCTGGAGAAATTTCAGGGCAACAGATCAGTCTTAGAACTGAAAATAAGAAAGCAAAAAAGCAACCCTAGTGACAGCTTTACCATGTTAACCTATTCAGATTCACTGTTTGAAAAAGCTGGGACAGTTGGAATTTTGCTACTAGTACTCCCATATTTCATATTTACATATAATAATAATAATAATAATAATAATAATAATAATAATAATAATAATAATAATAATAATAATAATAAAAGATGATACGGCACAACTAAACACCAAATATGGAACGATACACCGTGTTAGTAAATGTAAATACCTTGGGGAATGGATTCAGCAAAATGGACTTGACAAAGAGGCCATAGCAGCAAGAATCAAGAAAATGGAAGTCACTTTCCAAACCACCCGCAACATATACAACAAAAAATGCTTTTCCCTGAACACAAAAATTCGTCACTACAACACTGTCATCAAACCAGTATCGCTGTATGCATCTGAATGCCTTATCCTATCCGAGAAATGTTTGCTTGGGGATTTAGAGAGGAAAGAAAGAAAGATCCTTGGCCCAAACTACAAAAAATGGCATCTACATTAGAAAATCCAGGCAAGAAATATACTCTAAGATAGAGAAGATCACGGACACAATGCGTAAAGGCAGAGTTCGCATCTACGGGCATATACGACGGATGATCGACTCTCGATGGACGAAACGTATCTTCAGTATATTAGACTTAAAACCAAAAACGGCAATGCTATGGTACGTTAATGTCAAGAAAGATCTTAAAGAACTGGACCTACAAGAAGAAGATGCACAAGACCGAAATCTTTTCAGAACAGCCTTCATGACTTTTGGGACTTTCCGGGACGAAAAACGGGCAACTGCCGCTAAATGGACAGAAGAACGTCGTTCTAAACACAGTGAGCTAATGAAGACGATGTGGATAAAGCGAATAATGAACAAATGCCAGATTGTAAAGTGAGGCTTATCGTGGTCCCTAGTTGGCCGATTAGCGAAGTTGAATGAATGAATAATAATAATAATAATAATAATAATAATAATAATAATAATAATAATAATAATAATAATAATAATAATAATAATAATCTGGTAAGGAATAATTTCCGACGAGGCTGAGCGCAACCGAGCGTGGCAGGTAACTTCCAGTCAGTGTGGAGTGTGTCGCAGTCGTTCAGACGTTGGTTGTCCTGTTCCCAATATCCCAGTTGAGGTCAGTGGGATTTCAGGGTGTTAAAATGTGACAACTTTGTGTTGTTGGCTTTCTGCGTGTTAAAGAACTCCTGTGGGATTCCGACGTCGCTTACAATCTACAGCAGAAAGGATATTAAAAACATTATTATTATTATTATTATTATTATTATTATTATTATTATTATTATTATTATTATTCGGAAAAGCGTTGACACACTGAACTCCAACCTAACAAGTTGTATTCAGACGCTTGAAATGGGGTGCTGGAGGTGCCTGTTCAAGATTTCATGGGCAAAACGAATCATAAATGCGGATGTACTCAGTCGAATTAGTGAGGCAAGAGCATCTCTTGGACACCTCTGCGAAAGACAACACCCCCTGAATTGGGCACACGTTGCGACGCGGAGGCTTATTACGAGCCATAATGGAAAGCGGAGTGGAGGGTAAGAAAGAACGAGGTCAAAGACCAATTTGAAGCAAGAAGATGGAATCGCACTTTTGAGCAATTAAAGAAGCGGGCGCTCTGGTGTGAGAACTGGAGGGCTGTCATCAGAGGGGAAAAATCAGCCATATGGTCATTTGGCTATGGATTATTATTATTATTATTATTATTATTATTATTATTATTATTATTATTATTATTTAAAAGTGAGTTAAGTGAGTTCGTTTTATCACAAAACTGAAAAATTAACTCTCTCTCTCTCTCTCTTTGTCTGTGTGTGGTTTGGTAATGAAATATTCCGTTAGATGTCAGTCATGATTTGGAAGATTGTTCATTCTTAGTCTTCTGGAATTTACAAAAAGATATTAGTCAAAAGTGGCCACTAACTTTATCATATGACTTTGAAAAATTAAAGAAAAATAAGATGAATGTTGTAAACAATGTAAAAAGTTGAATATCTCACATTAGAACTCCCATCGTAGCAATGCTCTGTATTAAGATATAATGGATTTTATATATATCTAACAGCAGGCTTCCGTCATCACAAAAGTTAATATTGAATATATAAAGTTTTTATAAGTGTTTTACAGGATTCAAAAATTACCTAGGTGTGGTGTTCCATAACGCAGGTAACTACACTATAAACAGATTATATGGACACAATCAAGGAAGGAATGTGGAGTAAGCGCTTTCTACGATTGTTAATAAAACAAGTTAAAAATACATTATCAAAATATTATATTATTACATTCAAACGTTTAAATATTCGATAGGACCGAGCTGTCTTGGTCTTTCAGGCAAAAAGTCATCTATCTGTACTATGACAGTGTTAAAATCATCAAACGATTTTCCGATGGAATAATTCTGCCGAAAATGAAACAACTGGAAGTCGGATTGTCCAGGGCCCTCTCAATAAGATGGGTAATGGAAGATTGATTGAGAGTGGGAGACGTTAAAATTCTGGCAAACAGCTGATGAATCGGATGAAGAGCAAGTTGGAATTTAATTATAGATCTAAATATTTCATTAAAATATATTAGAATGTATACACATGAGATATTTCGGCTTATGCTGAGTAAAAAAGACAATTAACAGATAAACTTCACTTAAAATAATAATAATAATAATAATAATAATAATAATAATAATAATAATAATAATAATAAATTCGTTTACCATTAGAGACCACGTTAGGTAACAGTTACATGTTTCTGGAAGTCTTCTTCACAGCCCAAAACTTTAGCATCCTTTCTTTCTTCCGTCCATCCACGGTTAAGTTTTGGTTCGTCATGGAATCCCTGGAATTTGTCAATCACTGACCTAAACTTTGTTCGGTTTGAGATGTCTTCTGAATTTAGTCCCACCTGTTTGAGATCCTTTCTCACCTCCCTGAACCATTTGTCCGACACTTTAGGTCTGGTGTCTAGTATTGTGAAAATCCTTTTCGCCAGTCTCTTCTCATCCATTCTAAATAAATGCCCATAGAATTTAAGTCTCCGTTTTCTCATGGACTCAATTGGCCTTTCATTGTCACGGTAAAGTTCTTCCCTTCCTCGCAACTTATACTGTCCTTCCACAATCTTTGGACCCATAATAATAATAATAATAATAATAATAATAATAATAATAATAATAATAATAATAATAATAATATACATGTTACTTAAAGTATAGTTTGTATCATATGACATAAACCCAAACGGTATTATGTGTTAATCATGACCATGAAAGCGCCAATTTAAACAGTTATTATAATTAATTGGTGTATTTTTTCACGCTACGCTATTTTGGGGGTCAGTAAAGGAGAATGGAAATGCAATGGAAACTATGTCTCATTCTTTCTATAGACTTAGTTGCAGGCGTACACGAAATCGTTTTAGGAATGGGTTTTCCATCTAAAATTTTGTAGGTCTGTATCTCAACCCGAATTAATTTGTACTTGTATCTACAACAATATTGTAAACGTTGAAATATAAAATGCACGAATATTTATGATAGAAAGGCGTATAGATAACGATAATCGAAGCCATTTTCCACAATTGTAATCAGTTTCTATTCCTACGTTGACAATATAGATGTTTTTCTTCTTCTTCTTTCGAATAACCCATTTGGAGGGTACGATGAATCAACTTTGGTTGCTTTTCATTATCTTCGATTTCCTTTCCTTCCAAATTTCCTTCATCCTTCATCCTTCGAGAGTGTAGTTCCTTCTCTTCTTGAGTCCACTTTCTTCTAGTTGTTGGTTTCTTCCGCTCCTGAAACGCTGCCCTTTGAACCGCTTCTCTAAAAAGTGTTCCGTTTTTTATAGTATCTGTTTTAATTCCAGAATTTTTCATGTCTTTCTCAATTTCGGTGAACCATATGGGTTTAGATTTGTAAGTATTCAGAAGGTTGAAGATGCGCTTGGTTAGTCTGTTGTCATTCATTCTGTAAATGTGTCCAAAAGATTGTAGTCTTCTTTTCCTCTTTACATCAGTTAGTGTTTTAATTTTCAAATATAGCTCTCTGTTTGGTCTTAACCTGTATTCTACATTATTATTTCGTTTACCTCCCAGTATTTTTCTCAGTTCTTCTTTCATCAGAATTCCTTATGCAATCTTATTAAGAAAGTTAACGGTAGCCTACTAGAAAAATTGCTCAGACATGTTTGCTTAGTTTAGCATTGTTTAACCTCCCCCTTGCGCATCACATTAACGTCAGTCTATCGCCTAATATCAACATATGTGGCAAACATTCACTTATGATATGATTCGTTCTTCTTCATAAACATATTTTGAAAAACTTTAGCCTGCGAGATGCAACATAGGCTGTAACATAATGAGAGAGACTCACCTATAACGTAGATTTCCACACTGATTTATGTCTAAGGCACTAAATACTACATCACAATTCATTGAAAAACTTAGCCCTTCTAGTAATCACTGATATGTATCACACTGAATGTCACACCACTGTTCAACAACGTATTGCTCATATAATCTTACTCTAAGCACGTCTCCCTCTTTAGTTGCCTCCCACACACACATCATTCCGTCCATAAGTTCAGTATTCCCTTGTTTACATTGAAGGAGTGCACTACTGAGAAAGAAATGCATTGTCATAGATTTGTTATTGTAAAGAAAGGCTTGCTGAAGTAGCAAAAAACAACAAAGGTCACACTTACTTCAGGGACAAATATAGTGTTCAAGTTTCAAGGCTTAATATGTCTATAACTCAGGGCTCGCTAATACAGTGAGAGGTCACCTTTATTCGATCATTTGCTGAACCAAGTTCTTGACATTGGAAACACTGAGAAGTTAAACTAAGGAAATGATTATGAAACGACAGAGGGCATTAGAGTCTTAAAACCAGTGTAACTAGCTGAATAATTATAGTGTACGTTGGACTGAGTGGTTTGAAAACGTATGGCTTCGGCTACAAGTCCGTTTATTTGACGGCACCTGGGCGCCATAACACCGTAGTAAACTCAATATCACTACTCCTAACACAAAACAGGGAATTCCGCGTTGGATGATTAGAATGTCATTAGGTCATTACGTTAGAATATTTTCTGAGTGGATTGTTTGTTCGATGCATTTAAATGAAAGTTATTGGACTAAAGAAAGCGATCCGATTCATCGAAAAGTGGAAGTGGACAAGATTTAAAGACGTAGAAGGCAAAAGTAAGGATAGGAAGATAAAAAGAATTGACCTAGGAATATCACATATGATAGAGAGAAAGAGAGAACATACCTTGAATAAGTGATGAAATAATCTGTAGCCATTACACACGGCTCAAAATGTATGAGTCCCAAGAGGATATTTTAAATCATGTTAAAAATGTGTAAATACCGAAAAATCATGAGTCGCTCAGTAGCAAATACCGTCCGGCTTCGTGGCTAATTGGTCAGCATGCTAGCCTTTGGTCCAAGGCGTCACTGGTTCGGTTCCCGGCCGGGTCGAGGATTTCAAACTTCAATGGTTATATTTTCCCCTGGCACCGAGTGTTTGTACCATCTTCAACATTAGATTTTATCCTAGGTAGGTCCCATCCTCACAGAAGCATGTAGATGTCTGGAGGCGTACAGTTTTCTGCAGGCACGGTATGCCTTGTCTAGTTTGATTCTCCTCAGTTCGAGAGCAATCGTTTCACTGAGGTCTTCTAAAATCCATTGTACAAGGTACTTCACAGTTTTGGCTCTCTTAATATGTTTGGTATCACTGACTCCCATCGTTCTAGGGGCGCCTTTGATATTGGCAATGAACTCGGTTTTTCCGATGTTGATCAGGAGACATGTTTTTAGCGCTATTGAGTGTAGTGTTTGGAGTTGCGTAGTAGCCTCTTGCACGTCGTTTGCTAGTAAGATCAGGTCATCAGAAAAGGCTTTGATCCCCCTTATTAATCCGGCGTTCACCTGTAGGGAACTGGTCCATTGCCCATTATTTTCATCATCTTCCTCTTCCTCCTTATCATCATCATCATAATTGATATCAGCACCATCAATAGGGAGAGAATGAAGGAGTGAAACGTCTAACCAAAGGGTGTTTCTCATTCTCATTCTAATAATAATAATAATAATAATAATAATAATAATAATAATAATAATAATAATAATAATAATAATAATAATAATATATTATATAATATATAAGATATGCCCTTCCTGACACCAACCCTACGAGGAAGAATGATCGTATTATATCATTTTATTTTTCAATTTTATTTATTTTTATTTTATTTTTATTAGTCCATTTTATTTTATTTTATTTGGGATCTACTCTTCCAGACTGCAATTTTCAAATCTCACGATTCCGGATTATAATCCCAGATTATCTAATTTTTTCTTTTTTGTCTAGGTTCTCCCATGAAGCTAGGGGTCTATAACTTTTGTTCGACTTTTTTTCCATTTCTCTCCATCCTCTTACATCCTCCTCCACCCACCTCTTTAATCTTATTCTTTTTAAAAAGATAATTTTATTGATTTTACTTTCCACTAACTACTCTTACGGTGTGCTGTGATACCCCAGACTTTTCTTGTATACCCCCGGCACTTCATATTACACGACCTTCTACCGGCCTTGTTTTTCACTTACTGACCGCCATCTTGGACAATCAGCTGACTCTCCCGCTCCCCTGACGTCAACTCTATATCTCGAAATTTAGAATTAATTCTAAAATCTTATAAATATTCGTCACCCGGCCTAACTCGCGTGGTTGAACGAGAGGCCGTTTCCCGCTGAATGTGCGAGCGCATAACATAGTACAGAGCTGGTTCTTTGCTCCCATAGACCGCTGGTGTTCTTCAGGTGAGACATAGAGATCACATTATGTAACATATCTTTTCATTATCTTTCTCCGGATGGTGAGGGAGTTGGGAGAGTCACCAAGTTAAAGAGCACAAAATTACATTCTGTGTTAATGGGGCTACGGATCTTTCAAGCACGCTAGGACATACACTTTTCTGTGCATTCGAACTGTTTGCAGTTATTCCATGTGCATCTGGTGAGAACAATTTTTCTTTTTTTACTGGTCGTGTCTCTCGGTTTCCCTCATTACCCCACCCCCACCCGTCCTTCACCCTACCCCATATCTCGTTTAAATTTTGTATGATTCATTGTACATAGATTTAAGACACATTTGTGTAAGAATTTAGCAACCTTTGTCTAACTATGTTAATTAATGTCTGCTAATTGCTAATTGCTTAACGTCGCGCCGACACAGATAGGTCTTATGGCGACGATGGGATAGGGAAGGCCTAGGAATGGGAAGGAAGCGGCCGTAGCCCTAATTAAGGTACAGCCCCAGCATTTGCCTGGTGTGAAAATGGGAAACCACGGAAAACCATCGTCAGGGCTGCCGACAGTGTGATTCGAACTCATTATCTCCCAGATGCAAGCTCACAGCTGCGCGACTCTAACCGCACGGCCAACTCGCCCGGTTTAATTAATGTCATAGTCGATCTTGTTGAATAGGTTTATTTGCTTACCTAAACTTACATACCGTACTCTTTATTCTATCGTTCTATACATTCTCCTGCCAGATTATTCTTTGTAAATGATGTTGGCATTAGTCTCTGTACATGTAGCGATCTACATCAATTGTTTAAAGTAAAACTTGTCATCACCCTTTGTAATCTATTCACCAAATATCTTGCCTCAACATCACTTGTGAAAATTGTCTCAAATTCCCATTTTGAATTATTTATGTGATTCTTTTTGTACCCCGCTGGTAGGTAATGGACACACTTCATATAGTGTATATACTGAAGTAAAGATTCTTGTTACTATTGAAACTATATTTCCTTTAAATTCACACATCGTTACCACTCTTGGCATCCCGGATCCCTCTGGGGTTGTTTTCCATTGCGTCCCCCTCTCACAAGAAGTGTTTCATTATTATTATTATTATTATTATTATTATTATTATTATTATTATTATTAATCTTAAACCTGTTGTCTGTTATCGAAAACCGACTTCGCCTCAAAGTACTGTAACAACGGTTTTCAGAGACGCCGAGGTACTGGAACTTCGTCCTGCGAGAGTTCATTTACGTGCCAGTAAATATACTCGTAGAGACACAAGGTTGGCGTATATGAGTACCTTCAAATACCACCGACCTGAGCCATATCGAACCCACCAGTCTGTGTTCATCAAGCCAGCGCTCTGTCGTCTGAGCTTCTCATCCCGGTCTTTTTTTCTTCTGCTTCCTATTATTATTATTATTATTATTATTATTATTATTATTATTATTATTATTATTATTATTATTATTATTATTATTATTATTATTATTATTATTATTATTAATTCGCTTCAAATGTTAAGAACATCTCTGGTCATCATTTCCATACGCCTATGCTTTTGGGAGTACCAACTGTGTTAGAACTTGTACTTTTATTGTGCTATCTCATTAGACTGTGTGTCCAACTCCGGACTGTAACAGTTAGCGCTATTAGCTGTCGTCCTCGGAGACCTGGGTTCGATTCCCGATACTACCAGAAATGAAGGATTGTCAGGAGAGCTTGTATGCGGTTTACATTAGAAAGAGTACATGTGGCTCACCTCCAGTAGGAGTGGTCCCTGAAAGTGTTGATGCAGCTGGGATGAGGACACGAATTTACATTTATTCCGCCTCCATAACTGAGCGGTCAGCATCCTGAATTTCCGTCCCCAGGGCCCTGGGTTCGATTCCTGGCCGGTGGAGGGATTTTAATCATGAACCCTTAATTCCCTTAGCATGGGGACTGGGAAATTGTGCTATTCCCAACATTCCTGCAACTCCTATATCACACACGACACTATCCTCTACCACACTAACCTGCAGATTCCTATACGCGGTAGACGCCGCCCACCCTCGCCGGAGCGTCAGCGTTACAGGGGCTGCACCAAGCCAACAATACATACACGTTTTTTGTATTTTTTTGTACTTTTTTTTTTACAACCTGCTTTACGTCGCACCAACGCAGATAGGTCTTACGGCGACTACGGGATAGGAAAGGGCTAGGAGTGCGAAGGAAGTGACGTGGCCTTAATTAAGGTACATCCCCAGCATTTATCTGGTGTGAAAATGGGAAACCACGGAAAACCATTTTCAGGGCTGCCGACAGTGGGATTCGAACCCACTATCTCCCGGATGCAAGCTCACAGCAGCTCACCCCTGACCACACGGCCAATTCACCCGGTTTATTATTATTATTATTATTATTATTATTATTATTATTATTATTATTATTATTATGAGTGTGAAGAATGAAACATTTAATGTGATTCACTATCACTATCACTATCACTATCAGCCATATTCAATCGTTTTTACGATGTGGCCTCTTTAAGTCCGAAGCAAGGTAGGTTTTCATGAGGTCTCTCCATCTGGGACGGTCTTGAGCGATGTTCTGCCAACTGATCCCAGTAATCTTCCGGATGTCTTTATCCCATCTGTCCGGTGGTCTTTCCCTTGGTCTGAGATGATCTTTCGGACACCACTCAAGTACAAGCTTTGTCCACCTACCATCAGTTCTCCGAGCAACATGGCCTGCCCACTGCCATTTTAGGGTAAATACCCTTTCTAAAATGTCACTGACCTTTGTGATTGACCTGATGTAATCTGCTCTCTTCCTGTCTTTCTTCGTCAAGCCTAGCATGAACCGTTCCATAGCTCTTTGGGTTGTTCTGAGTTTTTGCTTAACAAACTCGCTCAATGTCCAGGTTTCACAACCGTAAGTCAGTACGGGGAGAACACTCTGGTCAAAGACTATCTTCTTTAGGTGGGGTGGCATGTTGGATTTGAAGACTGAAGAATTTCTTCCGTAGGCTTGCCATCCTAGTTTGATACGTCGGAAGATTTCCGGTCTTAAGTCCCCTTTCATGTTTACAAGTTGCCCAAGATAGACAAATTCATTGACCTGTTGTAATGTGGTGTTTCCCACATGCGGCTTTCCTGCTGGGGCCCATTTGTTAAGCATTACTTTGGTTTTAGAAAGGTTCATGGATAGTCCCACTTTTTGACAGGCTGAGACAAGATCATGCATTAGAGTTTGTAGTTCATCGATGTCGTTGGCCAAAAGTGTAATGTCGTCTGCAAACCTTAAATTGTTCAGCCTTTTCCCATTGATTTTGATTCCTGTGCTTTGCCAGTTGATTTTTGACATGGCCATTTCTAACACGGCTGAGAACAGCTTGGGAGATATGGGGTCGCCTTGCTTAACACCTCTTTGAATGGGAAAATCCGTGGTTGGCACATTTATGTTCACGAAGGCTGAAGAGGTTTCGTAGATATGCTGGAGAACTCTTATGTAGGCAGCATCGACGCCGTGTTCAGCTAAGGCTTGCATAACAGCAGCGTGGCTCACCGAGTCAAAAGCCTTTTCAAAGTCCACAAAGGCTAGACAGAGCGGCATTTGATATTCATTACTTCTGCTGATAACTTCACGAAGGGTGAGTATATGGTCGATTGTTCCAAAACCTCGGCGGAAACCTGCTTGTTCAATTGGTTGGGCAAAATCAAGCGTTGAACTGATTCTATTTATCAGTACCTTGGTGAAAACCTTGTAAAGGACAGAAAGCAAGCTAATAGGACGATAGTTTATGATGTCATGTATATTCCCTTTTTTGTGCAGGAGAATTATCATTGCTCTGTTCCAAGATGGAGGGATGAATGCATTGTGTAGGCAAGGCGTGAATATTTTTGCCAAGTGGCTTAAAGTTTCATCACCAGCAAGTTTGAGAACGCTAACTGATTATACAATTCAAATAAGACGCACATTACGACATTACGAAGGAAACTATTCTTCTTTGAATGACAGGTGCTGGTATTATTTGGTTGGACTGTGACTAACACGTGTTAAGTCAGACCGAAGAAGTTTCAACATGCAAATGCAGATTTCGTCTGAAATAGTGATAAGCCCGTTCCATGGATCCCACGTACACGGATCTGATGACAAACTAATAGCAAGGATATTTCATGTTATGTTGTATGCTTTATACCACATTACAACACTGTTATAAAACCAGAAAATTTTTATGTGATCGAATGCATTTCAATGAACAGGAAGGGCTCACTAAAAAAAACTGAGGAAAAGGCGAGAAAAATATTGAGTAAATTACTAAGGCCTAGGAAAGAGGGACAAAATTTTCGACTGCGACCAAATGAGGAATTATACAAAAAGACAGAGAAAATCACAACAACGTTTAATAAGAGAAGACTTTGTTTCTACGGACATATCAAAAGAAATTCCACCAGAGAGAACAGGTAAGAGAATTCTGTAATACATAGGTAGCAGGAAGACACAAATCAATTGGCTTAAAGGAGTCAAGGAGGATATGGAGGAAAAGAACATAGCACAGGATGCAGTGTATAATAAACATTATTATACGATGGCCATAAACAAAATGACGGTATTCTAAGGTCAAACAAATAGGAAATGGACCGCCAAAACCTAGTCACAAGAACGTAAAGAAGGCCATTCCGAAAGAATGAAGAAATGCTGGGCTGATCGAAAGAAGAAGCACCAGAAATGAACGATGCTTAACGTGGTGCATAGTAGATCCTAACGGAAACAAAAATAAAATAATTAGAAGAAGAAAAATAAAATAAGAAGAATGTACATCGCCTGTTTCTCATTGCTCGGTAGATTCACGAAATTATTATTATTATTATTATTATTATTATTATTATTATTATTATTATTATTATTATTATTATTATTGTTACCGTGTTTTAGTGGTAGGTAGAGGTGAAAGAAGGTGCGGGCGTGAACGGGTCTCAAACTACGGAATCAAAGTTAATGTAAAATTTAACAAGGTTATATTTTCTTTCCAAAATTCAGAAATAACAAGAATGGCAGGTACGGAGTAGCAAGACCACAAGGTACAATTACAGTATTTACAGGATTTGGGCTTCGAGCCCTGAAAACACAATTCTTGAGCAACTAGCCCAACTTTACGATATACAAATTTCAACAACGGGGCAGAAGACCCCAATCAAACCCTGGAGCACTTGCTCCAAATTACACAGTAAAGCCTCCTCGAGGCATACAACACTCAGTTTTCGAAAAAAAAGAGCCACTCGCTCTCAACTGTAAGCCTCTCCCAGGCCACACCAAACTCCACCTTCAAGCTGTCCTCAACGGACATAAACACAGGGGTAAAATACCCAATCTACTGAGGCCTCTTAATTAAAAAAGGAAAATTACATGGCCTCTAAAATACCAACTTGAAAGGAGGCTCTCCGCACTCCTAATACACTTTATTTAAAACCTACTTGGCGCTAGGCTGTTAAAGCAAGGGCTAATCCCATACTACAGAGGTGAATTAGAGAAGACCAAGTTATATTACATTAACGAAGAATAGGTTAAGAAAAAATAAGTTCACCTCAAAACAATATGATTGGGAGCTCGAGAGGGTTAAGCACTCTCTATCCCGATATGCAGTTTAAAAGATGGAATAGATACAAGTTTCTTTACATTTTAAGGAAGGTTACATAATGGAAAAGCTTCGGACCCGCCCCGAGAGTTAAACTGCTGAGCAAGCAAGAAAAGAAGTAATTAATCGGCCATTACCTGGTTGTTGACTGTCGCCGAAGAAAGAGGCGCTTCCCGCCCCCTGCTATGTACTTTACACACTGAAAGATGGAACAGAAGTGGCGCAGAGACCCAAAAATCAGCAGTTTATATACTCTCGCGGAAGGTTCTAGGCGTTAGGGGAATGAGAACACCCGCCCACAATCACTTTATTGGAGAAAAAAGAGAAACCCCTACACAAGATGAAGAAGAAACACATTATTGGTGGAAAATTAAGTTAAGAAATTCGGGATTGGCTAGATTTAAAACAAGGGGAAAGAAAGGGTTAATATTGCCAACTTAACTAATGACTGAAAGAAATTTAGCAAAGAACAAACTTTTGAAATTACATTTTCTCCAAAAAACAGTTCTTTCACTTCCCACCAGGGTGCACTATTGTCGATCTTCAGTAGTGTCCTCTAGAAGAGAAAGTTCACACTTCTTACTTCAAGTAAAACAAAAACACATCAAAAATGACACAGTTCTAAAACTCCAAAATTTCCAGGTAGTGACATCTTCTGAGAAAGTAGAAAAATACCGTCAATAAAGTTCAGACTTCCTCCAGCAGAGGAGTTTCAACTGGCGCACATTTTGAATTAGCGGCGTGGAGGTGTACCGCCCGGTACAGACCTCCCCCCCCCCCCCAAAGGTTCCTCCAGGGGTGACACATGAAATTTGTTTGAAAGCTAGGTCCAAGTTTTGATGTAGATGTGGAGATTAATTGCCGAAAAATTTAAAAGATTCTCTTAATGTGGTTTGATTCAGTTTCAAAATTTTGTTGTTGCAGGTGAAGTAAAGTCTTTATGGTTGTAGAAGTGGAATTCAGAAGATAAACTTTTAATACCGGAAAGTGAAGAAAAATTTTGCAATGTCCACCAAATATTGCTGTTGAATTCCCAAGTGTAGTCATTGCTTATAGAAACTGTTCATGTAGTTGATGTTGATTAAGTTGGATGGCCAGACCGGCCGTTGCAGCTTGCGTCCAAAGGAGGCCGCTCGGACCCCTCAAGTACCCTGAGATACCGCTCGCCCGCACTATGAGGGGAGCAGTGGTGTTGAAACACGCCGCGCCCGCGGTGAAGATATACAGGCTGCGGGCAAGTAGCAGGTCGTGCGCCGCACATCAGCCTTGGCCGGGAGGAGAGCTCCGGCTCGCCGTGCACATGTCGTCCTCGCTGGGGTCGAGGGGGCCCGTCCTCGAACCCAGTCGCGGCACAGCGCCGCGCGGCTGCGGGGGCACTGAAACATAAAAGCTAGGCGGCAGAATATTGTTGGACCATCATCTTTTTTGAGGGCACAGGCTTGGTGGAGAGGTTGAGGGGCCAGCGGCGTGCAGATATCCATGGCATTTAATAGAAGCAAGCCACAGTGTGTATAGCAGGAGACGGGAGCGTGGTAATGGCCGTGGTAAGGACAGAATGGCAGATTAACAAATCGGGGGAGGTTTACAAAAATGCTTAAATATGAAACCAAATTTTATAGAAGGGGCAGAAGGCCTTAAAAGTGAAGCTCAAAAAATATAACCTTCATATTCCTTTCAAAATAATATGAAGCAAGTTAACACAAAAATTTACACTGGTTTCACCTGTGACAGGTGAACTCTAAATATCCTCTCGGTAGCTGGATTACTTAATAACAACGTAACCGGCGTAAGAAAATCCAGAATGATACAAGGCCCATGAAATCTGGGGGCAAGCTTGCCCGCGGGAACAAAGTTCTTGACCATAACTTGGTCACCTACCTTCAAAGGGGTGGGTCTCCGTCCACGATCATACCTTTCCCTAACCTTTTCATGAGAGACTTTAAGATTGGCTTTAGCCTTCTTCCAAAGATCTTTGATGTTGTCCGGATCTATTGTCTCGGGTAGAATGTCACTCAGAGACCAGAGGTTAGAGAGCGGCGTGTTGGGAACAAACTTGAACATCAAAGAGGCTGGAGTAAATTTATGTGATTCATGAACCGCCGAATTCAAAGCAAAAGCTAACCAATGCAGGGACGTGTCCCACCTGGAATGATCTTCATGATGATAGGCAATAAGCGCAGACCTGAGATTGCGATTAACCCGTTCAGCCAGAGATGGTTGAGGGTAATAAGCAGAAGTAGTTACATGAGAGATGGACAAGTCAAAGCAGAATTTACGAAATAAATTAGATGTAAAAGCCTTAGCATTGTCAGATACAATATATTGGCACGGACCAAAAGAAGCAAAAATAGAATTTAAGCAAGTAATGGTGGACTGAGCGGTAGCCAGCTTAGTCGGAAATAACCAGGAAAATCTTGTAAAACCATCTACACATACAAAGATGAATTTGTTGGCATGTCCCTTCGACTGGGGGAAGGGTCCTACATAATCGATATACAGGCGTTCCATGGGGCGCGACGCTTGATGCGAAGACAGAAGGCCTACCTTGGTGGACATGGTGGGTTTACTAAGCAAACAAGATTTACAAGCTTTTACAAGTTCACGGATTTCACCGTCCATACCTTTCCAAATGAACATTTCACGAATCTTCTCACGAGTTTTAAAGATTCCAAGATGCCCCCCTAATGGGGTCTCATGATAGTATTTGAAGATCATAGGCACAAGAACAGCTGGAACGACAACTTTCATCATCTTATCATGCCTCGAAAGGCAACATAGAACACCATTTCTCAGAACATAAGGGACAACATGTTCCCCAGAAGAAAGGGTTTCCATTATCGGAGCCAGCGTCGGATCTTCACGTTGGTATTTCTCGATATCCCTAAAGAGCATGGGAGCATCTGTTAAGATGGCATTAACACCAAATAGTATGGACTCGGGAGGTGATGAACTGTTGGCCAGTTCGTGGGTCTCGACGTCGTTGGAAAACATACGGCTGAGTCCATCAGCAACAACATTTTCGGTACCTCTGATATGCCTGACATCGAATTGGAAGGCAGAAATACGGATGGCCCAACGGGCTATACGACCAGTACGACGCGGCCTACCTAAGACCCAGCTTAAGGCTTGATTATCTGTCTCCAGGTCGAATTTGACATGTTCCAAATAGAGACGGAACTTCTCTAAGGCGAATAAGACTGCCAAACCTTCGAGCTCATAGATGGAATACTTGGCTTCTTGAGCCGACAAGGTCCTAGATGCATAGGCGATGGGTCGCCTCCCTAGTTCAGTCTCTTGAAGAAGGACTGCAGCTACTGCTGACGACGACGCGTCGGTTTGGACAATGAATTTCTTCGAGAAATCAGGCATAGCAAGTACAGGGGCATTACAGAGAGCTAATTTAAGATCTTCAAAAGCGGCTTGTTGAGAAGGTCCCCACTCGAATTTGATGCCTTTCCTACGAAGAAGGTTTAAGGGCGCCGCTCTATTAGCGAAGTTAGGAATAAACTTCCTGAAGAAATTCACCATACCAATGAACCTGGCGATACCTTTAATGTCCTTGGGAGGTTTAAAATCACGGATGGCCTGTGTTCTAGAATGATCGACTGCTACACCATCAGGTGACACAATATGCCCTAGGAATGACATAGAGGGCTTAGCAAAGGCAACTTTGGACAACTTGACAGTTAACCCAGCCTTACGAAGGCGATCGAGAACTTCTCGCAGATGATCTAGATGTTCTTCAAAAGTTTCTGAAAATACGACGACATCATCCAAGTAGTGATATAAGTACTCAAATTTGATGTCGGAGAAGACCCTATCTAGTAGCCTAGTGAGTACAGCTGCTCCCGTGGGGAGCCCGAAAGGCACGCGGTTGTATTCATACAAATTCCAGTCCGTGGCAAACGCTGTAAGATGTTTAGACTCTTCGGCAAGGGGAATTTGATTATAGGCCTGATTCAAGTCCAAGATAGTAAAGAACTTGGCCTTACGAAACCATGAAAAACAAGAATGAAGGTCGGGAAGGGGCACAGATTGCAACACCACCTTCCGATTGAGAGCCCTATAATCAATGACAGGCCTGAAGCCTCCTTGGGGTTTCGGGACTAGAAAGATAGTTGACGAATACGCCGACTTAGAGGGCCTAATAATACCGTCCTTCAACATCTGATCGATGATTTCTTTCAATGCCTTCATTTTAGGTGGAGATAGCCTATAAGGTGGAAAACGGACAGGAATCGAATCCGTGACCTCGATTTTGTATTCAATAAGGTCAGTAACACCAAGACTATCGGAGAACACCTCTGGAAATGACTGACATAATTTACGAATACTATCAGCCTGCTCCTCAGGTAGATGTCTAAGGTCTAACAACATCTCATCCTGGGTAGGCGAAATAGATGAACATGATACAGAATTACACTTTAACAAGGGAATTTTACAATTGGACGCAAATTTGAATGTGCACGACTTACTCAGAAGATCGAGCACAAGACCAGTGTGAGAAATAAAGTCAGCTCCCAATATGATGGGGCAAGACAGGTGCTTAGCCACAAACAATTTAATTTTCCATGTAAATTTAAAGATACGAATTTTGACATTTACAGAACCGAGAATTTCTAATGGAGAAGAATTAGCCGAAACATATTGGACAGGAGATGAGCCATAGTCAGGTAGTTTACAAACAGATTTCAATTTAGAATACCACTGATCCGAAATAACAGAACAAACGCTGCCTGAATCTAAGAGAGCTGTTACAGGTTCATTATTTAACTCAATCTTAAGAAAAGGAACCGGTGCGGGGGTATCCGCCGCAATCCTAAGACACTCCTTGGGGCATTCAAGGGATGGATTTGAAGATTGACTTTTCCCTGATTTTTCGATCTGTTTACCCGGGGCTGAGTCTCGGGAAGATGGATTAATCGACTCAGCCGAAGGCACTAGTCACTTTATATTGTTGTTGGAAGTTGCACCAGAAGTTGAGCAGGAGGGGGTGCTATTCGAATTGGGACAATTCTTGGCAATATGTGAGAAAGCCCCACATTTAAAACAGCCTTGTGATGAACCAGCTCCATTCCTTGTCACACTAGATTTGAGCAATGGGCACTTGTTCCGAAGGTGGTCGGGCGACCCGCAAGCATAGCATTTACGGGGTGTGACTGATCGGCGAGGTGGAGGCCGAGTATTACTAAAAGAAGGCTGGGGTTCTTTCGCGACACGCAATGAATCGGCGTATCTAACTCCTTCCGCTGAGACGGCCAATGCCTCAAGTTCAGAGAAGGTTTGCGGGCACGCCGCGAAACACAAATATGACCTATAGGATGGTGAAATGCCTTCCACAATGGCTTGTACAATCTGGTCCTCCGGAAAGTGAAGAGCAAACACCCTAGTATAGAATTTAATATCTTGGATGAAGTCAGCCAAGTTTTCATCCAAACGCTGTACACGATAATAGTACTTCTGAATAAGGGAGGACCTTGCCCTAGCCGGGATGAAGTTAGCTAGCAAGTGGGCGTGGAAGTCTTCAATTGATGATTGCTCGGCAATGGCTCTTACTATTTTGTCAGAGAGAATACCAATTGCATAAGGATAGATAATTTGCAAAATTTGACATGGAGAAAGAGAAAACACAAGGGCATGATCCTGAAATTCAACTAGAAATCTTAAAAATGAAATTACGTCACTGGTGGTATTAACGGAAAACTTAGAGATACCTCTGAGCAACATTGCCAATGGATGAGGCAAGCTGCTAAACCCGGGTGACATAGTAGATAAAGGTTTCAATGGCAAGGAAGTTAATTCAGAACGTACATTATTTAACGAGTTACGGCGTTCAGACTCGTCCAATGGGGCAGAGGTTGTTTGAGCAGCAATGGTTTTCCTATTTGCTTCTCCCTTAGGAGGCTCTTCCTCACTACCTACATTCACTGTGGTGGGTTGATCAATTTTGGGAGGAACTTCCCCAGTTAACAATTGAGTGACCTTGCTAGATAATTCAGAAATATTCTCAAGCAGCGTACTAGCTTCCTTCTTCTGAACGTCATTCAACTTTAGAGACAACAGATCGTTAACTCTATTTGAAAAATGAAACAGCCTAGCTTGCACACGCTTAATTTGATTAGGAGAAGGATCATTTTCATCAAAAAAACTAACTACAGAAGCTAGCCCAGTAGTATTCTCCGTGATCGTGGAAAGAGAGTCGTCAATTTCTTTCTCTCCCAAATTGGGGATGGAAATGGGCAAATCTAGGGACTCTCTAAGCTTGTTTGTGTCTACTGCAACCGTGCCTCCAGATTGCACATTTCTAATAGTTAATTCATAGATTAACTCCTCCTTGCGCAAATAGTTAAGATGGAGAACATCGCGAGGGCCGGGCATGATGACAGAATAATTTTGAAAAAATCAAAAAAATTCCAGCAACTGAGAAAATTGTTAGAGTTCGGAACAAAACAATGTTTAGCCGTCAAAAGGGGCTAAAATGAGACCCATTCAACCACGCTCTGCTACCACTTGTTACCGTGTTTTAGTGGTAGGTAGAGGTGAAAGAAGGTGCGGGCGTGAACGGGTCTCAAACTACGGAATCAAAGTTAATGTAAAATTTAACAAGGTTATATTTTCTTTCCAAAATTCAGAAATAACAAGAATGGCAGGTACGGAGTAGCAAGACCACAAGGTACAATTACAGTATTTACAGGATTTGGGCTTCGAGCCCTGAAAACACAATTCTTGAGCAACTAGCCCAACTTTACGATATACAAATTTCAACAACGGGGCAGAAGACCCCAATCAAACCCTGGAGCACTTGCTCCAAATTACACAGTAAAGCCTCCTCGAGGCATACAACACTCAGTTTT
Source organism: Anabrus simplex (assembly GCF_040414725.1). Taxonomy (NCBI): domain Eukaryota; kingdom Metazoa; phylum Arthropoda; class Insecta; order Orthoptera; family Tettigoniidae; genus Anabrus; species Anabrus simplex. Next base: position 296,515,409 of record NC_090267.1, read on the forward strand.
CGAAAAAAAAGAGCCACTCGCTCTCAACTGTAAGCCTCTCCCAGGCCACACCAAACTCCACCTTCAAGATGTCCTCAACGGACATAAACACAGGGGTAAAATACCCAATCTACTGAGGCCTCTTAATTAAAAAAGGAAAATTACATGGCCTCTAAAATACCAACTTGAAAGGAGGCTCTCCGCACTCCTAATACACTTTATTTAAAACCTACTTGGCGCTAGGCCGTTAAAGCAAGGGCTAATCCCATACTACAGAGGTGAATTAGAGAAGACCAAGTTATATTACATTAACGAAGAATAGGTTAAGAAAAAATAAGTTCACCTCAAAACAATATGATTGGGAGCTCGAGAGGGTTAAGCACTCTCTATCCCGATATGCAGTTTAAAAGATGGAATAGATACAAGTTTCTTTACATTTTAAGGAAGGTTACATAATGGAAAAGCTTCGGACCCGCCCCGAGAGTTAAACTGCTGAGCAAGCAAGAAAAGAAGTAATTAATCGGCCATTACCTGGTTGTTGACTGTCGCCGAAGAAAGAGGCGCTTCCCGCCCCCTGCTATGTACTTTACACACTGAAAGATGGAACAGAAGTGGCGCAGAGACCCAAAAATCAGCAGTTTATATACTCTCGCGGAAGGTTCTAGGCGTTAGGGGAATGAGAACACCCGCCCACAATCACTTTATTGGAGAAAAAAGAGAAACCCCTACACAAGATGAAGAAGAAACACATTATTGGTGGAAAATTAAGTTAAGAAATTCGGGATTGGCTAGATTTAAAACAAGGGGAAAGAAAGGGTTAATATTGCCAACTTAACTAATGACTGAAAGAAATTTAGCAAAGAACAAACTTTTGAAATTACATTTTCTCCAAAAAACAGTTCTTTCACTTCCCACCAGGGTGCACTATTGTCGATCTTCAGTAGTGTCCTCTAGAAGAGAAAGTTCACACTTCTTACTTCAAGTAAAACAAAAACACATCAAAAATGACACAGTTCTAAAACTCCAAAATTTCCAGGTAGTGACATCTTCTGAGAAAGTAGAAAAATACCGTCAATAAAGTTCAGACTTCCTCCAGCAGAGGAGTTTCAACTGGCGCACATTTTGAATTAGCGGCGTGGAGGTGTACCGCCCGGTACAGACCTCCCCCCCCCCCCAAAGGTTCCTCCAGGGGTGACACATGAAATTTGTTTGAAAGCTAGGTCCAAGTTTTGATGTAGATGTGGAGATTAATTGCCGAAAAATTTAAAAGATTCTCTTAATGTGGTTTGATTCAGTTTCAAAATTTTGTTGTTGCAGGTGAAGTAAAGTCTTTATGGTTGTAGAAGTGGAATTCAGAAGATAAACTTTTAATACCGGAAAGTGAAGAAAAATTTTGCAATGTCCACCAAATATTGCTGTTGAATTCCCAAGTGTAGTCATTGCTTATAGAAACTGTTCATGTAGTTGATGTTGATTAAGTTGGATGGCCAGACCGGCCGTTGCAGCTTGCGTCCAAAGGAGGCCGCTCGGACCCCTCAAGTACCCTGAGATACCGCTCGCCCGCACTATGAGGGGAGCAGTGGTGTTGAAACACGCCGCGCCCGCGGTGAAGATATACAGGCTGCGGGCAAGTAGCAGGTCGTGCGCCGCACATCAGCCTTGGCCGGGAGGAGAGCTCCGGCTCGCCGTGCACATGTCGTCCTCGCTGGGGTCGAGGGGGCCCGTCCTCGAACCCAGTCGCGGCACAGCGCCGCGCGGCTGCGGGGGCACTGAAACATAAAAGCTAGGCGGCAGAATATTGTTGGACCATCATCTTTTTTGAGGGCACAGGCTTGGTGGAGAGGTTGAGGGGCCAGCGGCGTGCAGATATCCATGGCATTTAATAGAAGCAAGCCACAGTGTGTATAGCAGGAGACGGGAGCGTGGTAATGGCCGTGGTAAGGACAGAATGGCAGATTAACAAATCGGGGGAGGTTTACAAAAATGCTTAAATATGAAACCAAATTTTATAGAAGGGGCAGAAGGCCTTAAAAGTGAAGCTCAAAAAATATAACCTTCATATTCCTTTCAAAATAATATGAAGCAAGTTAACACAAAAATTTACACTGGTTTCACCTGTGACAGGTGAACTCTAAATATCCTCTCGGTAGCTGGATTACTTAATAACAACGTAACCGGCGTAAGAAAATCCAGAATGATACAAGGCCCATGAAATCTGGGGGCAAGCTTGCCCGCGGGAACAAAGTTCTTGACCATAACTTGGTCACCTACCTTCAAAGGGGTGGGTCTCCGTCCACGATCATACCTTTCCCTAACCTTTTCATGAGAGACTTTAAGATTGGCTTTAGCCTTCTTCCAAAGATCTTTGATGTTGTCCGGATCTATTGTCTCGGGTAGAATGTCACTCAGAGACCAGAGGTTAGAGAGCGGCGTGTTGGGAACAAACTTGAACATCAAAGAGGCTGGAGTAAATTTATGTGATTCATGAACCGCCGAATTCAAAGCAAAAGCTAACCAATGCAGGGACGTGTCCCACCTGGAATGATCTTCATGATGATAGGCAATAAGCGCAGACCTGAGATTGCGATTAACCCGTTCAGCCAGAGATGGTTGAGGGTAATAAGCAGAAGTAGTTACATGAGAGATGGACAAGTCAAAGCAGAATTTACGAAATAAATTAGATGTAAAAGCCTTAGCATTGTCAGATACAATATATTGGCACGGACCAAAAGAAGCAAAAATAGAATTTAAGCAAGTAATGGTGGACTGAGCGGTAGCCAGCTTAGTCGGAAATAACCAGGAAAATCTTGTAAAACCATCTACACATACAAAGATGAATTTGTTGGCATGTCCCTTCGACTGGGGGAAGGGTCCTACATAATCGATATACAGGCGTTCCATGGGGCGCGACGCTTGATGCGAAGACAGAAGGCCTACCTTGGTGGACATGGTGGGTTTACTAAGCAAACAAGATTTACAAGCTTTTACAAGTTCACGGATTTCACCGTCCATACCTTTCCAAATGAACATTTCACGAATCTTCTCACGAGTTTTAAAGATTCCAAGATGCCCCCCTAATGGGGTCTCATGATAGTATTTGAAGATCATAGGCACAAGAACAGCTGGAACGACAACTTTCATCATCTTATCATGCCTCGAAAGGCAACATAGAACACCATTTCTCAGAACATAAGGGACAACATGTTCCCCAGAAGAAAGGGTTTCCATTATCGGAGCCAGCGTCGGATCTTCACGTTGGTATTTCTCGATATCCCTAAAGAGCATGGGAGCATCTGTTAAGATGGCATTAACACCAAATAGTATGGACTCGGGAGGTGATGAACTGTTGGCCAGTTCGTGGGTCTCGACGTCGTTGGAAAACATACGGCTGAGTCCATCAGCAACAACATTTTCGGTACCTCTGATATGCCTGACATCGAATTGGAAGGCAGAAATACGGATGGCCCAACGGGCTATACGACCAGTACGACGCGGCCTACCTAAGACCCAGCTTAAGGCTTGATTATCTGTCTCCAGGTCGAATTTGACATGTTCCAAATAGAGACGGAACTTCTCTAAGGCGAATAAGACTGCCAAACCTTCGAGCTCATAGATGGAATACTTGGCTTCTTGAGCCGACAAGGTCCTAGATGCATAGGCGATGGGTCGCCTCCCTAGTTCAGTCTCTTGAAGAAGGACTGCAGCTACTGCTGACGACGACGCGTCGGTTTGGACAATGAATTTCTTCGAGAAATCAGGCATAGCAAGTACAGGGGCATTACAGAGAGCTAATTTAAGATCTTCAAAAGCGGCTTGTTGAGAAGGTCCCCACTCGAATTTGATGCCTTTCCTACGAAGAAGGTTTAAGGGCGCCGCTCTATTAGCGAAGTTAGGAATAAACTTCCTGAAGAAATTCACCATACCAATGAACCTGGCGATACCTTTAATGTCCTTGGGAGGTTTAAAATCACGGATGGCCTGTGTTCTAGAATGATCGACTGCTACACCATCAGGTGACACAATATGCCCTAGGAATGACATAGAGGGCTTAGCAAAGGCAACTTTGGACAACTTGACAGTTAACCCAGCCTTACGAAGGCGATCGAGAACTTCTCGCAGATGATCTAGATGTTCTTCAAAAGTTTCTGAAAATACGACGACATCATCCAAGTAGTGATATAAGTACTCAAATTTGATGTCGGAGAAGACCCTATCTAGTAGCCTAGTGAGTACAGCTGCTCCCGTGGGGAGCCCGAAAGGCACGCGGTTGTATTCATACAAATTCCAGTCCGTGGCAAACGCTGTAAGATGTTTAGACTCTTCGGCAAGGGGAATTTGATTATAGGCCTGATTCAAGTCCAAGATAGTAAAGAACTTGGCCTTACGAAACCATGAAAAACAAGAATGAAGGTCGGGAAGGGGCACAGATTGCAACACCACCTTCCGATTGAGAGCCCTATAATCAATGACAGGCCTGAAGCCTCCTTGGGGTTTCGGGACTAGAAAGATAGTTGACGAATACGCCGACTTAGAGGGCCTAATAATACCGTCCTTCAACATCTGATCGATGATTTCTTTCAATGCCTTCATTTTAGGTGGAGATAGCCTATAAGGTGGAAAACGGACAGGAATCGAATCCGTGACCTCGATTTTGTATTCAATAAGGTCAGTAACACCAAGACTATCGGAGAACACCTCTGGAAATGACTGACATAATTTACGAATACTATCAGCCTGCTCCTCAGGTAGATGTCTAAGGTCTAACAACATCTCATCCTGGGTAGGCGAAATAGATGAACATGATACAGAATTACACTTTAACAAGGGAATTTTACAATTGGACGCAAATTTGAATGTGCACGACTTACTCAGAAGATCGAGCACAAGACCAGTGTGAGAAATAAAGTCAGCTCCCAATATGATGGGGCAAGACAGGTGCTTAGCCACAAACAATTTAATTTTCCATGTAAATTTAAAGATACGAATTTTGACATTTACAGAACCGAGAATTTCTAATGGAGAAGAATTAGCCGAAACATATTGGACAGGAGATGAGCCATAGTCAGGTAGTTTACAAACAGATTTCAATTTAGAATACCACTGATCCGAAATAACAGAACAAACGCTGCCTGAATCTAAGAGAGCTGTTACAGGTTCATTATTTAACTCAATCTTAAGAAAAGGAACCGGTGCGGGGGTATCCGCCGCAATCCTAAGACACTCCTTGGGGCATTCAAGGGATGGATTTGAAGATTGACTTTTCCCTGATTTTTCGATCTGTTTACCCGGGGCTGAGTCTCGGGAAGATGGATTAATCGACTCAGCCGAAGGCACTAGTCACTTTATATTGTTGTTGGAAGTTGCACCAGAAGTTGAGCAGGAGGGGGTGCTATTCGAATTGGGACAATTCTTGGCAATATGTGAGAAAGCCCCACATTTAAAACAGCCTTGTGATGAACCAGCTCCATTCCTTGTCACACTAGATTTGAGCAATGGGCACTTGTTCCGAAGGTGGTCGGGCGACCCGCAAGCATAGCATTTACGGGGTGTGACTGATCGGCGAGGTGGAGGCCGAGTATTACTAAAAGAAGGCTGGGGTTCTTTCGCGACACGCAATGAATCGGCGTATCTAACTCCTTCCGCTGAGACGGCCAATGCCTCAAGTTCAGAGAAGGTTTGCGGGCACGCCGCGAAACACAAATATGACCTATAGGATGGTGAAATGCCTTCCACAATGGCTTGTACAATCTGGTCCTCCGGAAAGTGAAGAGCAAACACCCTAGTATAGAATTTAATATCTTGGATGAAGTCAGCCAAGTTTTCATCCAAACGCTGTACACGATAATAGTACTTCTGAATAAGGGAGGACCTTGCCCTAGCCGGGATGAAGTTAGCTAGCAAGTGGGCGTGGAAGTCTTCAATTGATGATTGCTCGGCAATGGCTCTTACTATTTTGTCAGAGAGAATACCAATTGCATAAGGATAGATAATTTGCAAAATTTGACATGGAGAAAGAGAAAACACAAGGGCATGATCCTGAAATTCAACTAGAAATCTTAAAAATGAAATTACGTCACTGGTGGTATTAACGGAAAACTTAGAGATACCTCTGAGCAACATTGCCAATGGATGAGGCAAGCTGCTAAACCCGGGTGACATAGTAGATAAAGGTTTCAATGGCAAGGAAGTTAATTCAGAACGTACATTATTTAACGAGTTACGGCGTTCAGACTCGTCCAATGGGGCAGAGGTTGTTTGAGCAGCAATGGTTTTCCTATTTGCTTCTCCCTTAGGAGGCTCTTCCTCACTACCTACATTCACTGTGGTGGGTTGATCAATTTTGGGAGGAACTTCCCCAGTTAACAATTGAGTGACCTTGCTAGATAATTCAGAAATATTCTCAAGCAGCGTACTAGCTTCCTTCTTCTGAACGTCATTCAACTTTAGAGACAACAGATCGTTAACTCTATTTGAAAAATGAAACAGCCTAGCTTGCACACGCTTAATTTGATTAGGAGAAGGATCATTTTCATCAAAAAAACTAACTACAGAAGCTAGCCCAGTAGTATTCTCCGTGATCGTGGAAAGAGAGTCGTCAATTTCTTTCTCTCCCAAATTGGGGATGGAAATGGGCAAATCTAGGGACTCTCTAAGCTTGTTTGTGTCTACTGCAACCGTGCCTCCAGATTGCACATTTCTAATAGTTAATTCATAGATTAACTCCTCCTTGCGCAAATAGTTAAGATGGAGAACATCGCGAGGGCCGGGCATGATGACAGAATAATTTTGAAAAAATCAAAAAAATTCCAGCAACTGAGAAAATTGTTAGAGTTCGGAACAAAACAATGTTTAGCCGTCAAAAGGGGCTAAAATGAGACCCATTCAACCACGCTCTGCTACCACTTGTTACCGTGTTTTAGTGGTAGGTAGAGGTGAAAGAAGGTGCGGGCGTGAACGTGTCTCAAACTACGGAATCAAAGTTAATGTAAAATTTAACAAGGTTATATTTTCTTTCCAAAATTCAGAAATAACAAGAATGGCAGGTACGGAGTAGCAAGACCACAAGGTACAATTACAGTATTTACAGGATTTGGGCTTCGAGCCCTGAAAACACAATTCTTGAGCAACTAGCCCAACTTTACGATATACAAATTTCAACAACGGGGCAGAAGACCCCAATCAAACCCTGGAGCACTTGCTCCAAATTACACAGTAAAGCCTCCTCGAGGCATACAACACTCAGTTTTCGAAAAAAAAGAGCCACTCGCTCTCAACTGTAAGCCTCTCCCAGGCCACACCAAACTCCACCTTCAAGATGTCCTCAACGGACATAAACACAGGGGTAAAATACCCAATCTACTGAGGCCTCTTAATTAAAAAAGGAAAATTACATGGCCTCTAAAATACCAACTTGAAAGGAGGCTCTCCGCACTCCTAATACACTTTATTTAAAACCTACTTGGCGCTAGGCCGTTAAAGCAAGGGCTAATCCCATACTACAGAGGTGAATTAGAGAAGACCAAGTTATATTACATTAACGAAGAATAGGTTAAGAAAAAATAAGTTCACCTCAAAACAATATGATTGGGAGCTCGAGAGGGTTAAGCACTCTCTATCCCGATATGCAGTTTAAAAGATGGAATAGATACAAGTTTCTTTACATTTTAAGGAAGGTTACATAATGGAAAAGCTTCGGACCCGCCCCGAGAGTTAAACTGCTGAGCAAGCAAGAAAAGAAGTAATTAATCGGCCATTACCTGGTTGTTGACTGTCGCCGAAGAAAGAGGCGCTTCCCGCCCCCTGCTATGTACTTTACACACTGAAAGATGGAACAGAAGTGGCGCAGAGACCCAAAAATCAGCAGTTTATATACTCTCGCGGAAGGTTCTAGGCGTTAGGGGAATGAGAACACCCGCCCACAATCACTTTATTGGAGAAAAAAGAGAAACCCCTACACAAGATGAAGAAGAAACACATTATTGGTGGAAAATTAAGTTAAGAAATTCGGGATTGGCTAGATTTAAAACAAGGGGAAAGAAAGGGTTAATATTGCCAACTTAACTAATGACTGAAAGAAATTTAGCAAAGAACAAACTTTTGAAATTACATTTTCTCCAAAAAAACAGTTCTTTCACTTCCCACCAGGGTGCACTATTGTCGATCTTCAGTAGTGTCCTCTAGAAGAGAAAGTTCACACTTCTTACTTCATGTAAAACAAAAACACATCAAAAATGACACAGTTCTAAAACTCCAAAATTTCCAGGTAGTGACATCTTCTGAGAAAGTAGAAAAATACCGTCAATAAAGTTCAGACTTCCTCCAGCAGAGGAGTTTCAACTGGCGCACATTTTGAATTAGCGGCGTGGAGGTGTACCGCCCGGTACAATTATTATTATTATTATTATTATTATTATTATTATTATTATTATTATCATTATTATTATTATTATTATTATTATTATTATTATTATTATTATTATTATTATTATTATTATTATTATTATAAGTGTGTAAGAACGAAACTTTTAATGTGATTATACAATTCAAATAAGACGCACATTACAACATTACGAAGGAAATTTCTTCTTTGAATAACAGTTGCTGGTATTATTTCTTGATATTGGTTGGACTGTGACTAACATGTGTTGAGTCAGGCTGAAGAAGTCTCTAGCCAATTAAAACCGAGGGTGTGTGTAGGAATCCAGCCTATCATTGAAGAGCTGGTGGTGAAGCCCCAAAAAGAGGGCTGAGTTGCAGTAACGCGCATGCAGTCGTGGTCTATCACAACACTCCAGGGTGTCAACACAGGAAGGATTTTCGAGTGTTACTGGAATGAAATGAAAGGAGGAAACGGGAGATCCCGAGGAAAACATGCCCCACATGGGGTTCGCTCAATATAAATTTCCCAAATTTCATCGAGATCGAGCCTTGGATATACCGGTGAAAACCGTCGGAACCCCAGGGGATCGTTAAATGGTGATAGTGTCACTTACTACCGATCTCTAAGTGAGAAGCCTTACCATTTCTCTTTCTTTACTATCGGAGCTAATAATGTTCTGTTGCTTTGCATTCTGCGTTGCCAGTCATGCAGAGAAGGGACGCTGCTTGCCGATACATCTACCAGTTATCTTCGAACTTGGCAGCATGCTGAATTTTAGAAATTGAACTATAGAATAGCCAACTTTAGAATTCATTCTTCATTTGGAACTTTTCGTATACGTTTCAGACAGTTTGAAGACAAATTCACGATTTCTGTCTGTCTGTCTGTCTGTCTGTCTGTCTGTCTGTCTGTCTCTCTCTGTAATCCTATAAGGGGAAACCGGTGGAGGTATTTCAAACAAACGTTATGTTTGGAATGTATCAACACAACAATACTTTTATTAGGTACATATCATTTCGATATGACTGCATATAAACTTACTGAGGGTTTAGAGGAGCACGAAACAAAAAATATATCTCAGTAATAATAATAATTGTACCGGGAGCATACCTTCCCCGGTCAGTTTAACCGCGCGCCTCCTCTGAGATCATCTATGTAAACAAACTTGAACTGGTGTACTACAAGATACTTTGGTCTTCAGCTGTTAGATGTCTCTACCATCGGTTTAATTGCTTCCTCTAGCGCGATGAACTGCAATTATTTCATAAAGAAAGCTTTATTTTTTGTAGTTGGTAAACCTTTGGTTCTGAGGATTGTATTGTTAATGTATTGAAGTTGTCAACACTTCAGCCGGCTCCTCTTCGATTGTAATCAACCTTTCAAAAACTTGTAGATATTTCCTCCAGCCAATTAAAACAGGGGGTGTGTAAAAGAATCCAGCCTATCAGTAAAGTGTTATGGAAGCTTCCCCTAAAAGTACTATAAAAGTAGGGTGCTTCAGGGCAGTATTGTCTTATTTGCTCCAGTGAGTGCGGCGTGCGCTATGTGAGGCAGGGGTGCGGCCTGCGTGAGGAAGGCCCATTGACTCAAGGTTCGTTCGTAATCTGTTTACCCTCCAGGGTCGGTTTTTCCCTCGGACTCAGCGAGGGATCCCGCCTCTACCGCCTCAAGGGCAGTGTCCTGGAAATTCAGACTTTGGGTCGGGTATACAACTGGGGAGAATGACCAGTACCTCGCCCAGGCGGTCTCACCTGCTATGCTGAACAGGGGCCTTGTGGAGGGATGGGAAGATTGTATGGGGCAGGCAAGGAAGAGGGAAGGAAGCGTCCCGTGGCCTTAAGTTAGGTACCATCCCGGCATTTGCCTGGAGGAGAAGTGGGAAACCACGGAAAGCCCTCGTACCACTTTTCAAATTTCGTGGCAGAGCCGCGAATCGAACCCGGACCTCCGGGGGTGGCAGCTAATCACGCTAACCACTACACCACAGAGGCGGACCGACTCAAGGTAATGGCAGAATTTTCATAGATGTCTGATAGCTCCAGCGGATAGTGTGAGGGGACGATTTCAACTTTTTTTATTTAATGTAAATTTCTGAATTAAGTGGTTTAAATGTAGAATTTCCGCAACTCTGAGGACTCTGTTCTATTCCCTACTGGGATATATATAATGTGAAGGGTGATTACCCTCTGTCAGCTCCCATTCAACTTGGCAAGGGGTGGCTAAAGTTTTCAAACCTCTACATTTATTAAAACCGTTTTGGCATTAATATTTCTCATTTAGTCACCCCGGTGTAGAGTAAGATTAGCCTCTGTATCTTTGGGCAATAAGCCCACTTAGGATTTTAACAATTTGTAGGAGTGCAAGTGTTTCGCCGGTTATGTGCAACCTCGCCTTTTTAAACTAAGACCACTGAGTATGGGCAATTATGCTCCTGCACATTTATTTCTGTGTGTAAAACTTTCTGGCGTTAGTTCACTTTGGCAACAGTGAACCCTGTAACTGTTGCGCAATAGATAAGTCGACATCGGGGCAACTTGTTGTAAATACTTTAATGGAGGACAACTGATAGGTGCACCATAAGAAATTGATGCCTCTGCGAGTCTGGACTATGGTATAGTTGGAGTGCAGACTCCTAAGTGTACTTTCTGGTGCATTTCTTGCTCTTATAAAATATTGTACCTGGCAAGGGCAATTCAGCTCTTTTCTGTGTAAATTAACAATTTGTAATTCTCTCAAGTTTGTGCCTGATATTCGAACTTCTAAGTCCACTTTATTGTTAGAGTTGACGAGCTCATTAATATTTTTGTTATTCATTCAGATTTTCTATATCTCAAATTTTACACTAAAAAAAGAGGAAAGAGATATAATTTCAAAATTTGTTGTGTTAAGTTCTGCTCTAGTTAATTTCTTGTACAGCCATTCAAACCACACGCTTCTTATTCCTCTGTGATCCACGATATTACCTTAATAATAATAATAATAATAATAATAATAATAATAATAATAATAATAATAATAATAATAATAATAATGTGCCCGTTGCATTTTCTAGACGTTTTCAAAAATGGCTCCGGAGGAAGGTATGGCCCACTCAAGCTAAAAAGAATACACAATGAAGTCATGATATCGAGATATAATAGGAGGCCATGTCTAACTGGAAACGAATGTATACCGAAGGTGGTGCAGGACAGTGAAAGGTCAAGTAGATTGTTTAAAAAAATAGAACAGAAGAGATTATTATAAAAATACACTTGAAAAATTGAACTCGCAGAGACAAAACGTGGATTGTGATCGCGCTACAAAAAGGACAACATTTTACTAGATTTCAGCGGAAATTCATAAAGAAAAACTAGATTGATTAAGAAGAAAACAGGATAATCAATCCACAGAAACACTGTGAACAGATAAGATATGTCCAGATAAGCGGAGCTTAAATCATACGCTTATTGGGAACCCGAGGCGCAAGACCAACGATATTGCAGGGAAGTATTGTATGAACTGCAAAAGAAGAAACGAATTAAGAAAAAGTTATCTTATTGGTGGAGAAGCTGAGAAGAAAGAAAAATAATTCTGAAGAATAATTAAGCTAAATCTAAAGATTTTCTCGGAATAAAGAGTTAGCCAAATATAACGCAGAAGAAGGTTAAGAAGAATAATCTGAGAGAAATATTATTCTGATATGAATTTTGAAATGACTATGTACTCTTCGGAAATGTTTAACTTTGTTGGCAGCCTTACGAAGAAGATGATAAACTGCTAAGCATTCAAGATGGACCGACCTGGAGAGAGGTATCATCCGGACAGGTGACCTACCCGAGATGAGAGATGGATATTGCCTACCTAGACCAGTTCTGAATGGGAGGAGGAGTCCAGCCCAACCTCGGATCCAGACCGCAAAACTAGCCATGTGACGGGCCGAAGGAGAACAACTGACAACGGAGTAACGAGAGACGAGCTAAGTGCTTACAATTAGTATCATAATTCTTAATTAGTATTATTTCTGGCATATGCGGTGGAATTGAATATATGTTAGAAATGATAATATTTAAGTGTGCAGGTGATAATATGCAGTGACGTGTTGAGCCGTATCCTGCCGGCCCATAAAAAATATCCAGAGTATTATCTGACATAATATATAAAATTGTATTCATATAAATTACAGTCATAAATGTAGAGTATTGGATCCCAAGATAGTTGAGACCGGATGTCTATGGAGACATCAAGTCGCTGGATATTGCCCAACATTTCCTCGAGACCGTGAGAATAGCTTAGCGTAACCAAGCGTTGGTAAAGATCGGCACGTGTACAAGGTGCTGACCAAGCTATATATTCCGCTAATGAGAACGTGAGGATACGGCAACCATGGAGTCTACATCGCGCCAAGTGATAATCCCAGGTTGACCAACGTGTACAGTTGCTTGAGTTTAATTTTTCATTTGTCCGTTTTCCACAGGTCTATAAGTGAAATATGATCAGAAATACGATCTAAAAATTATAGGAAGAGATTTGCCATTGTTTGAATTGTGTTTTATAAATGTATTAAAATTATTGTGACATTATACGTGGCAAGCTTTCTGATTGGTAGTTTGTCTAGACAAGCGGGAACCCCCTAGTTGAAACGGCGTTACCGAAGCTTCCTCAGCACCCCAAGCTCACGAGAGCGTCATTCTGATCGGGTAGTTTGGAGAGAGTAGAAGTGTCATTGTGATCGCGGATACTGAAGTGTTATATCAGTAACAGTATATGATTTTAAACAAGTGTTTCAGTTGTGCAGTTGGATAAAATAACTGTTCCAGAGTTAATTGCAGATTATATTATTGCAAAGTTTACAATCAACATATAGAGACGGTGATAATTAGCCGCAGTGTAGCAAGTGCAGGAGAGACGTGCCATTGTCTCACATTTTCGTGTCGGTTGCGTTTCGCGAGGAACTCTCGATCCGTACCGCGTGCCGCTCTCAAAAACTGTGTATATATATACCCTTAAATATAAAGTTTGCATTATTAATGTGTCAGTGTGCTTGGCTGAATTTGTAACCAAGGATTGTTCGGCAATTATAGAAGTGAGCGGTGAAGAGATATTCATCCAAAGCTTTCTGTGTTCCAGTGTTAAACAACTTTTCAGCAAGAAGATGGATTCGCCTATGGAAGAAGGAAGTGCATTTCCACGTGTTGAAGCTGTGATCGACATGGAGTAAATCCCTAATACAGCAGAGATGTGAGCTGCTACCATGTATCCAGAGAGTCGCCACAAATTAAGATAAGACGCATGTGTTAATTATGGAATGTTATATGGGTTATGTTAAAATAGTAGTGCAGTTTAGAATAGAGATTTTATTTAATGTAAAGTAAGCCTGACGGCATGTGTTTGATTCACTTTGATATTGTTGTATATATGGATAAGAGAGTAATGCATGTTCTTTTTATTTTTATTTTGATTTATGACTAGATAATTGGGATAATGAGGGATTTGTTAGGATTAGATTGTTGTTCATTTATGCATGTTTATTTAGTGTAGAATATTCCGATTTTTCCTTGTAAAATAGTGCTAGGAGGATTAGATTGGCAAGTTCATCCAAGTTCAAAGTTAAATACTTACTACGTCATTTCATTATGATCATCTATAGAGACAATTATAGCTAATTGCATGACGCATGGTATTTCAGAAGCTGTACGTAAGGAGCTGCATAACGACGTTGAAAGAATAGGATCTTCGAATTTAGGTTGGAATCTGTTTTTGCCCAATGATTTGCACAGGAAACGAACAGGGTCTCATAATGTAGAAAGCTAATGTGATTCATAAGAGATATGAGAAATAAGATTGCATGCGGAATGATAAAGTGATTATGCAGGCCGATTGCATGCCTGATATGTAAAAGAATAATGTGCAGTGGACATGTACCTGCCAATTGTCTTCTGAGAGTATATTGTTATCAGAATTGACGGAATTGATTCTAGACCAAGAAGTCTGATGTATGCTTATTTGTAAAAGCATGCTAGGAAGGAATGATTATACGTGAGTTTCCGTATAGCCGACGAAAGATGTTATCTTATTGCAAGCTGATATATTGGCCGTGTTTTTATTAGACGGTGCGAATGAGATGATATTTACGTGTCACAATCTTGGGAGACAGAAACCAAGCCTTAGTACAGTGTTGAGTTCAACATTCCCTTTCAGCTCACAGCCCACCCGGAAATACATGACGGATGACCGCGCCGTTGAGCACTCAAATGCAGCAGAAGGAGGCAATGTTGCAAATTGCTTTCTACATACTATTGATGGTTAGTTATATGTTTTATATTGTTACATGTTGTTTGAATACCTTGTCTCGTTGTTTTAATGGGGAACAGCCCGAGTGTTGAATTTTATTGATGGTCAATCTAGTTCTCACTAGATCCGTTGTGGTGAACCGCGATTCACGTAGAATCTGTGTAGTATGTAAGACTTTTTCTCTTTATCCGATGTAAATAGATGTGTTTAGTGTTGCTTATTTGATTTGTTGTAAATATAGCGTAGGAAATGCCACTAGTATTTTACATAATTCAGATCATATCCCATTGCATCTTAGTTTTTTTTCATCGTAACTTTTCTTTATATTGTAATTTTCTTTAACGATAAAATTTTGGCGACTCTCGATTTAAATTAAATTCGAAACCCGTATCGTTGCGATATTTTCTAGTGTGACTCCATGCGAAATAACTACATATCAGTGTATGCGTATACTTATTACCATATCACATGAACTATGGACAAAAAAGAAGAAGATCATTTCTGAATGTATGCAAGTATTCAATGTTGTGCTTGATACTTCATTCATTTTGTTTCTTTAAATAATTAACGTTGTCAATGTCCAGCTATTTCTGTTATTTTGAGATTTTATAATGCTATTTTATTATTTGATTTAATTGATTTCAAGTAGAATGATTCGGGGATATTTATGAATAAATTCATCCTACCCCATATGATTGTTTCTTATTCGAGTTATACCTCCATTTTCCTGTCATTTACTTATATTTAAGTGTAGAAATTCGACTTTTATCCTGACCCAATTGACGACCAACCCACTCTCTGCCCAACCCTAAGTTAGTCGGATGTTCATACAGGAATGGAGGCATCGTCCTAGAGGGTATTTACCCCTGGGTACGGTACAGTGTGTGATATGTAAGATATTAATACTATATTAAGACAGTGTAGAATTATATGTATATCTCGCGCTTGGATCACCGTGTTTGAGCAAATAATTCAATGAGGTAGTCGAGAATACGATTAGGAATGACACAACAGAACAGGTGATTGCTAAGAATTATCATAAGTTGAAGGATATCGATAAATCTTGCGATGCATGTATCTAAAGATTACGTCACAGATGGACCGCGCGTCAGAAGAGAATGATTGAAATTAAGTACTCCTTGAAGAGCGATATTACTATTAGTAGCACTAGTAACATGTGTAAGGTTATGCATCGTGATTTTATTGAAAGAAATTTCATATGGGAAACACGTATTGACGTATTTAAGAAAGCTATATGTCAGTAATTGCAAGGTATGTGTTGAAGGTCATCTGAAGTAAGAGTTAACATTGAGTAGTTGAGATAATAATAATTGATCGTCGGTCAAGGTAATAAGAAGTTATATGAAGTAATATGTATTATATTGCGTTTTGTGGTAATTACAAGGTATATATATAGGAGGTAGATAAACGTTATATGTGGAAGGTATGGATCTAATGAAACGATGCGTATAATTAAGAGGAAGTACACCGCGGGATTGACCAGATATAAGGTATGGATTGTGAATATTCATATTTAGCCGAGATTTAGAAGGTGATGTAATGTCAAGACAGCTGTAATGATGGAGGTATGTGAGTTCTGTGACACATTCTCGAAACGTATGAAATGCGAGTTAAATGACATGTTATACATATATGGTTAAGTAGACGCAAAGCATAGTATTGAGTTATTCATACTGCAGATACGAAGTAAATAACTTGCACAGTAGGGTTTTGATTAGGATACGACGTATAAATGCATATTGAGCCAGAGATATATGAATAAAGAATTATGTGGATAGAATAGGAAGATTAATTATTTTAAAACATTGAATAGTTGAATTAGAATTTTATGAAAGGTTACTAAATAGGAAGATGATAGATTAGGAGCCGGATTTAGCAGGCATTAGGGGTGTAAAGCCTTAGCACGTCAATCGTTACTGATTAATTTTCCAAAATGAAATTCGTTTGATTGAGTTCAGACTTTATTGTTTAGTGGTGATGTAATTTTGAGAAGAAACTTAGAATTTCCATAATGATGTAATGATTGCATCTGGAGAACGTATACCAGTGATACATATAATGTCTCAAGAATAGTTATGGACAGTAATTCAGATTTTGATTTCATTTCAGAAACAATTCAAGTTATGTAATGCTATTTCTTTGTTTTTAATAAGCCAGCGCTGACTTTAACTTACGATTTTGGAATAACTTATTCCATGTGGTGATAATTGTAGCTCATTCCCAAAATAGTTCCCATTTCTTTAGGGCATTTCTCTAGTTAAATAAATGTGGTTCCTTATTTCTTTTTATATAATTCTGTGAGTGTTAATTTTTAGTGATAGTTAATTCTTAATCTTAGTTTGTAAGTTGATTCACTGATAGATTGCGTATATATGAATGCGGACTGTGGTGAAGTTTTAACATTAGCATTGGATGAAGGCGATCGTTCTAATACCATTGTCTGGACCATTTTCTTTCTGATCTCACGTAAAGCGAAACCATATGAAAATTTTTAAGATTTTTCTGATTGAACGATATACCCTGGGATTACATCGAGTTCTCAGGAGTTATTTGCGACCCGTTCGGACCCGAGTAGGGTGCAATAATAATAATAATAATAATAATAATAATAATAATAATAATAATAATAATAATAATAATAATAATAATAATAATAATAATAATAATAATAATAATAATAATAATAATAATAATAATATTATGGCCGAGCTGAGTGAATCAGACGGTTAAGATCTGCCCAAGTTAGCAAGTTCAAGCGTGGCTCAGTCCGGTGATATTCAGAGGTGTTCAAATATGTCAGCCACTTGTCGGTAGATTTCTCGGCACATAAAAAGACCTCCTGCGGGATAAAATTCTGGCAACTTGGCATCTCCGAAACCCGTAAAAGTAAAGCCAATATTATTATTATTATTATTATTATTATTATTATTATTATTATTATTATTATTATTATTATTATTATTATTATTATTATTATTATTATTATTATTATTATTATATGGTTCATGGTGTGGGTTATTGTAGTCATGTCTTAGTTCGTGAACGACTGAGTGACCTAGAAAGTGGTCTTGAGAGTCGGGATACCAGTTGCTATGTAATGGGAGTGGGCATCTCGGATATATTCTGAGTCATGGCCCTCTTTGTGCTCAGACGGCTAGGACTATACAATCCATCGGTGGTCCCTAGCCCGTTAGATCAGAGATCCTCACTTTGACTATGTGTAAGTAGGGTTGCATCCTGCTTCATGAATTTACCGAGCTCAGAACATTTTTAGCAAGACTCGGACCTATGGGAGAAACGGAGTCCCATTCCCATTTGACAGGCGAGGGACTCCTTGCAAACAACTTGGCGAACGAAATGGAATTCGATGGGAAGCTATCAATATTAATGGGGCTTACGGAAGAAAGAAAGTAGAACTGGCTGTCAGCAAAGAGGATGCATCTGGATGTGTTAGGAGTAAGTGATATTCGAGAAAGGGGGGATAACGCGGAAGCGATAGGAGTTTATAAAGTGTACTTGACGGGTGTTAGAAAGGGAAGGGCAGACTATGGTGTAGGGCTGTTTATCAGGAATACCATTGCACGCAACATAGTTTCGGTTTGGCACGTAAATGAGCGAATGGTGTGGGTCGATGTGGCAGTTTGATAAACTAGGTCGAGAATTGCCTCAGTGTATTCACCATGTGAGGGTGCAGATGAGGATGAAGTTGACAAGTTTTATGAAGCATTGAGTCACATCGTAGTCAGGGTCAACAGCAACGATAGGATAGTGATAATGGGCGATTTCAATGCGAGAGTTGGACATAGAACTGAAGGATACGAAACGGTGATTGGTAAATGTTGGGAAGATTTGGAAGCTAATGGGAATAAGGGGCGTTTGCTGGACTTCTGTGCTAATATGTGTTTAGCAGTTACGGATACGTTCTTCAAGCATAAGGCTATTTACCCTACACATGGGAGGCTAGGAGTACCAGATCGATAATAGACTGTATCTTAACCGACTTCGAATTCAGGAAATCTGTTAGGAATGTACGAGTATTCCGGGGAGTTTTGTGTGATACAGACCACCATCTCATCTGTAGTGAACTAAGTATCTCTAGGCCTAGGAGAGAGAAAGTGAAATCTGTCTACAAACGAATAAGGGTGTAAAATCTCCAGGACGAGGAAATTAGACAGAAGTACATGGATACGATTAGTGAGAAGTTTTTGACAGTAGACAGTAAGCAGGATCAGGATATAGAAACTGAATGAGTGGCATACAGGGATGCTGTAGTACAAACAGGAAGGAAATACCTAGGCACAACTGGGAGTAAAGATGGGGAAAGGCGAACGTCTTGGTGGAATGATGAAGTGAGAGCAGCTTGTAAACGTAAAAGGAAGGCTTATCAAAAATGGCTCCAAACAAGGACCGATGCAGACACGGAATTGTAAGTAGATGAACGAAACAGAGTGAAAGAAATAGTTGTTGAGTCCAAAAGAAGTCGTGGGAAGATTTTGGCAGGGAAAACTTTCTGGACAGTAATAAAGAATATCAGGAAGGGAGGGAAAAAGGAAATGAACAGTGATTTGGGTATTTCAGGTGAACTCATAATAGATCCCAGCGAATTACTGAAAAGATGGAGGGAATATTTTGATCCTAGGTAATTACTGAAGAGGTGCAGGGAATATTTTGAACATCTTCTCAACGTAAAAGGAAATCTTTCTGGTGGTGTTGCGAACAAATAAGTTCATGGGGAGGAGGAAAATGATGTTGGTGAAATTACGCTCGAGGAAGTGGAAAGAGTGGTAAATAAACTCCATTGTCATAAAGCAGCAGGAATAGATGAACTTAGACCTGAAATGGTTAAGTATAGTGGGAAGGCAGGGATGAAATGGCTCAGAGCGTAGCACAGAGTGTTGGTAATGTACCTTCACATTGGACAAAAGCAGTAATTGCACCTATCTATAAACAAGGGAACAGGAAGGATTGCAACAACTATCGAGGTATCTCATTGATTAGTATACCAGGCAAAGTATTCACTGGCATCTTGGAAGGGAGGGTGATATCAGCGGTTGAGAGGAAGTTGCGTAAAAACGAGTGTGGTTTCAGATCACAGGGTTGTCAGGATCAGTTTTTCAGTATGCGCCATGTAATTGAAAAATGCTACGAGAGGAATAGACTGTTGTGTTTATGTTTCGTAGATCTAGAGAAAGCATAATGACAGGGTACCGAGGGAAAAGATGTTCGCCATACTGGAGGACTATGGAGTTAAAGGTAGATTATTAAAATCAGTCAAAGGCATTTATGTTGACAATTGGGCTGCAGTGAGAATTCATGGTAGAATGAGTTCTTGGTACCGGGTACTAACAGGGATTGGACAAGGCTGTAATCTTTCACTTTTGCTGTTCGTAGTTTACATGGATCTTCTGCTGAAAGGTATAAAGTGACAGGGAGCAATTCAGTTGGGTGGAAATGTAGTAAGCAGTATGGCATATGCTGCCGACTTGATGTTAATGGCAGATTGTGCCGAAAGCCTGCAGTCTAATATTTTGGAACTTGAAGATAGGTTCAATGTGTATGGTATGAAAATTAGCCTTTCGAAGACTAAACTGATGTCAGTGGGTAAGAAGTTCAACAGAATTTAATGTCAGATTGGTGATACAAAGCTGGAACAGGTAGATAATTTTAAGTATTTAGGTTGTGTGTTTTCCTAGGATGGTAATATAGTAAGTGAGATTGAATCAATGTGTTGTAAAGCTAATGCAGTGAAATCGCAGCTGCGATCGACAGTAGCCTATTCTGTAAGAAGGAAGTGAGCTCCCGGACGAAACTATCTTTACATCGGTCTGTTTTCAGACCAACTTCGCTTTACGGGAGCGAAAGCTGGGTGGACCCAGGATATCTTATTCGTAAGTTAGAAGTAACAGACATGAAAATAGCGAGAATGATTGGTGGTAGAAGCAGGTGGGAACAATGGCAGGAGGGTACTCGGAATGAGAGGATAAAGGCTATTGTAGGAATGAACTCGATGGATGAAGCTGTACGCATAAACCGGCTTCGGTGGTGGGGTCATGTGAGGTGAATGGAGGATGATAGGTTGCCTAGGAGAATAATGGACTCTTTTATGGAGGATAAGATAAGTAGTGGGAGACCAAGACGATGATGTTTAGACTCGGTTTCTAACGATTTAAAGATAAGAGGTATAGAACTAAATGAGGCCACAGTACTAGTAGCAAATAGAGGATTGTGGCGACGTTGAGTAAATTCGCAGAGGCTTGCAAACTGATCGCTGATGGGCATAACGGTCTATAATGGTAATGCATGTATTATTATTATTATTATTATTATTATTATTATTATTATTATTATTATTATTATTATTGTTGTTGTTGTTGTTGTTGTTGTTGTTGTTATTGGCATGTACTGAAAGTCCCTTCAGTTACTATCGATCTTAGGGAAAGGCGAAGTTTGTTACGTAACTGAGTTATTTAAATGTGTGAGGTAACTGAGTGGTGGTGGTGGTGATTACAATTGTATGAGGAAGTACAGCTAGGCCATACTCTCTTAACACTAATTAGATGAAAAATGGAAGAGTTTTAACCCTTCGAAGCAAAAGGGCATTTGCAAAAAAAAAAAAAAAAAAAAATGGTAGGACCAAGACGGGCGTAAAGTGAAAGAACCCCTAGGCCTTGTTAGACTTATACTGTACCATCGGTGTCAGAAGACAACGAGAGTTGGCCAAAGGAGATCAGACAGGAATGATGAACGTTGGCTTTTACTCTTCGTTTCACGTCGCACCGACCGACTGATCTTATGGCAAAAATGGTATAGGGCAGGGGTTCCATGGGTAAGACTGGAATGTAAGGGGCCGTGGCCTTAATTATGATACATTCCTAGCATTTGTCTAGTGTAAAAATGGGAAACCACAGAAAGGCATCTTCAGGACTACTGACAGTGGGATTCGAACCCATCACATCTCGAGTACAAATTCACAGCTATATCACCTAAACTGTGCAGCCAACTCCCTCGGTATAAATTTGAGATTCTGGCATAAGTAAGCAGAAACAAAGTCAGATGCGTCTAGTGATACCTTGATCGCCAACCCGTAATTGCGAATAGTCGTTGAATCCTTCAATACATATACTGTATATGCACATGTAAAATTGGCGACAGGTATGCTACGTGTAAGACTTTAGCACAGAGAATATGCAGAAGTTGTTAAAATAAAAAAGAGAATATACCTGATGTTCAGCACGAAAAATATCCACTACTGCCTTCTTCAACTCTCTGCTCACTACCGACAAGAGAGAAAGAGAGGGGTTGTAGTTAACTTTGCGAATACACAGGCAATAGTAGATGGTGCATCCATGTAAACGGTCCATCGATGGCAACTTTTTTTTTCCTGATTTCAGCGACTATCTTGTCATTATCTTCGGCAGTCACATTTTCGACTGTGGTCTGATATAAGAAACAAGACAGAAAACTTTAGGATATACCAGCATTTTTGAGTTTCTACTGTTTTATGCGATAACGTTTTCATAGTTCAGTTTACGAAAACCATTGACAACCATTTATAATACAGTGTTCCAATTTTGTTGATGAAAAACCCACAATTAGCTCATCTAAAGACGTGTTGTAGTGTTTCCACCGTAATATTAATACAAGAATGTCAGTCATATTTCGCACAAGTAGATACGGACTTCACCATAACGCATTCATAATTAAGATGAGAATGATAACATTAGGAATGACCGTACTCTCTGAGTTCTTCACATCTCGTTCAAAAAGACCTACAGAGTTTAGTTTTGGAAAACTTTTTAACACACCGTGGAACCGTTTGAAATGAAAGGGAAAACTACTGACGATTTACTGAAATCTGACAATAATGTGAAAATATGATGCGATAAAGCAGCATAAAGGAGAGATGTTGAGGAATTATTAACGGAATGATACGTTTATGGAAATTAAATTTATGGACATTACAGCGAATAAAATAAGGGAGCGAATGCATGGCGCAATTAGTTAAGAGTTCTACTCCTTCGTCCTATCAATGATTGGTATGTAAGAGTCGACATTAAAATTCATTGAACCCCCGGTAGGTAGGAGCATAGAACACATCACCCGTCGTAAGAAGCGGCTAAAAGAGGGGTTTCTCAACTGGACCCAGTGCTTCTTCTCTTAAATGGCCACTCAAGTCACACGAAGAGCTTCGAAGCTATTGAAATAGCCTGGAATAATGACTTTCATAGTGTTGGCTCTATCCAGTCACATCATTGCCTGATGCTTCTTTGTTTCAAGCTCTATCTCCGTATTTTACGCAGTAAATCGAAAAATATCTTTAGGTTTAGATTTATTTGGAAAAACATATACCAACGCTTCATCAGTAAGAAATGCCATTAGTGCATTTCAAGTGGTTGGGCTATGGCCGGTTAACAGGGGCATGTTTCAAGATCACGATTTTGCCTCCAAACCGAAAATTAGCCAGAACAAAGAGAGGAAGTTCCTTATTGGCTTGGTAGAAGCTGGCATGATGAAACACATTGCAGGAAAAGTGTATGTTGGGTATTCAGCCCGAAGACTGGTTGGATCCTCAACAGGTTCACCATTAGCTGTCATATATGGCTTAGGTGTCACTGAAGAGGCGTACTAGGGAAATAAGGAGTGAGGTAGTTTCCCGTTGCTTTCCTCACTGAGCCAGAAGTTGCTATTGCACATCAGTCTGCCAAGCCCACTGAAATGCATGCACCAACCGACCCTATGAGCGACATTTTCATACCATTCATTGCAGGGACTGGCTGCATAAGGAATGGCATTACTAGCGTCAATCCGATTTTTAAAATAATGTAGTTATCTCGATTCTTAAGAAAGCAGGTGAACAAATTTGAACACTATAGTTCCATTAGTTTGGAATCTAACGCTTGTATTCAGCGAGGGGACACGAAGTCGCCAACCCGGGATCCCAAGGTGAGAGCCCCTGGGGTGCAATAATGCGCTCTGCACATGGGACCAGCGACTAACGCGTAACCTTGCCCCGTGCCTAATCACTAATAGAAAAGAGAAGGTGTTCCAACGTCCGTGACACTTAACGAAGGCTTGAGCAAGACCTAATGGGAGTATTAGGATTGAACCGGGTGAAAACAATGAGTGCGGAAAAGGAAATAGTCACAAATTACACCTTTCTTACTCACTGCACAAGTGAATAATAAGACCAGGAAGAAAATTATCATTACATGGGTAACGGCGATGTAATGTCAGAATCCATTAGCCAGCCCGTGGGAAATAGCATGACCTGATACAAATTGCTCCAGTTTCCGACTAGCTTGTGGATGAGGTGAATGGGAATTCCTGTCTAATGTGAACGAAAGTGAATAATTTTACATTGGATTGCAATAGTTGGTAAAATTTTATTGCAGAAAGTAATCTACTTTAAGTGAACATTTCTGTTCGGGAGATGCTCCGTTCGAACCCCACTGCCGGCAGCCTCAAACATGGAGTTCCGAGATTTCCCATTCTCATACCAGGCAAATACTGGGGCTGTACGTTAATTAAAGCCACGGTCGCTACCTTCTGTGTGCTAGCCCTGTCGTATCACATCGTCGCCATACGACCTGTCTGTGTCGGTACGGCGTAAAAACCAATAGGAAAAAAAAATTAAAATATACTTGTTCCGAAATTTGATGAAGCAATTACAATCAATGACATCGTTTGTACTTTATTCAGTTCAGTACACATCAACAATTGTAGGGCGTCTCCGAAAACCGTAAAAGTAGTTAGTAGGACGTCAAACCAATAACATTATTATTAATTAGATGTAGGCTATTATCCATCACTGGCATATTACTGCACTCCAGGGGCTCTCATATATTGGAATAATGAGGTAGCGATTACGGGTCCCTTACTTGATTCTGGCATGGTTTCCACCTATGTGTGTAGACCTCATTACTTTCAACCACTTTCACGTGTTTTTGGCCCTTCCCTTATTTTTTCCGATACCTTCATCCTTCCAAGCTTCAGACCTTTCCCTTATACACTTCTGAGTAGTGTTAAAGAGGAAGTTTGCCCAGTTAAGCTCCCTCTAAAAGCAATAATCACCGCCACCTACGTGCTGAGGAACTCACAAACATTGTGTCAGCAGGATAAGTTAATTGGACACATCTCCGTTGACAAGTAACTTAAGCTGAAGCCGAACTCCATCGACACACTTTCGGAGGTTGTTCAAGGATACCTCCTGAATATATTGGTGGCTCGTTGCAGAGTAATACAGTAATGTAATTACGATTTATTCGGTTTGTTACCCAATCACGCTTGTTTCTGTGAAAATGCCTTCATATCAGCGAAAAAGCCTGTAATATGCAATAAGCAAAACGTACAACACAAAAGGCAGAGTAATGCAAAGCTGTAATATGCAATAAGCAAAACGTACAACACAAAATGCAGAGTAATGCAAAGCCTGTAATATGCAATAAACAAAAGGTACAACACAAAATGCAGAGTAATGCAAAGCCTGTAATATGCAATAAACAAAAGGTACAACACAAAATGCAGAGTAATGTAAAGCCTGTAATATGCAATAAACAAAACGTACATCACAAAACGCAGAGTAATACAAAGCCTGTAATATGCAATAAACAAAACGTACATCACAAAACGCAGAGTAATACAAAGCCTGTAATATGCAATAAACAAAACGTACAACACAAAACGCAGAGTAATGTAAAGCCTGTAATATGCAATAAACAAAACGTACAACACAAAACGCAGAGTAATGTAAAGCCTGTAATATGCAATAAACAAAACGTACAACACAAAACGCAGAGTAATACAAAGCCTGTAATACGCAATAAACGAAACGTACAACACAAAACGCAGAGTAATGCAAAGCCTGTAATATGCAATAAACAAAACGTACAACACAAAACGCAGAGTAATACAAAGCCTGTAATACGCAATAAACGAAACGTACAACACAAAACGCAGAGTAATGTAAAGCCTGTAATATGCAATAAACAAAACGTACAACACAAAACGCAGAGTAATGTAAAGCCTGTAATATGCAATAAGCAAAACGTACAACACAAAACGCAGAGTAATGTAAAGCCTGTAATATGCAATAAACAAAACGTACAACACAAAACGCAGAGTAATGCAAAGCCTGTAATATGCAATAAACAAAACGTACAACACAAAACGCAGAGTAATACAAAGCCTGTAATATGCAATAAACAAAACGTACAACACAAAACGCAGAGTAATGTAAAGCCTGTAATATGCAATAAGCAAAACGTACAACACGAAACGCAGAGTAATGCAAAGCCTGTAATATGCAATAAGCAAAACGTACAACACGAAACGCAGAGTAATGCAAAGCCTGTATTATGCAATAAGCAAAACGTACAACACAAAACGCAGAGTAATGCAAAGCCTGTAATATGCAATAAACAAAACGTACAACACAAAACGCAGAGTAATACAAAGCCTGTAATATGCAATAAACAAAACGTACAACACAAAACGCAGAGTAATACAAAGCCTGTAATATGCAATAAGCAAAACGTACAACACAAAACGCAGAGTAATGTAAAGCCTGTATTATGCAATAAGCAAAACGTACAACACGAAACGCAGAGTAATACAAAGCCTGTAATATGCAATAAACAAAACGTACAACACGAAACGCAGAGTAATGCAAAGCCTGTAATATGCAATAAACAAAACGTACAACACAAAACGCAGAGTAATGTAAAGCCTGTATTATGCAATAAGCAAAACGTACAACACGAAACGCAGAGTAATACAAAGCCTGTAATATGCAATAAACAAAACGTACAACACGAAACGCAGAGTAATGCAAAGCCTGTAATATGCAATAAACGAAACGTACAACACGAAACGCAGAGTAATGCAATGCCTGTAATATGCAATAAGCAAAACGTACAACACAAAAGAAGAACCTCCGAATGTTTGTCGGTGGAGTTCGGCTTCATCCTGTATATTTCCGATCAAGCAATAATATAAGAAAATAATGGTTTCCTTATGTACACATATTAGTTGGATGTATTTCTCGTCATATTTGGAAGTTCGTGTCGCGAACATCTCCGATATTGTTCCTCGTGCGTTAAAAGCGCATGAAAATAATCGGAAATTGTATTTTACAAAAGTTTATTATATCCATTTTTTCAATACAGCTGATATTAACAGAGAAATAACGACATTTCTTATTTTGGTCCCCTAAAAACTGCTACGCTGTTGTATAATGATTTATTTATTGAAATTAAACCCAATGTGTACATATGAGTTAAAGGTTACAATTTGTCACTTTTTTTTCGTTGTCATGATAAAATTTATTTACATTATTTACAAACATTTTTGTTCTATAGCCTTTACCGATAAAGTGAAAAACAAGGTTGTGTGAAAGCTTAAGCCCAAGAGCCTATAACTAAATCTGTGGGGAGTTGTATGGATATTATTCTGGCCGCGTTTAAAAGCTTGCTCATTCTGAGTCTACTCTTTAAATGCTGGGTTTTTATACTAGAAGGAAGGGATCAAGTGAGGTAAGGTAAGAGTGTATTCTGCGCGAAGGCAGGTCCGAACCTCCCCAGAGGTGTGCCTGAGCCGGAGCCTACCAACAGCGCATAGCAACCCATGCAGATATTGACCACGCCCAATGTTGCTTAACTTCGGAGATGTCACGGGATCCGTTATTTCAACACGGCTACGGCCGTTGGCTGGATCTAATGAAGAGATGCATTAATGCAAAACAAAAAATAATAATGCGAAGGACCACAGAGAGCCAGGAAGCGAGCAGCCTACGTCACGACAAGCCGCTGACAGCCACATGCTCACCTACGTGCCTCAAAATCTCAGGAGTAACTTGACGGATCGACAAAAATGTAATAATCCACATGTTAAATGATTGCCCCGTCAGTGACCCGGCTATCTCTAAAATTCACACGTCCTGTGGTTCGGATTCTACGTAAAACTGCCAGGCAGACTGACTATACGGTTGAGGCGCTGGCCTTCTGACCCCAACTTGGCAGCTTCGATCCTGGCTCAGTCCGATGGTAGTTGAAGTTGCTCAAGTACGTCAGCCTCGTGTCGGTATATTTACTGGCACGTAAAATAACTCTTGCGCGACTAAATTCCGGAATCTCGGCGTCTCCGAAAACCGAAGAAGTAGTTAGCGGGACGTAAAAACATTATTATTATTATTATTATTATTATTATTATTATTGCTGCTTGCTTTAAGTCGCACCGACACAGATAGGTCTTATGGCGACGATGGGACAGGAAAGGGCTAGGAGTGGGAAGGAAGCGGCCGTGGTCTTAATTAAGGTACAGCCCCAGCATTTGTCTGGTATGAAAATGAGAAACCACGGAAAACCATTTTCAGTGCTGCCGACAGTGGGGTTCGAACCTACTATCTCCCGAATACTGGATACTGGCCGCACTTAAGCGGCTGCAGCTATCGAGCTCGGTATTATTATTATTATTATTATTATTATTATTATTATTATTATTATTATTATTATTATTATTATTATTATTATGTAAAACTAGAAGTCCCATGTCCATGAATATCAACAGTCACCTTGAACTACAAGCTTGCTTTGCTTGCCTCGTCTTAAAAAAGAACTAAATTTCTGTTCATTCGTTTTCCCGTTATGCCGTAGCAAACTTTCCAGCTCTAGCGATTGAACAAAGAAGACACGTTTTCTGATGAATGCACCCTTGCATTGTCGTCCGGAATGATGGCGTTTAAGCTTTGGTTCTTAAGATCTGCCCCAGGTATCATCACTGCCTTCACGCTCACAACACTGCAAGTGAGTGTGAGCAGCGTCATATCGTACCCATTTCTGTATTTCCGTTAAAATCATGTGCATTCTTAGGCGGTCCTTCAAGATGTGAAGCACAGTCGATGGCGCCAGTCCGGTATCTTGGGCTGACCCACGAGTCGTGGAGTTCCGATCCGTCTGCACTAAGACGTCATCGTCAGACCGAGACCAGACCAGACCCAGGCATGTCTGACACATTTTCGCGTCCTTCTTTGAAGACTTACCCACCTTGTTGCTGTTCCGTAAGCTAATGCAGATGCACCGCACGCCTCTACCACATTCAATTTTTATCCAGGTTCCTTTGCTGTTGCTTCGAAAACATTGCGATTAGAGATGGTCGATAAATCACAGCCTGTTACTTTGTCACCGATATTTTTCTGTCACCGATATATCAGATACGCTGCCACGGAAGTATCTGTGACAAAATATCGTTTAGATTGTGTATTTGGATCTGCTGTAGCTCAAGGTATATATCCGTTTTCAGTTACTAGTTACCTACGGTGATATTAAAGGTGTTAAATCATACATTGTATCATAGTGTATTTATGAGCACAGTAGAGAGAATACCTATCTAGTAACTCTACAGGGACCGGGTGAGTTGGCCGTGCGGTTAGGGGCGCGCAGCTGTGAGCTCGCATCTGGGAGATAGTGGGTTCAAACCCCACTGTCGGGAGCCCTGAGATGGTTTTCCGTGGTTTCCCATTTTCACAGCAGGCAAATGCTGGGGCTGTACCTTAATTAAGGCCACGGCTGCTTTCTTCCCATTCCTAGGCCTTTCCTATCCCCTTGTCGCCATAAGACCTATCTGTGTCGGTGCGACGTAAAGCAAATAGCAAGAAAAAAAAACTCTACAGGGTGATTACAAAGTCCTATTAACCCCCATGTATTACTTAGATCGTGTTTCCTATGTATTACACTGATGTTATGATTTGTTGTTTCTTATTGTTGTAGGTGTTGATATACATCTAAATCATGGCGGATGAGTCCACATACACCATGGAGGAACGGACCGTAATGAGCACGATCTTCAAGATCAAGGACTGCTCTGTCGCGTATGGTTCCAGCAGGATGGAGCACCAGCCCATTATGCTACTGCCGTTAGAGAATATCTCAATGAGGTATTGCAGATTGGACGTGGTACTGTCCATTTGCCAGGGCCTTTTGAGTGACCATCCCGAAGTCCTGATGTCTCATCCTGCGATAATGCATTATACGTTACGAGACAGTTGAACTTAAGGATGCAGTTCGACGTGCATTCACGCCAACAATGTTGAGGTTTAATTTTTTTTAAGTTATTAAAATTAATAAATTTATGAGATTAATACAAAGAGTCGTCCGTCTCTCTGGTGTAGTGGTTAGTATGATTAGGTGCCACCCCCGGAGGCACGGGTTCGATTCCCGGCTCTGCCACGAGATTTTAATAGTGGTACGAGGGCAGGAACGGGGTCCACTCAGCCTCGGGAGGTCAACTGAATAAAGGTGGGTTCGATTCCCACCTCAGCCATCCTCGAAATGGTTTTCCGTGGTTTCCCACTTCACCTCCAGGCGAATGCCGGGATGGTCCCTAACTTAAGGCCACGGCCGCTTCCTTCCCTCATCCTTGCCTATCCCTTCCAATCTTCCCATCCCCCTACAAGGCCCCTGTTCACCATAGCAGGTGAGGCCGCCTGGGCGAGGTACTGGTCATACTCCCCATTTGTATCCCCCGACAAAGAGTCTGAAGCTCCAGGACACTGCCCTTGAGGCGGTAGAGGTGGGATCCCTCGCTGAGTCCGAGGGAAAAACCGAACCTGGCGGGTAAACAGATGATGATGATGATGATGATGATGATGGACAAGCAGTAAATATTGAGCCTGTGAACTACAGTAAATGTTAGGTTGCACTTTCAACGATATAACATGGTGTTTTCCGATCTATAGGTTCCTCAACAGAGTCCGCAGATAACGTAACACTGGGCGAGACTGAAGTCAATAGGTAAGATCGATAATAAATCAAGTGGGAACAGGTTGTAATGTTAACTTGACAAGATGACAGAAAGTCGAAGGTAATTGGACCACTTAATATTTTGAAAACATGAAAGATTAACTATAAAACTTACTTCAACTGGAATAAGGGAAAACGGGATCCATTTCACTTTCACTGCGACTTGTAGTGCCGACTGTGCAAAATAGGAGCCGAAACATGTCAGTCTTGTTTGGTGAGTTAAGTGACTCAACTTCATCAAAACACAAGAATACCATTTACTAGCTGCATTCTTCAGAGGTCTGCCGGAGAAAGTTCAGTGTCACTATATCTACAGTACTTACGGTATTTGTTCAATCTGACGCTGGAGATATTCTACCCTTTGTGTCCATTTGCCGTCTTGCATAGTTTATACATTTCTTGATTTAAAAAATGATCAGCTGGTAATTTTCCTCGAAGTTCCAGCTTACAGGCACAAGGAAAGACTATATTACAGTAGACATTTCTTGACCAACTGGACAGCATTAATCAGAAAGTAACCAATCATCATACAGAAAACTGAAATCAAATTTAAGCCAATAGCTCCTTTGTATTGAAATCAAATTGATAGATATAGTTCATACAAGGAATCAACCTCTGGTTTGTTGCTAAATAGAAAAGTATTTATTTTATACAAAGCTGAAAGTGACGACTACCTGATCCCCTTCCTTCGAAAGGGAAATCTGCATTTCATATCAAGAAAATTATCTAACGAATTAATAATGAATGTAGTAGGACTGTCTCCTTTTGGTGAAAATATGTAATGGGAAAGAGCACATTATAGTAGAAATTTCTTGACCAGTTGGACAACGTTAATCAGAAAAGAACCAACCATTATGGAGTACATTCTGAGAAAACTGTTTTATTGGCAATGGGTTTTTCGATAAGTGTAGACTACTTTAAAAAGTAAGACAAGAAGTATGTTGTTAAAGGTAATGGATGTTGGCGTTCCCTGCTTTTAAAACGAGTTTAAATTATGAAAATCGCTACAAATGGCCCTAACGCTGCTTGTCAATTTCAACATACCAGAACTACGTAATATTTTTATGTCGCACTAACTAATTTAACAGTTTTCGGAGACGCCAAGATGTCAAAATTTTGTTCCTCAGGAGTTCTTTTTACATGCCGTAAAACTATCGGCATAATGTTGGCGTGTATGAACACCTTCAAATACAACAGGATTTAGCAGGGATCGAACTTTCTGAGCGATTCAGCCTGGTGCGTAAATTTATTGGGAACATGATTTTTCATAATAATGAACTTTAAAAAGTAAGGCAAGAAGTATGCTGTTATGGGTAGTGGAAGCCGTTATGCTCCCCACATCCACGGGTATTCATAGCCTGTACAGAAATTACTTTGGCTTTGCATTAGCATCGGAGGACAAAATAGCATACTTTATCAGGCATTTTGAGATCGGTGCCTATTGATAGGCGATGGTAAATTTGAAGTTTATAGCGCTCCGTCACATAATAAACCACATATCGTTGGACAAAGTCGTTCTCTGTGCACCCTGCGCAGAGCAAATCATATGGATCATAAGGACTGAGAAATAGAATTGCGGGCTCAGGCCTATGTATTACCCATTAGATCTTTCAGGAGTCCGACAGTTAATAGTTGGTTGCTGTTCGTGATTATAGTTTGTTTCTTGATGGGATTTAGTAGCCCGAACGTTATCGCCACCGACCGAGAGAACGGCGGGTGGCCATGGTAGTTTTGTTCTCCTCTGTCGCCTCATGGAGTGATCCAGGGGCTTTCGAATTGGTGGTGACGATTAAGTCACCTGAAATGAAATGTCATGTGGCTTTTAGTGCCGGGATATCCCAGGACGGGTTCGGCTCGCCAGGTGCAGGTCTTTCTATTTGACACCTGTAAGCGACCTGCGCGTCGTGATGAGGATGAAACGATGATGAAGACAACACGTACACCCAGCCCCCGTGCCATTGGAATTAACCAATTAAGGTTAAAATCCCGAACCCGGGACCCTCTGAACCGAAGGCAGTACACTGACCGTTCAGCCAACGAGTCGGACGATTAAGTCACCTGATCCGTCATAACATAGCATTTAAATGACCTTTTTTTCGTGGCTGGAAATTCCAGCCCCACACAAGCACTTATACTTTCAACCGCTTAAATGTATTTTTTCCTTTACTCTGAAATGTTCTTTTCGACAATGCAATTTCAGCTAAACTGAGTTGTCGTTAGTGAACTCTAAACATCTGTCTTGCACGAAGTTACACCATACGCACTATTCATACAGTTTGACACTCTCGTGACTTTTAAAACATTTGCTACCGAGCTCGATAGCTGCAGTCGCTTAAGTGCGGCCAGTATCCAGTATTCGGGAGATTGTAGGTTCGAACCCCACTGTCGGCAGCCCTGAAAATGGTTTTCCGTGGTTTCCCATTTTCACACCAGGCAAATGCTGGGGCTGTACCTTAATTAAGGCCACGGCCGCTTCCTTCCCACTCCTAGCCCTTTCCTGTCCCATCGTCGCCATAAGACCTATCTGTGTCGGTGCGACGTAAAGCAACTAGCAAAAAAAAAAAAAAAATTGCTTATCATTATTCGATATCTATAAATGCTAATTAGCAATATTTGGGCAGTGTCATGAATGAGTAATTCTAGACTGATGAAGTAATAGTTGAAGTGATCTATTCTTAATGATTGATCGCTGTCCATGATCACAAGTATTCAGAGAAAGGCAATGTGAGAAAATCATTAAGCAACACTACGTTCCATCATAAGTAGCGGATTACGAACATTCTCCATATTTGAAGTACACACGGGAGAAACCACGAACACAATGCTGTTGACAGGTACGCTCAGAATGTATTGACTGGGTACAACTTGGAATCAGAGTAAGTTGTGTACGCTGACAAGAACTCGAACTTATGATTAACATTTCGTTAAATTGGAAATTTCTTACTTCTTCTTCATCATCTGTTTACCCTCCAGGGTCGGTTTTTCCCTCGGACTAAGCGAGAAATCCCACCTCTACCGCCTCAGGGCAGTGTCCTGGAGCTTCAGACTCTGGGTCTGGGGATACAACTGGGGAGGATGATCAGTACCTCGCCCAGGCTGCCTCACCTGCTATGCTGAACAGGAGCCTTGTCGGGGAATGGAAACTTCGGAATGGATAGACAAGGAAGAGGGAAGGAAGCGGCCGTGGCCTTAAGTGAGGTACCATCCCGGCATTTGCCTGGAGAAGTGGGAAACCACGGAAAACCATTTCCAGGATGGCTGAGGAGGGAATCGAGCCCCCCCCCCCTCTACTCAGTTGACCTCCCGAGGCTGAGTGGACCCTGTTCCAGCCCTCGTACCACTTTTTCAAATTTTGTGGTAGAGCCGGAAATCGAACCCGGGCCTCCGGGGGTGGAAATTTCTTACAGAAGTAGTAATAAAGAACCCACTAGATTTGTACATTTCTTTTAATTTTCCATACTTGTATTACCCGCGCACTATCTTCGTTAAAACGAGTGGTAGGCTACACCTTCTAAGTTCCGAAGAATGCCTTGTTGCTACTTTTCCTTACCCACTCGTGTGATCATGCGGTTGTTAACCAGAAATTTAAACGTAACCCAATTGGGTCCTCATTCTTATTTGTTCAAGGAGGCCGATGCTCTAGATGTTAGGCTCTTTTAAGCAACAAGCAGTATCATTTGTCGAAGGCAACAACCTCTTGAATTAACTGCTGCATAACACGACGCACGACAAGCAGCATTTGCTTCAAACACCGCTATAAGCTCCTCAATGACATTAAAACATTACAGCGTTCACCCCAATTGGAGAAGACATGCAAACGTCAGTATATTGCTGCATCACTTTAACTGTAGAACGAGACAAGCGAATCCAGCTTATTAGGTTCTGCGACTCCGCTAACATTGTCACTTGCTGTTACCAAAGGCCTGCGAATCGTTGACGAGGATAGTGCGCCTATTATATACTGTACAGTATACTATACGTTGGGTAAATAATGTAGAGTTATTACCATTCTGTTGTGTACCAGGAAGGCGTAGGCCCTGGCACATAAGTTTTGTAAAATCTGTATTCATGAGAGAGCGGCTAAGTTAGGCTTCGATCACATTGGAGGCACGCTTGTGCTGGCGTGAACAGCAATGAGCTCACACTAAATGCAAGCAGGTGGAAGTTAATTATTATGAACAGGTCAGCCGAAATGGAGATGTCAGACGATGAGGACATTGTTTTGGAAAATGGTGTTTTAATTTTTTTATTTTTGGATGAGCAGGAAATCAGGGAAGTGTGGGTGAACGAGTCTTTTTGGACAGAGAGGAAGATGGAGAGTATGAACGAATATTCAACGATTTGCTTAGACAGCCTGATAAGTTTTTTGAATACTTCAGAATGATACCAGACACTTTCTACTATATACTGGACAAAATCACACCTAGAATAAGGAGGCAGTCTAATTTCCGAAAGTGTGTATCACCTGAAGAGCTCCAAAACACTACACTGTCACTGCTTCGATGGTCAGAAATCAACTGAGATCATGCACGCTTGCAACTACAAAACAAATATTTTTGTTTCGAAGTTGGGTCTGATCAAGTTTGCCCAAGCGTGCACTTGCTTGTGGCGGGCAGTGTGAGCGGCGATGGACAAGTCACCACTTGTTTCTGTCGCTGTCCTGAAGATTTTGTTTATATATGCACGCTTGCGCACGCGCGCACCACCAAATTAATTGCACAAGCGTGCCTCCAATGTGATCGAAGCCTTACGATGTCCGAACAGCTGTACGAGATAACGTTCTCGTCCATACTGCTCTGCGTGAGGAAGACAGCATGAGTGGGGCAAGGTCGAGTGACGTCAGCACCGCATGCATCTTACCTCCCCGCAGAAACGTCACGAAACAATGTTTCTACTTCTCAACGACTTGACCAATAAATATGAGACTAACACCAAATTATAGCTTACATTTTAAAAGTACAACGTTGCAAATTTGAGAATAATCCGCCTAGTGGTTTCAAAGATATAACGAGTTGAAGTTTGGGAAGTATATCCACCCCTCTGCCGCCCGACTCAGAGAGCTGATTCCAGCCGGATATAAATAGGTGGACGACCCGAGGGTATAGTCAGTGCATCTTAAACTCTACGACTCATGACTAGACGTCACTATGCTCCGTCGCGCTCCGCGAGAGACATGAAAGTTACACTCTAGAACTTTGAAATTGTGCGAGGTCGTCGCAAGGGAAGTTCCAACCGCGTCGTGACGTGTGAAATGTTATAAAATTTTCTCAGACTGAATCTTCATTGTATAAAACTTACGAGTGTCTTAACCAAGTGAATTTACGATAGAGACTGCGCATTGAAGTCTAATTGAGGAGTCAAGTGTTTAATTTACCAGTTGACGGTATTGTGTACTTTGTCAATCTCTCATAATTTTGAACTTTGTCATTGACAGTGACAGCATACTAGGACATTGTGCGTGCTAAACCGAACTTTCAATTTATGACACTTTAATTAATTCTGAGACGCATTTATCGTGTACTATTACGATTGTGAACTGTTTGAAATACCATTTCACTAGAATGTTCAATAATTGACAGGACTAAATGTGACTATTTTTCACGTGTTTTCTCGAACTTTCGATTATTACCATGAGAAACTAACTGAATGTTAAGGACATTTTATGGCAATATTAGGTCATATTTTGTGAACTCGTGCCATGCAAATTCAGTCATAAAAACCTCTTAATCTATGAACATTAGTATTCAAGAGACTGTTCTAGAAACGATATTAATTGCATATTCTCGAGTGTTTCATGGAATGTGATGGTTACTCTACGAGTGAATTTAAGACATAATCGGCGACTGTTATGAACTGTGACAGTGTTCAATTCATGTTTTATAAACTGTGAGTGAAAGACTGTGCTTTCCATTTTGAAAACGACTGTAGGTCATTACTGCATTAACTTGACTTATGGATCACACTGTAGCATAGACTGTGATATTCTGAGTCACGTATTTAACATCGTAAAACAAAAGTGAGAATACAAAATGTGAATTAAGACTTATGTCAGTGTATAATACAATTCTTTAACGATAAATAAGAGTTCTACAACCCATTATATTGTGCCAATTGAACTTTCCATGTTTCAACATTTCTCTTTAAAAGAACATCAGAAATCTTGGCGAAGTGTCGTTATATTACGCTACGTACAACGTCATCTCCAGCGTGGGATTAATCGTGGTTTCTTGGAGCGTGCCTTCGACTAGGGATTGATCGTGATTTTGACTAGGGAAACGTGGTGTCTTCATTGGATGAAACTTGTCACGCCGCTGGTATCGAGTTCGAGTCTTGGCTGCATGTTGCAGAAATTTCCAGTCACCAAGCCGCAGGACAGCACTTCATCCATCCTTATAAGCAGATAACAGGTGATATAAGTGTTTTTTATATATTTTTTGAGTGAGTAATTCCACTTAAACACTAACTGACTTTTAACAAAGCACTCAATCATTCATAGTGCTACATTTGTCAAAAGAAAAGTGCTTCATGTGGATTCTAATCCTACTGTTCCTAATAATTGTAACAGGTTATTCAAGAAGGCTTCAGGTCTTATTTTGAGCTATATATTTTTCTTTAAATTTGGTCATTTAAAGTTATTTCACTTAGATGAACTATAGGGCTTGCAAGTAAAACGAGTGCACTATTTTATTTTCTTATAAAATTGGTTTAGATGAACTGTAGGAGTTTACAGCAAGTGATTGAAAACATTTATTTGAACTATCAAATTATTAATGGAAGTGTGTGTTAATATTATGTTTAAAATCTTAGAAAAACTGTAGGTTTGCATCACAAGTGATGGACTTAATTTCTACGCAATCTAGAAATTTGGTTAACTGAAGTTCTACGTATAAAGCGTTATTTTGGAATTTAAATCCATATAAGAGATCCTAGATGAACTGTAGGGTGTTTAAGATCTCGAAAAATTGGTATTCATTTTGGTATACATTTTTAACATCAAGTGGATGTCTCAGAATATAACAGTGCCTATATTTCATTTTTGCATTCTGAATAGATTGATTGAAAATTTAATCTTGATAAATCAACCGCAGGGTGATGTACGTGAAAATATCAATAAATATTGTCAAAAACTTAGTTATTTCTATTATTCGCCCTGCGAAACTATCCTTCTCTGTACCTGCTCCAATAAGTAACCGCACACTACCTGAGATCCTTCCCATGCTCTGGTCCCATAATCTTTTCCTGGTACAGTTGGTAAGAGGAAAATGATTTGCCGAAATTAGAGAGCAAGAAGATATTTGTGGGGCGTGATAGCCGAGTGATATTCAGTCACTGGCTTTTCACAAAGGCGGTCGCGTTTCGAATAACGGCCAATGCCTATAATATTTTTGAAACGAAATCTTAAGTCATGTGGTTCGAATTCCACGTAAAATTGGAGGTCTCGCTGCTATGAACATGATTTTAACAGTCGCGTAAACTACCAACTTGCTTGATTTCTTTTCTCTCTCTGTCTCTCTCTCTCTGTCTCTCTCTACCCTCCTATCCATGTACACTTGACAGGGTGTGGTGACACCTCACGTGTGGCTGCAGAGTTTTCACCACTGTGTTAAATATGTCGCTTGATAGAGACCTCCCAGCAAACTCCTTCATGTTGTCAATCAATCTTCTTGGAGCTCTTCCTCAAGGCCTTGTTCCTTGCACCTTGTCCTCCACGATCAGCTACTCCATAACTCAATTTCTCCTTCATATGTAACCACAGAACTCAAATAGGCCTGGCCCATATTCCTTATGAGCAAATTCTCGATCACCAGCTCGTCTAGGACAGAAGCCTTCATCCGGTGCTCGGTCCAGTATACTTGTAGGACTCAGCAGTACACTCACATTTTTTTAGGATTATACAAATTATTACAGAGAAATGTAAGAGACTGATTACTTATACAATAAACACATTTTCAACATTTTTGGAAGATACAGATATCGGGAAAGAGAGAAGAAATTTAGACCGAACGAGTTGGCTACGTGGTTCGAGGCGTGTAGCTGTGAGCTTCGGTTCGAGAGATGGTGGGTTCGACTCCCACTGTCCGCAGCCCCGAAGATGATTTTCCGTGGTTTCCCACTTCCACACCAGGCTGTACCTTAATTTATTAAGGGCGCTGTTGCTTCCTTCCCAGGCCTAACACTGTCCTATCCCATCGTCGCCATTAAAGTTGACATTTTTTATATAAAAAGGAAGATTTTTCATTGACCTATTTTTAAATAACTCATGCCTTCATAAGTTTTGTTAAATGCCATTTTCGATCAAAACTCACACGCGTTTATAACTTAAACCCTATTGCTTCGTAACGCTTTGGTATTTTGAAACTGATTTAACTTTATCTACCAACCGACTGTTATTCTTTGCAAGGCATGCCGAAATTTGTTACAATTTCAAGCTCTGATTTTATGAGTTAGCTTCGACATCTGTTCCTAACATCAGATCAGTTGATACTTTCAGGTGATTTCAGGATATTAACAACACCACTGTCACTTTTAGGTGCTAATATGTTTCTCACTAACATTCCTGCCTTCGTTTCGCCACAGGAAAGTTTAACATCTGTTTCTGAATTTACGAATATACACGACATCAATTTATTGCCACAATACAAATTTGCATAAATGAGGCAAAGATAACAAAGATAAAAATCAAAGCAATGTATATTTTTGTTATCTTAAATGGAAGAATTATTTTGGGTTCTACTATAATCCAGCGCCAGATATTAAAAAAAGGAAGAAAGTGCTGTACGGGGAAATCAAAAACGTAATGCTAAACTAACAGTAAAAAACGTAAGAGAAACGGGGAAAACGTACAACATGGCAACCCTAGTCACCATAGAACCTCTCTGAGTCGGTGCGACGCGACGTAAAACAAAGAGGAAACAAATATATTGCAAAGTGAAATGACTTACCGCCTCTGTGGTGTAGTGGTTAGTGTGATTAGCTGCTACCCCCGGAGGCCCGGGTTCGATTCCCGGTCCGTCACGAAATTTGAAAAGTGGTACGAGGGCTGGAACGGGGTTCACTCAGCCTCGGGAGGTCAAATGAGTAGAGGTGGGTTCGATTCCCACCTCAGCCATCCTGGAAGTGGTTTTCTGTGGTTTCCCACTTCTCCTCCAGGCAAATGCAGGGATGGTACCTAACTTAAGGCCACGGCCACTTCCTTTCCTCTTCCTTGTATATCCCCTCCAATCATCCCATCCCTCCACAAGGCCCCTGTTCAGCATAGCAGATGAGGCCGCCTGGGTGATGTACTGATCATTCTCCCCAGTTGTATCCCCCGACCCAATGTCTCACGCTCCAGGACACTGTATTTGAGGCAGTAGAGGTGGGATCCGGGCTGAGTCCGAGGGAAAAACCAACACTGGAGGGTAAAGAGATTAAGAAGAAGAAGAAGAAGAAGAAGAAGAAATTACTTACAAAATGCTGCTTTATGAGCAGTTGATTACGAGAATATAGGATCTGAATCTTCCTCCGCGCTGGACGTACATATTATAACAACCTGGATCAAGATATTATATGTAGCTTATGACTGAAGAATGCCCTCGCTGGCGAGATGAAGTGTTTGCAGTGCACTATGTCTTCTGGTCGGGGCTACAGCAATTTGTTACTTTCATTGACCTGTCTCAATCTCGTCGTTGGCTTTGACAATATGAAAGTGACTGAGGTATGAGCGATGCTAGTAATATCATTCCTTATACAGCCATTCCCTGTTATGAATATTGTGAAAATATCACTCATAGGGTCGGTTGGTGCATGCATTTCACTGGGCTTGGCAGACTGATGTGCAACAGCAACTTCTGGCTCTGTGAGGAAAGCAATGGGAATGTACCTCACTCACCATTTCCGTAGTATGCCTCTTCAGTGACGCCTGGGCTATCTATGCTAGCTTTTGGTGGAGCTGTGGAGGATCAAACCAGCCTTCGGACTGAATACCCAACAAACTTACATACATGACTGAAGATTAATTAATCTCAAAAAGTACACGAGAAATTGACCAACGTATCCTGGTAAATTACGTGAAACAACAGTTCTATTTCTTTCCTTGGCTTGAGAACCCTTAGCTCTACGATGAGACGAGGCGACCTTGAACATTGCTCCAGTTTCTGTCCTAGCTCCCAGAGGCACCCATGGAAAGTAACCAGTTTACCGTAATAACAGCTTACAACTACTTTCGATTGTCATATTCTTCTTTTACCTTGCAGTTAATGGCGAAGTGGTTGTACTGGTTGTATTGTCAGACTGCTTGAAGTGTAGACATGTTTGGCAACCTTAACACACCTACGAGTAGACAAACAGGCCGATTGATCAATTTCCATTCAGTGCAGCTGCAACCGGGTTGACAGCCTAAGATGCCAATGAACTCTCTGTGCTGTAATGGGACAGTTCGCATGTAATTCGTCAAGTATGACATTATAAAAAAATCGTATGATATCGAATTCCATATGCTTACTTATCAGATGGCATAATAATAATAATAAAACATTGAAAAGACAGAAAGGAAGATCTTGAGGAAGATACTAGGGCCCAGGAAAGTGGGTCAAGAATTTAGACTGCGACCAAATGAGGAACTATACAAAAGGACCGAAAAAATCACAACATCCTTCAAGAAGAGAAGACTCTGCTTCTACGGACACCTTAAAAGAATGCCACCAGAGAGAACAGCCAAGCGAATTCTGGAATACATGGAGAACAGGAAGACACAAACTAGCTGGCTTAAAGGGGTCAAGGAGGATATGGAGGAAAATAATATATCACAGCAGGTAGTATACAACAGACAGAAATACAGAAAAATCATCAACAAAATTAAGGGATTCCAAGATCAAAGTAGCAAAAAACGGACCGGCAACAACTGGTCACGAGAACGTAAAGAAGCCCACTCCGAAAGGATGAAGAAGTACTGGGCCGATCGAAAGAGGAAGAACCGTAAATGAATGATGCTTAACGTGGTCCATAGTAGACCCATTCGAAAACAATAATAATAATAATAATAATAATAATAATAATAATAATAATAATAATAATAATAATAATAATAATAATAATAATGTGGAAGGCCGGGATGAGTGGCTCAGACGGTTGAGGCGCTGGCCTTCTGCCCCCAACATGACAAGTTCGATCCTGGCTCAGTCCGGTGGTATTTGAAGGTGCTCAAATATGTCAGCCTCGTATCAGTAGATTTACTGGCACGTAAATAAAAACCTGCGGGACTAAATTTCGGCACCTCAGCGTCTCCGAAAACCGTAAAAGTAGTTAGTGGGTCGGAAGGCAAGTAACATTATTATAACATTATTACTAATGTGGACAGTGGAAATTTACAATTCTGTACTTAACACGGCAAGCCTTTTGCGGAAAACAAATGCTTGTTACGAAAATTTCACATATGGCTCGGATGTTACATGATGCTTACAATAAGACGACTATTGGTTGGAAATCAGATATGAGAAGTGGTACATGGAATATACGAACTATGTATAAATCTGGATCTTTTAGAATGTTAAATCATCAGTTAGGAAAATACAAAATTGTCTTTGCAGCAATACAGGAAACAAGATTGCTGGGAACAGGTATACATGGATATGGAAAACTATACTTTTTTCAATAGTGGTAAAGAAAACGGATCATATGAGTATGGCACTGCCTTTTGTGTGTTGAATAACTTCCCCTCTTCAGTCATCTCCTTTGAACCTGTTAACGAAAGACTGTGCTTTTTAAGATTAATGGTTAATCTGTTCTTAATAAACTGTCATGCACCAACGAATGAAAAAGCTGATGATATTAAGTATACCTTTAATGAAGATTTATCAGAATTGTTAGAGGAGAGATCCTCACTTGGACTATGTGCAAGTAGGACAGCATCCTGCTTCATGAATTTACCGAGCTCAGAGCACTTTAAGCAAGCCTCGGACCTATGGGAGTAACGGAGTCCCACTCCCATTTGACAGGCGAGGGACTCCTTGGAAAAAACTTGGCGAACGAAATGGAATCCGATGGGGAGCTATCAATATTAATGGGGCTTATGGAAGAAAGAAGGTAGAACTGGCTGAGTCAGCAAAGAGGATGCATTTGGATGTGCTAGGAGTAAGTGATATTCGGGTAAGGGGAGATAAGGAGGAAGAGATAGGAGATTATAAAGTGCGCGAATGATGTGGGTAGATTTGTCAGTGGGAGAAATTAGGACAAGAATTGTGTCCGTGTATTCACCAAAGACTTTAATATTAGCCTACTTATCTAGACTCACAGAGCGCGCTGATGCTATGCGGAATATTGAACACTTTCGCGCATCGCCATGTTGCGGGCGCTTCAGCTTCGAATGGCTAGCACGTGGTAATGTTTACAGACCCTTGCATGTTTTCGATTTGTATCATGCCTGTTAGTGAATCCGTTTTAGTATTATATGAGATTGAGTGATAATATATTGTCAAATATTTTCAAGGAATGTGTGATCTGATATATTACAGTAGACTCGGCAATATTAGGCC
This sequence comes from Anabrus simplex, assembly GCF_040414725.1. Taxonomy (NCBI): domain Eukaryota; kingdom Metazoa; phylum Arthropoda; class Insecta; order Orthoptera; family Tettigoniidae; genus Anabrus; species Anabrus simplex. The sequence continues at coordinate 296,558,365 of NC_090267.1, forward strand.
TAAAGTTAGGCCTTACCTGTAGAATGGAAAGATATTAACGAGGGTGAATTCGTGTTCAGCCTTCATTTGTACAGGTTGCTATCGGAAGGGATCTGCTATTTCTTTTCACATGTGAGTAGAAATTGAACTGTTATAAAATAACTTTAATTTACCATAGGGTCTAATCGAGAACCAAACAGGCTATAGGGTGGTTGATTCAGAGAACGCATGGACATGAAGTTTAGAATATTTAGGCTTCTTCTTTTTGCCTTTTTCCAATTAATCGGAGATAGTTGTTTAGAACTAAACAGCTGTTCTGCAAAAGGCTACATATTTTTCACACAAACCGTGTTGTGGTATTACAAATTTGATAAACTTGTGCCTAGAATCCGTAAGATATGATTGCTACAACTTGATAAAACCTTTTAATATTAGGGTAAGGTATTGTTTCAAATTATCAATTATCTGAAAAATGATTTAATAGTATCGCATGTCTTCATTTTTTTTCTATTTTTTCCCATTTGCTGTATAATAAAAGAATACAATTGTTAATACGCTATTCCAAAAAATCTGGCAATATAAAGTGTAAATAAAGCTCATTACAACCTTGTCAATCCTAGTCTGCAGTAGAAAACGCTAATCAAAATAACTGTTCACTATGATATTGATCTTTTTGTTTGAAAGTGCTTTACTTTCAGTTTCATCTATTTCTTTCTGGTGTAAATCATGGTGTTCATATCAGAGAAAAATTAGAACGCACTTTCAATTTTTATGTGCTCAGATAATGTTAATTCAGAATGAGTTGGTAAAAGCAGTAATATTTAAGAAGATAATATTATAAGGAGGGTTTTACATCTTAAATGATACCATTCTTACTTAAGCCTAACCGGGCGAGTTGGCGGTGCGGTTAGGACCGCCCAGCTGTGAGCTTGCATTCAGGATATAGTGGGTTAGAACCCCACTGTCGGCAGCCCTGAAGATGGTTTTCCATGGTTTCCCATTTTCACACCAGGCAAATGCTGGGGCTGACTTTAATTAAGGCCACGGGCTCTTCCTTCTCATTCCTAGACCTTTCCTATCCCATCGTCGCGATAAGACCTATCTGTGTCGGTGCGACGTAAAACAAATTAGTAAAATAACTTAAGCCTAAACCACGCAGAAAAACTCAAACTAACCCTAGACATTCATTTCATTTTAAGAAATACACAATAGAAGACTAGCACTAGTGTAACAAATGCCAGGCAGCGTTTACCTAAATCCAAACCACACAATTATGATAACTTCTGCTCATCCAGTTACGTTATTTCATATCCAAACCAAACCCCATGGCACAACAGGCCCGAAAGGCCACGGCCTACCAAGGGACCGCTGCTCAGCCTGAAGGCCTGCAGATTACGAGGTGTCATGTGGTCAGCACGGCGAATCCTCTCGGCCGTTATCTCACCGTCAGATACCTCCGAAATTGTAATCACGTAGGCTGAGCGGACCTCGAACCAGCACTCAGATCCAGGTACAAATCTCTGACCTGGCCGGGGATTGAAGCCGGGGTCTCCGGGTAAGAAGTAGACACGCTACCCCAACACCGCAGAGCCGGCATTTCATATTCAGAAAATGATAAAACATATATCTGATTGTTTTAGAAAGATTTCTGCAGTCATGTACTTTTTAAACAATGATTTCAGAGAATTGAGTAAAATTTGCTGTAGGCCTAATGACTTATCAGAAAGGAATCATAAGCTATGTACCTTTCATAAAAAGAATTTATTTCACAGGTTTCCTTTTTTGTTGATATTGAAGCTTATTGTTATCGGTTTGTAAATATTTGTGTGTTCGCCAGTCTGCTGAGAGACAGGCAATTTTTATCTCACGATATGAAATCATACTTAAGTTGTAGACTGCTTTTTAACATGTCTTGTTATATTCAATAAAACTAAATTGTAGAGTCTAGGTTTTTCAAGAGACAGATTGTCACGTGATCCTCGTCCTTTGAGTCTGGCATTCTTGCCATACGTACAATGTTCGAACACTTCAGTTACGAACATGACCCTTATATTAAAGTGAGCGACATGATAATTTTCGAAGTACCGCTAGTGTATTTTTGTAGTAGTGTATTTTTCAGTCTTTTTATTCAGTCTGCTAAAGTTTCTTTTTAGGTGCGACGCCTATGGGCTATCCAAAGGATTTGTGTAGATTGTTCAGTTTTTATACAGAAATATATTTTAATATTACCACAGTCTTCATATTATGTATATTAATTTTGCGTGTGTACACGGTAGTCGGTGTAGGCTGTCATTAATGTTGAAGGGTGGATATTTTCATGTGTGCGAAATTTAAATTAAAGCACGAATTCCATACGATCTTCGCGTCAAGCTGAGGAGCGCCCGCAACATGGCGGTACGCGCATGGACATGTCTTCCCCAGTCATACGCTTCTGCGCAGCCAGCGGTGTGGGGCCTTGGTATTCACCATGTGAGGGTGCAGATGAGGATGAAGTTGACAAGTTTTATCGTGGTCAGGGTCAACAGCAAGGATAGAATAGTGCTAATGAGCGATTTCAATGCGAGAGTTGGGAATAGAACTGAAGGATAATAAAGGGTGATTGGTAAATGTGGGGAAGATATGGAAGCAAATGGGAATGGGAAGCGTTTGCTGGACTTCTGTGCTAGTATGGGTTTAGCTGTTACGAATACATTCTTCAAGCATAAGGCTATTCACCGCTACACATGGGAGGCTAGGGGTACCAGATCCATAATAGACTATATCTTAACAGACTTTGAATTCAGGAAATCTGTTAGGAATGTACGAGTTTTTCGTGGATTTTCCGATAATACAGACCATTATCTGATCTGTAGTGAACTAAGTATCTCTAGGCCTAGGGCAGAGAAAGTGAAATCTGCCGCAAACGAATAAGGGTAGAAAATCTCCAGGACGAGGAAATTAGACAGAAGTACATGGATATGATTAGTGAGAAGTTTCGAACAGTAGACAGTAAGCAGGTTCAGGATATAGAAAGTGAATGGGTGGCATACAGGGATGCTGTAGTAGAAACAGCAAGGGAATGCCTAGGAAAAACTGTGTGTAAAGATGGGAAAAGGCGAACATCTTGGTGGAATGATCAAGTGAGAGCAGCCTGTAAACGTAAAAAGAAGGCTTATCAGAAATGGCTCCAAACAAGGGCCGAGGCAGACAGGGATTTGTACGTAGATGAAAGAAACAGAGCGAAACAAATAGTTGTTGAATCCAAAAAGAAGTCATGGGAAGATTTTGGTAATAACCTGGAAAGGCTAGGTCAAGCAGCAGGGAAACCTTTCTGGACAGTAATAAAGAATCTTAGGAAGGGAGGGAAAAGGGAAATGAACAGTGTTTTGAGTAATTCAGGTGAACTCATAACAGATCCCAGGGAATCACTGGAGAGGTGGAGGGAATATTTTGAACATCTTCTCAATGTAAAAGGAAATCATCATGGTGGTGTTGCAAACAGTCAAGCTCATGGGGAGGAGGAAAATGATGTTGGTGAAATTATGCTTGAGGAAGTGGAAAGGATAGTAAATAAACTCCATTGTCATAAGGCAGCAGGAATAGATGAAATTAGACCTGAAATGGTGAAGTACAGTGGGAAGGCAGGGGTGAAATGGCTTCATAGAGTAGTCAAATTAGCGTGGAGTGTTGGTAAGGTACCTTCAGATTGGACAAAAGCAGTAATTGCACCTATCTATAAGCAAGGGAACAGGAAGGATTGCAACAACTATCGAGGTATCTCATTGATTAGTATACCAGGCAAAGTATTCACAGGCATCTTGGAAGGGAGGGTGCGATCAGTCGTTGAGAGGAAGTTGGATGAAAACCAGTGTGGTTTCAGACCACAGAGAGGCTGTCAGGATCAGATTTTCAGTATGCGCCAGGTAATTGAAAAATGCTACGAGAGGAATAGGCAGTTGTGTTTATGTTTCGTAAATCTAGAGAAAGCATATGACAGGGTACCGAGGGAAAAGATGTTCGCTATACTGGGGGACTATGGAATTAAAGGTAGATTATTAAAATCAATCAAAGGCATTTGTATTGACAATTGGGCTTCAGTGAGAATTGATGGTAGAATGAGTTCTTGGTTCAGGGTACTTACAGGAGTTAGACAAGGCTGTAATCTTTCACCTTTGCTGTTTGTAGTTTACATGGATCATATGCTGAAAGGTATAAAATGGCAGGGAGGGATTCAGTTAGGTGGAAATGTAGTAAGCAGCCTGGCCTATGCTGACGACTTGGTCTTAATGGCAGACGGTGCCGAAAGCCTGCAGTCTAACATCTTGGAACTTGAAAATAGGTGCAATGAGTATGATATGAAAATTAGCCTCTCGAAGACTAAATTGATGTCAGTAGGTAAGAAATCCAACAGAATTGAATGTCAGATTGGTAATACAAAGCTAGAACAGGTCGATAATTTTAAGTTAATAGGTTGTGTGTTTTCCCAGGATGGTAATATAGTAAGTGAGATTGAATCAAGGTGTAGTAAAGCTAATGCAGTGAGCTAGCAGCTGCGATCGACTATATTCTGTAAGAAGGAAGTCAGCTCCCAGACGAAACTATCTTTACATCGGTCTGTTTTCAGACCAACTTTGCTTTACGGGAGCGAAAGCTGGGTGGACTCAGGATATCTTATTCATAAGTTAGAAGTAACAGACATGAAAGTAGCAAGAATGATTGCTGGTACAAACAGGTGGGAACAATGGCAGGAGGGAACTCGGAATGAAGAGATAAAGGCTAATTTAGGAATGAACTCGATGGATGAAGCTGTACGCATAAACCGGCTTCGGTGGTGGGGTCATGTGAGGCGAATGGAGAAGGATAGGTTACCTAGGAGAATAATGGACTCTGTTATGGAGGGTAAGAGAATTAGAGGGAGACCAAGACGACGATTGTTAGACTCGGTTTCTAACGATTTAAAGATAAGAGGTATAGAACTAAATGACGCCACAACACTAGTTGCAAATCGAGGATTGTGGCGACGTTTAGTAAATTCTCAGAGGCTTGCAGACTGAACGCTGAAAGGCATAACAGTCTATAATGATAATGTATGTATGTATGTATGTATGTATGTATGTATCAGAATTGTGGAATAAAGTGCCACGCCATGATGTTAATATAATATTGGGTGACTTCAATGCAAAAATAGGAAAAGAGAATTTCTTCCAACCCACTATCGGTGCAAAAACCCTGCATAATGAAAGTGCTGTAATAAAAATGCAGTGCAGCTGATAAAGTTTGCTGTGTCAGCTAACATGATCATCAATAGTACTGTTTTTCCTCGCAAACAGGTACATAAAGAAACTTGGTATTCCTGTGATGGCAAAACAGCAAATCAGATTGACCACGTTCTTCTAGATAGAAACCACAGACATGCTATTTCTGACATCCGATCCTTGAGAGGTGCTGAAATGCGAACTGACCACAATCTAGTGATTGCAACAATCAAAAATTGAAAACAACACTGAAGTCTTCTTCTGAGTTCATTAAGAAATATGAAATGTAAAATTTAGAAATAGATTTGAACTGTTAAATAATAGTACACTTACAGAGAATAATGAGGAGGTGGAGGTAAATTACCGGGCGAGTTGGTCGTGCGGTTAGGAGCACGCAGCTGTGAGCTCGCATCCCACCGAGCTCGATAGCTGCAGTCGCTTAAGTGCGGCCAGTATCCAGTATTCGGGAGATAGTGGGTTCGAACTCCACTGTCGGCAGCCCTGAAAATAGTTTTCCGTGGTTTCCCATTTTTCACACCAGGCTAATGCTGGGGCTGTACCTTAATTAAGGCCACGGCCGCTTCCTCCCCAGTCCTAGCACTTTCCTGTCCCATCGTCGCCGTAAGACATATCTGTGTCGGTGCGACGTAAAGCCAATAACTTCCTTCCCATTCCTAGGCCTTCCCTGTCCCATCGTCGCCATAAGACCTATCTGTGTCAGTGCGACGTAAAGCAACTAGCAGGAAAAAAGCAAGGTAATTTGCAATACAGCATGGAATAATGTTAAACAGTGTATTCTATCAGCAGCAGAAAGTTGTTTACCTAAAAAGAAATGGTTTGATGCGACATGTCAGGAAACAGTGAATGAAGTAATGGTTTTACGTAGAGAATGGTTGCATTCTAATAGGGATCCTGTTATAGAGCAAGCTTACAAAGAGAAATAGAATAATTGCAGTAAATTGATTCGGAAGAAAAAGAAACAATATTATAAGCAATAAGTTGAAGCAATACAAGATAGATAATCATCAAAACAATAACATCCGTAAAATGTATGGTACAATTAATTCTATAAATAAATGCTTCAAACCAAGAACTAAGTTCATGAACGATCATAATGGGAACTTCATAACTGCAAGGGATATTTTGACAATTTGCTAAACTTCCCTGATCCAGAATCACCAATTGTGAAACTAAAGTGTCCTCCTAAGTATGTTTTGATTCAGGGGCCTTCTTATGAGGAGGTAGTAAACAATATCTAAAAAATAATAAATCATCGGGTAATGATAACGTCCCAGCTGAACTAATCAAATCTGGAGGAGAAGGATTTGGCAGGAAAAAATTATGCCTGTAGAGTGGGAAGAATCTCTCATAGTGCCACTACATAAAAAAGGAGACAAAGAAAATATTCAAAATTACCGTGGGATATCTCTTGTTAGTACATCTTATAAAATGTTATCCTTTATTCCACTAAATCGCCTGAAATCATATGCAGAGAACATCATTGGTGATTACCAAACTGGATTTCGCAGCAATAGATCCACGACTGATAATATATTTGCAATCAAAATGATAAGTGAGAAAGTTCATTGATTTCCTGAAAGCATATGACTCAATTCATAGAGAGAGTCTGTGGAATTTCATGACAGAATTTGGCTTCCGTTCTAAACTCATTAAACTGTGTAGACTGTGTATGGATGACAATACAAGTAGAATTCTCCTGAATGGGAAAAGATCTGACCCTTTCCAAAACAGAACTGGTTTAAGACAAGGTGATGCTTTGTCCCCTCTTCTTTTCAATATTGCCATTGAAAGAGTTACTAGATCAGTGAAATTAGTTCCGGCGGGAATACATCTCGGACAGTATCATAAAGTGCTTGCATACGCAGATGATATTGTACTCATAAGGAGAAATGAGACAGAAATACGGATATTGTCCATTGAACTTGAGGAGACAGCGTTAAAATTAGGCCTACGAATCAACGACCAAAAAACTCAGTACATGATAATAAAGAGGAATATTGACGTGAATGAGAACCGGTCACCTCTGTTTATTGGTAAACATACTTTTGAACAAGTTTAGCTTTTCAAGTTCCTAGGAGTTATGATTAGCGAACAGAATCAAAGAGAAGTGGAAATCAAAGTTAGAATACAGAATGCTAACAAGGTGTACTACCCTCAACAGCTTCTATTGGGATGAAATGGCGTATGGCTTTTAGTGCCGGGAGTGTCCGAGGACATGTTCGGCTCGCCAGGTGCAGGGCTTTTGAATTGACTCCCGTAGGCAACCTGCTCGTCGTGATGAGGATGAAATGATGATGAAGACAACACATACACCCAGCCCCCTTGCCAGTGAAATTAACCAATGATGGTTAAAATTCCAGACCCTGCCTGGAATCGAACCCGGGACCCCTGTGGCCAAAGGCCAGCACGCTAACCATTTAGCCATGGAGCCGGACTTCTATTGGGATAAAAAAATTTGACGAGAAATACAATACTGAAAATATACAATACTTTCATCAGGCCAGTTCTAACTTATGTTTCAGAAGCATGGAGTTTAACGAAAAAAAAGAAGAACATCAGTTGCAGGTTTTCGAAAATAAAGTTTACAGGATTCTATATCCCTATATCTCTATATCTCAAACCTGGAATAAGAGATCAAATAAAGAAATACACTCACTATCACAGCAAGCACCAATAATCAACATCATCAATTCCAGAAAACTTCAATGGACTGGTCATCTTCTAAGGAGGAAAATGATAGGATGGTCTTACGAATCTTTAAAGAAGAACTAACAGGACAAAGACCAGTGGGAAGACCACGTAGCTCCTGGAAAAACGAGATCTTCAAGCTATGTAGACGCCTGAATGTGAACAACTGGCACGAAATCGCCCAAAACAGAGTTCAGTGGAGACAATTTGTGAGATCGGCGCGGGATCTTCATGCCCCAAAAGCTGCTGAGTGAGTATTATTATTATTATTATTATTATTATTATTATTATTATTATTATTATTATTATTATTATTATTATTATTATTTCGTGTAGTCTCAGGAGTGGCCTGGTGCAAGTTTTTCTAGATGACACCCATGCGCGACCTGCGCATCTGGGTGTGTGATGATACTGAGGTAGTTGGCCCTTGAAACCTCACTGAAGAGCTGAGAAATGACAGCAATATTGATCATCTAATTAATAATAATGCAATAATAAATATATTTTATATATATGTTATATCCCACTGGCTATTTTTACGGTTTTAGGAGACGCCGAGGTGCTGGAATATAGTCCCACAGGAATTCCTTTACATGGCCAGTAAATCTACCTACACGAGGCTGACGTATTTGAGCACCTTTAAATATTGAGCCAGGATCGAACCTGCCAAATTTGGATCAGAAGGCCATCGCGTCAACCGTCTGAGCCACTCAGCCCGGCGTAAGAAAATTATCTCAGTGTATTATTGGCATAGGCTTGAGCACCAGTCCAACTAATTTAATACGTGTGTATAAAATCTTCATGCATAAATTTGTGAAAGAGACTTAAGGAAATTCTGAATAGACTACAGAAAATTCAAAGTACAGGAAAAGTGAAATAGCTGCGTGAGGTGAGTTCCCCTGTAGAGTTCGGGAAGATCGGCCGTACCGAAGAAGAGGAATAAGAAGAAGAATTCAAAATAATGGACCAAAACTCATGTTCCTTAATTACAGCTTCTCTTTCCCTAAATTTTAACGAATCATGCATGTTGTTATCTGCCCCCTCTGGCGCTTTGGCTGAATGGTTAGCGCTTCGTGCCCCCTCTCCACCTACATTCTTCGGAGTGTTGGATCTCTTCCATTTCTCTTCTGATTAGTGTTAATACAGAGGTAGTTGGCCCTTGAAACCTCACTGAAGAGCTGAGTTCCTGTAGTTCCTCTTTAAAATAATCACCACCACGGAATGGTCAGCGTACTGCCCTTCGGTTCAGAGGGCCGTTGTACTATTCCCGGCTGAGTCGGAGATTTTAATCGCGTCCGTTAATTCCTGTAGATCGGGGGCTACGGGTTTGTGTTCGTGTTCATACGCATCTTCAAGCAACACATCACGCGAGAAACAACCACAGAAACACGCAATAGTGAATATATATCCCTCCACATTGGGGTTGGTGTTAGGAAAAGCATCCGGCCGCGACAGGTAACTGGGAAAAGGCTAGAAAGAAGAGAAGAGAGTAGTTGTTAAATATTCCTTCCAGAGGCTGGGTGGATCCTCAAATAAATTCTGCTTTATAATTTTTAAGACATTGTGAAAGGCACGGCTAGCACAATGCTCGTTTCGAGGTTTATGAAGGGGGCATTTCATATGTTAAAATTTCATTCTTAATTATTATTCAAGTATTTTAACAAAAATATTTCCAATGAGTGTAGTGCATTCCTCTCAACTGTAGCATAGACAAGTATGCAGTTCACACCAACACGCTAGATGTCACCGCCGTCGCTGTTCGCACTCCACTCAATGCTGTTGAGATAGAGCTGTCCGGTATTAGTGTATTAAAGTATTTGTGTGTACTAGGAACTGTCCCCGCATTCGCCTTAGTGAAGGAGATTCGGAAACCACGAAAAACCATTCTCAGGACAGCCGACGGTGGGGACCAGCTCCTCTCCGTCTCCTGAGTACAGAGGAGTAGAGGCGGGATAGAGCCGGCTCGTTTGGCCGGTCAGAGTGTACAACCGTCGGACCACGGAGCAGCCATGGCCACTTCTAGGCCGAAGCCTACTCGGTAACCGCCGACGATATTGCTCTTACACCTCCACGTTTTTTACTGCACTGTTCTTACAGCGGGATGTCACGTACATGTTTATGGTGAGGTATGCAACTATTGAATACTGACCTTCACAAACTTGTTCGATTATTATTTTACACTTCGCTGCTTTTGCTCGTTTACATAACTCCTTGAAGACAGACGCTACACGATCATACAAGAAAATAATGGGTGTTCTACGAATAGAGATGCCATAGCGCATTATGGTGCCTTCCTGAATGCCTGTAGAGTCAATCGATATTTAGAACGGTGGCATTTCAATTATCCACGTCAGAAGATATAGTCACACGTAAAAGAAACCCCTCAAGAGCATAACTTTGGCATTCTCACTTCTTTGAAGTTTATTATTATTATTATTATTATTATTATTATTATTATTATTATTATTATTATTATTATTATTATTATTATTATTCCGAGGTATCTGTGGAACAGCAGAGGTGAAAGAAGGTGCGGGGGTGAACAGGTCTCAAAATACGAAATTAAAGTTAAGATAAAATTTAACAAGGTTATATTTTCTTAGCAAAATCAAGAAATAACAAGAATGGCAGGTACAGAGTAGTAAGGCAACAAATGTACAATTACAGTATTCACAGGATTTGGGCTTCGAGCCCCGGATTCACAATTCTTGAGCAATTAGCCCAACTTTACCCAAAAACAAGATTCGACAAAGGGGCAGAAGACCCCAATTATGTTCAGGAGCACTTGCTCCCAATTACAAAATAAAGCCTCCTCGAGGCACCCAAAATCAATTTCAAAAGAGCAATCCGCTCTCAAAGTTTAAGCCGAACAAAGGCCACACCAAACTCAACTTTCAAGCTGTCCTCCAAGGACATAGACACAGGGGTAAAAATACCCAACCTACTGAGGCCTATTAAGTAAAGAAACAGGAAAATTACATGGCCTCTAAAATACCAACTTGAGAGGAGGCGTTCTTGCACTCCTAATACACTTTATATAAAATCTACTTGGCACTAGGCCGTTACTTCAAGGGCTAATCCCATACTAAAGAGGTGACTTTTAGAAGAAGACAATTTACATTACATTAAGGAAGAAACGGTTGAGAAAATAAGTTCACCTCGAAGCAAAATGAGTGGGAGCTCGAGAGGGTTAAGCACTCTCTATCCCAATTTGTAGTTAAAACAGAAAGAATTGATACCGAGTGTCTTTACATTTTAAAGGAAAGTTACATGGAAAAGGCTTCGGACCTGCCCCGAGAGTTAAACTGCTGAGCTAGCAAGAAAAGAAGTTATTAAAAGGCTATTACCTTGTGGTTGAACTGCTGCCCGAAGAAAGAGGCGCTTCCCGCCCCCTGCTACGTACTTTACACACTGAAAGATGTTACTGAAGTGGCGCGGAGACCCGAAAATCAGCAGTTTATATACTCTCGCGGAAAGTTCGAGGCGTTTCAGGAATGAGAACACCCTCCCACAAGAATTTTATTGGCTAGGGTTAAGCAACATATCCAAGTTGAAGAAGATACACCTGATTGGTCATAAATTAATTAAAGAAATTCGGGATTGGCTAAATTCAAACCTGGCGGAAGGAAGGGGTTAATATTGCCAACATAAACAAACACTGAAAGAAATTTAAGAACAAACTTATGAACACAAAATTTCTTCAAAAACATAGTTCTTTCACTTCGCACTAGGGTGCATAATTGTATTTCTTCAGTAGTGCCATCTGGAAGAGAATGTCCACACTTCTCACTACAGGCAAAACAAAAATACATCGAAAACGGCCCAGTTCAGAAACTTCAAAATTTACAAGTAGTGACATCTTCTGAGAAACTAGAAAATTAACACAGTAGATAAAGTTCAGACTTCCTCCAGTAGAGGAGTTTCAACTGGCGCAAAGTTCGAATTAGCGACGTGGAGGTGTACCACCCGGTACAATTATTATTATTGATGTTTCGATGATACAGACCACTATCTGATCTGTAGTGAACTACGTATCTCTAAGCCTAGGATAGAGAAAGTGAAATCTGTCTGCGAAAGAATAAGGGTAGAAAATCTCCAGGACGAGGACATTAGACAAAAGTACTATCTGCGCACTTTTTAGCGATAGATTTACTCCCTAGTGCTGAATCGGTCGACTACGGTTATCTTTCGAGATTCGTATTGGCGACCTATGAAACACAAACTAAGAATCGCTTATCATCGTTGTGCGACATCTGGCGTTCACTTTACGTACTAGTACTGCTGTTGTTTACACAGCAAAGCCAAACTATAGAATTCATGCTAGGAACACGTTTCGCATCGGGAAATATTATATAGTATTATATATTGTGTGTGTGACACAGTTGTTGGCGTTAAGATAATGAGGGTTTAGAAAATTCAAATCGATCGATCATATTATCGATTCAATTCAGATTTCATTTCCATTCAGTTGGCAGTATTTACCGGAACCGGCAGTGCTCCCTTCTTACTCCTCACGGAGTACAAAAATCTATCACTAAAAAGTGCGCGTACAGTACATGGATATGATTAGTGAGAAATTTCGAACAGTGGACAGTAAGCAGGCTCAGGATACAGAAAGAGAATGGGTGGCATACAGGGCAGCAATGGAATGCCTAGGAATAACTGTGTGTAAAGATGGGAAAAGGCGAACATCTTGGTGGAATGATGAAGTGAGAGCAGCTTGTAAACGTAAAAAGAAGACTTATCATAAATGGCTCCAAACAAGGGCCGAGGCAGACGGATTTGTATGTAGATGAAAGAAACAGAGCGAAACAAATAGTTTTAAATCCAAAAAGAAGTCGTGGGAAGATTTTGGTAATAACCTGGAAAGGCTAGGTAAAGCAGCAGGGAAACCTTTCTGGACAGCAATAAAGAATCTTAGGAAGGGAGGGAAAAAGGAAATGAACAGTGTTTTGAGTAATTCAGGTGAACTCATAATAGATCCCAGGGAATCACTGGAGAGGTGGCCGGAATATTTTGAACATCTTCTCAATGTAAAAGGAAATCATCATGGTGGTCTTGCGAACAGCGAAGCTCATGGGGAGGAGGTAAATAATGGTGAAATTACGCTTGAGGGAGTGGAAAGGATGGTAAATAAACTCCATTGTCATAAAGCAGCAGGAAGAGATGAAATTAGACCTGAAATGGTGAAGTATAGTAGGAAGGCAAGGGTGAAATGGCTTCATAGAATAGTAAGATTACCATGGACTGTTGGTAAGGTACCTTCAGATTGGACAAAAGCAGTAATGGCTCCTATCTATAAGCAAGGGAACAGGAAGGATTGCAACAACTATCGAGGTATCTCATTGATTAGTATACAAGGCAAAGTATTCACTGGCCTCTTGGAAGGGAGGGTGCGATCAGTCGTTGAGAGGAAGTTGGAAGAAAACCAGTGTGGTTTCAGACCACAGAGAGGCTGTCAGGATCAGATTTTCAGTATGCGCCAGGTAATTGAAAAATGCTACGAGAGGAATAGGCAGTTGTGTTTATGTTTCGTCGATCTAGAGAAAGCATATGACAGGGTACGAGGGAAAAGATGTTCACTATACTGGGGGACTATGGAATTAAAGGTAGATTATTAAAATCAATCAAAGGCATTTATGTTGACAATTGGGCTTCAGTGAGAATTGATGGTAGAATGAGTTCCTGGTTCAGGGTACTTACAGGGGTTAGACAAGGCTGTTATCTTTCACCTTTGCTGTTTGTAGTTTACATGGATCATATGCTGAAAGGTATAAAATGGCAGGGAGGGATTCTGTTAGGTGGAAATGTAGTAAGCAGTCTGGCCTATGCTGACGACTTGGTCTTAATGGCAGATTGTGCCGAAAGCCTGCAGTCTAAAATCTTGGAACTTGAAAATAGGTACAATGAGTATGGTATGAAAATTAGCCTTTCGAAAACTAAATTATTGTCAGAATTGAATGTCATATTGGTGATACAAAGCTAGAACAGGTCGATAATTTCAAGTATTTAGGTTGTGTGTTCTCCCAGGATAGTAATATAGTAAGTGAGATTGAATCAAGGTGTAGTAAAGCTAATGCAGTGAGCTCGCGGTTGCGATCAACAGTATTCTGTAAGAAGGAAGTCAGCTCCCGGACGGAAGTACCTTTACATCGATCTGTTTTCAGACCAACTTTGCTTTACGGGGGCGAAAGCTGGGTGGACTCAGGGTATCTTATTCATAAGTTAGAAGTAACTTTTTTTTCCTATTGGCTTTACGTCGCACCGACACAGATAAGCCTTATGGCGACGACGGGACAGGAAAGGGCTAGGACCAGGAAGGAAGCGGCCGTGGCCTTAATTAAGGTACAGCCCCAGCATTTGCCTGGTGTGAAAATGGGAAACCACGGAAAACCATCTTCAGGGATGCCGACAGTGGGGTTCGAACCCACTATCTCCCGAATACTGGATACTGGCCGCACTTAAGCGACTGCAGCTATCGAGCTCGGTGTTAGAAGTAACAGAGATGAAAGTAGCAAGAGTGTTTGCTGGTACAAACAGATGGGAACAATGGCGGGAGGGTACACGGAATGAGGAGATAAAGGCCAATTTAGCTAATTTTGCAAAACTAATAACTGGTTTGACAAAATGAAGTTTGGGTTTAGGAAAGGTTATTTCACTGAAGCCCAACTTGTAGGACTCCAGCAAGATATAGCAGATATCTTGGATTCAGGAGGATAATTGGACTGTAACTCGATTGACCTGTCTAAGGCATTTGACAGCGTAGATCATGGGAGACTACTGGCAAAAATGGGTGCAATTGGATTTGACAAAAGAGTGACTGAATGGGTGGCTCTGTTTCTAGAAAATAGAACTCAGAGAATTAGAGTAGGTGAAGCTTTATCTGTCCCTGTAAAAATTAAGAGGGGAATTCCTCAAGGCAGTATTATTGGACCTTTATGTTTTCTTATATATATCAATGATATGTGTAAAAAAGTGGAATCAGAGATAAGGCTTTTTACAGATGATGTTGTTCTGTACAGAGTAATAAATATGTTATAAGATTGTGAAGATTGTGAGCAACTGCAAAATGACCTCGATAATGTTGTGAGATGGACAGTAGGCAATAGTATGATGATAAATGGGGATAAAAGTCAGGTTGTGAGTTTCACAAATAGGAAAAGTCCTCTCAGTTTTAATTACTGCGTTGATGGGGTGAAAGTTCCCTTTGGGGAACATAGTAAATACCTACGTATTAATATAAGGAAAGATCTTCATTGGGGTAATCACATAAATAGAATTGTAAATAAAGGGTACATATCTCTGCACATGGTTATGAGAGTATTTAGTGGTTGTAGTAAGGATGTAAAGGAGAGAGCATATTTGTCTCTGGTGAGACCCCAACTAGAGTATCGTTCCGGTGTATGGGACCCTTACCAGGATTACTTGATTCAGGAACTGGAAAAAATCCAAAGAAAAGCAGCTCGATTTGTTCTGGGCGATTTCCGACAAAAGAGTATCGTTACAAAAATGTTGGGCTGGGAAGACTGGGGAGAAAGGAGACGAGCTGCTCGACTAAGTGGTATGTTCCGAGCTGTCGGTGGAGAGATGGCGTGGGAGGACATCAGTAGACGAATAAGTTTGGATGGTGTCCTTAAAAGTAGGAAAGATCACAATATGAAGATAATGTTGGAATTCAAGAGGACAAATTGGGGCAAATATTCGTTTATAGGAAGGGGAGTTAGGGATTGGAATAATTTACCAAGGGAGATGTTCAATAAATTTCCAATTTCTTTGCAATCATTTAAGAAAAGGCTAGGAAAAACAACAGATAGGGATCTGTAGACCTTCGTTCTTTTAAATATCTCCTGCGGGACAAAATTCCGCTCCAATCGTCTGCTAAGACCTTTAACAGAATAATAATAATAATAATAATAATAATAATAATAATAATAATAATAATAATAATAACATACATTATCATTATAGACTGTTACGCATAAACAGGCTTCGGTGGTGGGGTCATGTGAGGCGAATGGAAGAGGATAGGTTACGTAGGAGAATAATGGACTCTGTTATGGAGGGTAAGAGAAGTAGTGGTAGACCAAGACGACGATGATTAGACGCAGTTTTTAACGATTTAAAGATAAGAGGTATAGAAGTAAATGAGGCCACAACACTAGTTGCAAATCGAGGATTGTGGCGACGTTTAGTAAATTCACAGAGGCTTGCAGACTGAACGCTGAAAGGCATAACAGTCTATAATGATAATGTATGTTATTATTATTATTATTATTATTATAATTCTGTTAAAGGTCTTAGCAGACAATTGGAGCGGAATTTTGTCCCGCAGGAGATATTTAAAAGAACGAAGGTCTACAGATCAATTCCATTATTATTATTATTATTATTATTATTATTATTATTATTATTATTATTATTATTATTATTATTGCCATGAAAAATGAAATGGCGTATGGTGTTTAGTGCCGGGAGCGTCCGAGGACAAGTTCGGCTCGCCAGATGCAGATCTTTTGATTTGATTCCCGTAGGCGACCTGCGCGTCGTGATGAGGATGAAATGATGATGAAGACGACGACACATACACCCAGCCCCCGTGCCAGCGAAATTAACCAATTATGGTTTAAATTCTCGACCCTGCCGGGAATCGAACCCGGGACCCCTGTGACCAAAGGCCAGCACGCTAACCATTTAGCCATGGAGCCGGACATTATTGCCATTAAGATAGTGGTTGAACTTGAATGTTACATGATTATTCAATTTCGTCTTTTTTTTTTTTTCCTTTTCTCTTCCCCAGATCTCTTCATATTTTGACTGTGTTTTTGTTTCCTTTGTTCAGTCCATACTTCCCCTGTTTTTTTACTCTCTTTTACTTTTAATTCCTAATTCATAATTTTATTTCGTTATACCATGCACAATTTGTGTGGTGTATCTTTATTAATTATGATGATTAATGAAGAGTTTATTATTATTATTATTATTATTATTATTATTATTATTATTATTATTATTATTATTATTATTATTATTATTATTATTATTGTGAGCCTCTGTGGCTCAGACGGCAGCGCGTCGGCCTCTCACCGCTGGATACCGTGGTTCAAATCCCGGCCACTCCATGTGAGATTTGTGCTGGACAAAGCGGAAGCGGGACAGGTTTTTCTCCGGGTACTCCGGTTTTCCCTGTCATCTTTCATTCCAGCAACACTCTCCGTTATCATTTCATTGCATCTATCAGTCATTAATAATCACCTTGGGAGTGGCGACCCCATTGTAATACTAGCCTATATATGTTTCATTCATTACATTCCTGACCCGGTCTAAGACTGGAAAACAGGTTGTAGGTTTTCATTATTATTATTATTATTATTATTATTATTATTATTATTATTATTATTATTATTATTATTATTATTACTATTATTATTATTATTATTATTATTTCTGGATATCTTTCATCTTTCTTTCATAGCTTGTTGTAGATTTTCTATTTCTTTCAGCCAATTGTTTTTCTTGATTGATCCATTAGCTACCGTACATCAAAAAACCTCTTTGTGTGTCTGCTGCTGTTCCTTCTATGTAGGTGCCCATAGAACATTAGTCTGCGTTTTCTGATCATGTTCGTGAATCTGTCTGTGTATTCGTATAGTTCTTTACTTGGTCTCTTCATCCATATACTATCTCTGTGTATTGCTCCAGAACTCTTTCTGAGGATCTTTTGTTCTATTCTTTCTGTCTCTATGATACCCGATTTTCCAATTGTGGTTGTTTCTGAAGCGTAAAACGGGCTTCTGGTAACACACCTGTATTGTAGTGCCTTAGTTTGGCCTGTCTTGATATGTCTCTTTTATTGTAGTGTGTCCATGTGAATTCGTACGCTTTCTGAAGTTTGTCTGTTCTGTTTGTGTTGGATGCATTATTTGATTCTCCTATTTGTATATTATATTCGCCTAGCTACTTGAACATTTGTGAGCTTTCTATATTTTGTGTGCAAGGCTTGTGTATTGTTAGCTTTTCTTTCCATATACTGTCTTTTCGCATATTATATCTGTAATCCTGTTTTCATAGAAATTTCATGTAAGTATTCCAGTACTTTTTGTGCTTCTTGTCTACTGTTACTAAGTATTGCCAGATCATCTGCAAATGCCAAACATTTTATGATTCTTAGAGGTGAAGCTTCTACGGTGTGTAGAATTATTTAGTTTATTTTCTGGGTTGAACCGTGTTGTTGTTTTCTGTACATTACGTGCAGTTTGCAGCAGTTTACGTACAGGCAGCAATCTGGGAGACTGTTTTCCTCGGATCGAGTAGGGGTATTTCAGTCACCTTGACAAAGAATACTGCATTGTATTAGAAACGTCTGAAAACTGTACGTAATGTACAGAAAACAACAACACAGTTTATCCAGAAAAATAAACGAAATCATTTTATGATTGTTCTGTTTGCACACGTTCATCCTAACTGAATTCATTTTACTTTTTCTTCCCATGTTTGATAATTTTGTCCAAGATCAAGTTGAATAAAAGCGGTGAGAGCCCATCTCCTTGTCTGACCCCTGTACGAATCTCTAACGATTCTGAGATTTCTCCCATAAATTTTAATTTGGATGAGGTGTCTGTGAGTGTTTCTTGTATGTGTGCCTTAGTTTTTCCGTCTTCGCCATATTCTTCCAGAGTGTCGAAGAGAGTATGGCTGTCTATTGAATCGTAGGCCTTCTTAAAGTCCACGAATATGACTACAGTGTTGTTCTCTGCCTGATCTTCAGGGTTGTTCGCAGGTTCCAGATCTGTTCAATACATGATCTTCCTTTCCTGATTCCTGATTGGTATTCACCTATCTTTGTATCAACTTGTGATTCTAGCCGGTTAAGTAATGCCTTGGGGAGAATTTTGTAAGTAACCGGCAACAGCGAGAGACCTCTGTAATTATTAGGATCTGTCTTTTCGCCCCCCCCCCCACTTTTTTTTTTGCTATTTTGCTTTACGTCGCACCGACACAGATAGGTCTTATGGCGACGATGGGATAGGAAAAGGCCTAGGAATGGGAAGGAAGCAGCCGTGGCCTTAATTAAGGTACAGCCCCAGCATTTGCCTGGTGTGAAAATGGGAAACCACGGAAAACCATCTTCAGGGCTGCCGACAGTGGGGTTCGAACCCACTATCTCCCGATTACTGGATACTGGCCGCATTCGCCCTTTTTATGCGGCGGATGGATCAATGCGCATTTCCATTCCTGTGGGATTTTTTCTGTAATCCATATTTCTGAGATAATTTTATGTATTTTCTTTATGATATTTTGCTCTCCAAGTTTTCAGATCTCAGCGATAATCCCATCTTCTCCTGGTGCTCTGTCGTTTTTCAGTCCATTTATAATCTACTCTACCTCTGTGATTGTGGGTGGTTTCGAATCTGGATTTGGTATGGTTTTCGAGAAGTTTAATTTTTATATAGGCCTCTCGCTGTTGAGTAGTTCATCAACGTAATTTTTAAGAATTTTGCTGTTCACTTTAGTATTTGTTTCCAAAGATCCATCCGGTCTTTTGCAGCACATATTTGGAGGCTGATAACCCTTGATATTTTCCCTAAATGTTCTATAGACATTTCTCGTATTGTTTCTCTTTAAGTCTTCCTCAATTTCATTTAGTCTATTTTTGTCGTATATCCTTTTCACTGTTCTAATATCTTTCGATGATTGCTTCTGAACATTTTGGAAATTCTACCATGTTTCAGTTGTTCTCTTGCTGCTAAATTTCTTTCACGCCTGGATTCTTCATTCAATTGCTTGATCACAAGTTGCGTTCCACCATCTACTGTGTCCGACTCGTTGGCTGAATGGTCAGCGTACTGGCCTTCGGTTCAGAGGGGATTTTAACTTTTATTGGTTAATTCCAATGGCCTGGGGGCTGCGTAGTTGTGCTGTCCCCAACATCCCTGCAACTCACACACTACACATAACACTATGCTCCACCACAATAACACGCAGTTACCTACATATGGCAGATGCCGCCCACCCTCATCGGAGGGTCTGCCTTAGAAGGGTTGCACTCGGCTAGAAATAGCCGCACGAAATTATTATTTACTGTATGTTAGCGTTTCCTAGGAAGCTAACCCCAAAGCATTGCCTTCTAAACTGACTTCGCTAGGTCTGTTCAACCTTCTGTTGCATTTTGATTAATTTCTTTAATAATTTTTCCCATATTTATCTTCAAGTATTCTGGGTCCGGTCTTATGATTTTGTTCAATGGTGTCTTTCTGTTTCTTGGGATTGGTCTAATGTTTACTTGTGGCAAGTGATGGTCGGACTCGGAGAGTCCTTTGAGTGTTCTCACGTTCAAAATTTCTCTTGTATTTTTGTTTGATATGGCTACGTGATCTATGTGAAATTCCACCCATAAGTTTTTGTACGTTTTCCATGTTGTGAGCTTTCGTCTCGGTTTTTGAAATTATGTTGACATAATTTTTAAGTCAAAATTTTGACAATATCGTATGAGATGCTCTCCATTCTTGTTCGTGCGTTTGTGTGCTGTGTGTGGGCCCGTAATTTGTTTGTACATCTGTCAGCTGTTTAAGTTTGCCTAGTTTGACCAGCGTATTTGTGTTGAATGTGAAAATATAGTGTTTGCGAAAAGGTTTTGAGAAGCTCCGACTCGTCTCCTTTTCATGATGTTCCTGAACCCCCAGAATTCGATGATCAGGAAAATCCAGTATAATTGTCCGGCTCCATGGCTAAATGGTTAGCGTGCTGGCCTTTGGTCACAGGGGCCCCGGGTTCGATTCCCGGCAGGGTCGGCAATTTTAACCATCATTGGTTAATTTCGCTGACACGGGGGCTGGGTCTATGTGTCGTCTTCATCACTATCATCACGACGCGCAGGTCGCCTTCGGGAGTCAAATCAAAAGACCTGCACCTGGCGAGCCGAACATGTCCTCGGATACTCCCGGCACTAAAAGTCATACGCCATTTCATTTCATTTTTCCAGTATTTTTTATTTTATGAAATACTTCCTCTCATGCAGAGGCTGCCTTGCGACAAAGTATACTTTTACATTTATTTTTAGAAGAGAAATAGATATACTGTACTTGAGACATGTTGAAGGTAACCTAATTGTAACAGTGATTTCTTAGAATTGTCAGTGAGCCCCTTAAGGCTATGATGGCAATCTCCCGTAACGTTGTAACTGGCAGAGACATCTGTTTCCAGAAATTAGCGGCAAAAGCGGGAATCGTTCCTCTTGCTCCAATCATTAGACCTACTATGTCAATTTCTTCTATTTGGTATTTCTCCCTGTAGTAAGGAATTGTTCGTAAGTAAATATTCCTTTTCTCTAGGTTAACATCTGAGGGCTGCGACTTATGGCTTCATAGCGAATTGTGGGGTCGATGATGTAACCTTGTTCTTGAAAGCAGTGGATATCTTTCCTGTTGTTCCATCATGATTTCTTCAAGTTGAAGGTGATTGTGGTGATCTCCGTTTGAGATCATAATTAGTAAAGACTTGATTGTTGAGATCAAAACATATTTGAACCAGCCACACCCTCTTGGTGAACAGACACTGACCATTAGCCGCTGGATAACAGAACAGACACTAATGTGTTTAGGCTTTTACTCTTATGATCCCGAGTAATAGGACACCACTTCCGCCAGCTTCGCTGTTCCGAATTCCAGCTTCTCCACCGTGGTTACCGATGTGGACTTCACTCAAAACCCTGAGTTGGGCCCTCCATATTTACGACCCCTGGAGAGAGGGTGTCCCAGCATTGTAAAGCTCCCGGGAATTGGGCTACCTGTTGGTCCGCGAATTCGTAGATCATCCTTACAGGGAACCCCCTATACGCCACCCGGGGAAGCGCTCTGAAGGGTTCAGGTTCCGCTGGTGTACTTATTGAAAGTTAACCCCATCCACAATGGATGAAGTTATTTGCAGAATTCTTCATTTATTATTATTATTATTATTATTATTATTATTATTATTATTATTATTATTATTATTATTTCTTCTACTATAAAATTTCGCGGAACATCGCACTGGTACTTACGTCAGGTCATGATTTCGTTGTAACAAAGAAACTTATGGAACGAAACACTATGTTTCTAAAGCTTCTACATTTTAATTTACAGCTTTATGTGGGTTATACGTCAGAATGAGTGGTTCGGGCGGTGTGGTATTGGTTTTCTGAATTCAAGTTGGTTGGTTCGATCCTGCTTGTCAGGTGGTATTTGCAGGTGCCAGAAAATTTACCGCCACGAAAATAATTCTTGACATTTCTGAAAACCGTAAAAGTATAGCAGTTAGTGGGATAAAAAAAGCAATTGCATTATTACTATTATTTATGTTATCGGCTTTACTCTCACGACTGGGGGCGTTACCTTTAGCGTTTTCGGAGACGCCGACATGGTGTAATTTTGTCCTGCAGGAGGTATTTTACGTACTGATAATGTACTACCGACATGGGAGTGGCATATTTGATATTTCAAACACCACAGGACTGACTCGGTATCGAACCCGTCAACTTGGACTCACAAGGCCAGTGCTTATACCGTGCGAGCCACTCGATCACGTAAGAAAATAATAGATATGATGCGAACACAAACACCAAATCTAGCCCCTATTAGTGGTAGTAGTGACCGAACGAGGTGAGCTGGCCGTGCGGTTAGGGTCACGCAACTGTTAGTATGCATTCGGGAGATAGTGGGTTCGAACCCCACTGGCGGCAGCCCTGAAGAAGGTTTCCCATAGTTTCCCATTTTCACACCAGGCAAATGCTGGGCAGTACTACCTTAATTAAGGCCGAGGTTGCATTCTTCCCACCCCCAACCCTTTCCTACTCCATCGTTGCCATAACACCTATCTGTGTCGGTGCGACGTAAAAAACTGTAAAAAAAGTAGTAGTAGGCCCTATTTTACTATTAGTTTTACTGACACAGATAGGTGTTATGGTGACAATGGGACAGGAAGACTGGAAAGGAACGGACTTTGGCCTGAATTAAGGTACAGCTCTACCATTTGCTTGGTGTGAAAATGGGAAACCACACAAAACTATCTTTAGGGCTGTCGTAAGTGGGGTTCGAACCCACTCTTCCCAAATTCAAGCTGACAGATACATGACCCAAACCGCGTAGTCAACTCGCTCGTATTATTATTATTATTATTATTATTATTATTATTATTATTATTATTATTATTATTATTATTATTATTATTATTATTATTATTATTATTAAAGCCCCGGTAGATGGTAAATGAAAATAATTGTGTAATTAAGTACAGATTACTTAGAAAGTGGCCGTGAAACCAGACTATCTGTACACCAGGCTAGGACTGGATCTGAGTCTGACCTCTCCTGGATTCGTCACCATGTCACCAGACTCTCAATTTTCCTTGCTCTTGTCCTACTGTTGTAACTGAACGGCTCTATTACACACCAGGCATTCAGACTTTGAGTTAGGTATACGGCAGTCTGTTCCAGTTGAGTTCTCTGTGTCTTCTTTGAGCAGTTTTCCAACTTTTCCTAACCCTACGGGGTTAGATTTTCCAGGCCTTGGAAGTTTTCCATTTTCTGATTTTCCTTGCTTTCGTATTTCCACTTCTCGGCGTTCTTTATTAAGGACAAGGTATTTTGTTTCTCTTTTTTCTTTTCTGCTGTAAAGTTTACGTCACCCCGACTCAAACAGGTCTTAGGTGAGGATAGGACAAGACAGGGCTGGACTGGGGACGAATACAGCGCCAACATCTGCCTGATAAGAAAATTCGGAAAATTATCTGCAGGGCTGCTGACCACGCACCAATTCGCTCGATCAGGAATAAGAACAAGAAGTATCCTGCTTAGAATTTGCAAATGTAATTTATTCTGCTGAGTGTTCAATGAGAATGCTTGAAGGAAACGTGTAATGCAATAGCGATCTATTTATTCAAGCAGACTCACTCCCCATCCGGCGCGTGCTGTTAGCTGGGCGGAGCTCTCTGTCCGCCAGTAATTAGTCTATTGGCAAACGATTACTTTAAATGACGGGTTTCCTTTCTATTCATATTCCCGAAGAATGAATTAACTTTCCCTCGTATGCAATTATCAAATTCCACACCTGCATTAATACCCTGCCTTGTGCCCGGAGGAGGAGCACGGGAGTGAAACTAGAGCTGCTATTTCGAGTCATGAAAGAAATATGAAATCCATAGCCACCTTACCC
Organism: Anabrus simplex; assembly: GCF_040414725.1. NCBI lineage: Eukaryota > Metazoa > Arthropoda > Insecta > Orthoptera > Tettigoniidae > Anabrus > Anabrus simplex. The sequence continues at coordinate 296,582,471 of NC_090267.1, forward strand.
AAGACCACACCTACCGACCTTGTTCGCTACGCTTGCATTCGGGAGATAAGGGATTCCAACCGTACCGTCAGTAAATCCGACGGTTGATTTCCATAGTTTGCCATTTTCAATCCGGGTAAATGCGGTGTTGTACCTAAATTAAACCCGTTTCATTCCCAACCGTCTTCGAGAAAATATTTTATAATTTAGTATGACGAATTTGACTCCTTTCCACGCTAAAAGGTGTACGGAAAATAACACTTGGTACGCTTCAGCTTCCTTCCACTTCCTAGGCCTTTCCTATCCCATCGTTGCCATAAGACATATCTGTGTCGGTGCGACGTAAAGCAAAATAGCAAAAAAAAAAAGTTCCATTATCCAAGTAAATGATAAAACAAGATATCCATGATTAAATCCGTTTTCAAGCTCTTCTTCTTTTTTTTCTTTTTTACAAGTTGCTTTGCGTCGCACCGACACAGATAGGCGACGATGGAACAGGAAGGGACTAGGAGTAGGAATGAAGTGGCCGTAGCCTTAATTAAGGTATAGCCCCAGAATTCTCCTGGTGTGAAAATGGTAAACCACGGAAAACCATCGTCAGGGCTGCCGACAGTCGGGTTCGAACCTACTATCTCCCGAATACTGGATACTGGCCGCACTTAAGCGACTGCAGCTATCGGGTTCGGTGGTTTTCAAGCTCAGTGAGGAATTAAGGATATAAGCACTCTCTCTCACCCTCACTCAAGTTAATGTTATATATTTCTTCCTTCATTTTGATATACGCACCGAGCGAGTTCGCCGTGAGTTTAGGAGAGCGCAACTCTGAGCTTGCATTCGGGAGTTAGTGAGTTCGAACCTTACTGTCGGCAGCCCTGAAGATGATTTTCTGTGGTTTCCCATTTTCACACCAGGCAAATGCTGGGGCTGTACCTTAATTAAGGCCACGGTCGGTTTCTTCCCATTCGTAGCCCTTTCCACTCCCATCGTCGCCATAAGTTCTATCTGTGTCGATGCGACGTAATGCAACATGTAAACAATATGACTGATGTAGCTTACGCAGTACTATAGCCGTATTCTTCCCGTGTTTGTCTGGTGCAAATAATTCAGCTCCCATCTTGAAATTTGCCATTACTTGTCGGACTGAAACCACGCTGTAATCACACACACAAGTAAATATATTACATACAAATATCCTGCTGTCATTTCATGATGGATACAGTACTTTTGCATCCATCTCTTGGCACAGGCCAGAGCAAAGTGTACCTTCCACTGAAGTCCCGGTCTCATCCATGGCTGTGACAATATGGAAGCTCCTGGGGTATGGGTGGTGCTGAGTAATGATATTCAGAGCACGACTAGTGTGTCTGAGTGTCATGAAAGGTGTTGCTCATAGGGTTGCTTGTGCCACAATAGCACTGTCTGGCCCAGTGAGGAAAGCAATGGCAAACTACCTCACTCCTCATCTTGCCTTGTATGCCTCATTTTGGTACTGCCATTGGTTTTTGTGGTTTCCCTATAACTGCATAGCCTTTGGTGGTGCTATTTGAGGATCCAACCAGTCTCTGGACTGATGACCTAACAGACAGATGCCGTAAGTCAATAAGAACACACAAAGACTAAATATGCAAACAGTACAAAAGTCGAGACAAGGTTAGGTTAGGTTAGGTTAGTAACTAAATTAACTTCCATTTAACTGATTCTCGACATGTCAGAAACTTATCATAGAATAGAGCAGGTAAAGTTGTTTTCCTTTCCGGAGGAGTTATTGTAGATTTTTCTTGCTTCACGGCCGTAGCCGTGTTGAAACACCGGATCCCGTGAGATATCCGAAGTTAAGCAACATTGGGCGTGGTCAGGAGTTGGATGGGTTGCCACGCGCTGTTGGTGGGGGGTAAGGGAATGGAGGAGCGGAAAGGAACTGGCCACCCTACCGCACGCAAACTCCGGCTCAGGAACACCTCGGACCTGCCTTCGGACAGAACAACCCTTACCTTACCTTACCTTATACAACCTAACTGAATGCTATACATAAGAATTGGACGTAGTAAGGCCGTATGAATAAAACGCTGCGTTCGTCATTTCACACCAAGTGCGTTATAAAATGCATTATCCAAATAGATTTACTCGTGTAATTGTACAGTAAATGAAAATATGCTTACTCTCGAAAATGTAACAGTAGTTGTTTTCACAACACGGCAATGGCAGTACGTAAAATCTCGCAAGTCACGGAAAAACAAGCCAACGTGCGAGATGAACGGTAACTGTACTTATTCTGTACTCTGAAGTACTTATTTGATTACCGTTTGCATGAAGGAGCTATACCAAATGAATGGAGAGTTGCTATAGTAGCCCCTGTGCATAAAGGAAAGGGTGAGAGACATAAAGCTCAAAATTACAGTCCAGTCAGTTTGACAAGCATTGCATGTAAGCTTTGGGGAGGCTTTCTTTCTGATTATATTAAACGTGTTTGCGAAATTAATAATTGGTTTGATACAAGGCAGTTCGGGTTTAGGAAGGGTTATTCCACTGACGCTCAACTTGTAGGATTCTAGCAAGACATAGCAGATATCTTGGATTCAGGAGATCAAATGGACTCTATCGCGATTGACCTGTCTAAGGCATTTGATAGAGTGGATCATTGGAGACTACTGGCAAAAGTGAGTGCAATTGGACTAGACAAAAGAGTGACTGAATGGGTTGCTATATTTCTAGAAAATAGATCTCAGAGAATTAGAGTAGGAGAAGCTTAATCTGTCCCTATAATAATTAAGAGGGGAATTCCTCAAGGCAGTATTATTGGACCTTTATGTTGTCTTATATATATATATATATATATATATATATATATATATATATATATAAATGATATGAGTAAAGAAGCGGAATCAGAGATAAGACCTTTTGCGGATGATGTTATTCTCTATAGAGTAATAAATAAGTTACAAGATTGTGAACAACTGCAAAATGACCTCGATAATGTTGTGAGACGAACAGCAGGCAATGGCATGATGATAAACGGGGTTAAAAGTCAAGTTGTGAGTTTCACAAATAGGAAAAGTCCTCTCGGTTTTAATTACTGTGTTCATGGGGTGAAAGTTCTTTATGGGGATCACTGTAAGTACTTACGTGTTAATATAAGGAATGATCTTCATTGGGGTAATCACATAAATGGGATTGTAAATAAAGGGTACAGATCTCTGCACGTGCTTATGATGGAGTTTAGGGGTTGTAGTAAGGATATAAAGGAGAGGGCATACAAGTCTCTAGTAAGACCCTAACTAGAGTATGGGTTCCAGTATATGGGACCTACACCAGGATTTCTTGATTCAAGAACTGGAAAAAATCCAAAGAAAAGCAGCTCGATTTGATCTGGGCGATTTCCGACAAAAAATTAGCGTTACAAAAATGTTGCAAAGTTTGAGCTGGGAAGACTTGGGAGAAAGAAGATGATCTGCTCGACTAAGTGGTATGTTCCAAGCTGTCTGTGGAGAGATGGCGGGGAATGATATTAGTAGACGAATAAAAGTGGGAAAGATCACAATATGAAGATAAAGTTGGAATTCGAGAGGACAAATTGGGGCAAATATTCGATTATGGGAAAGGAAGTTAGGAATTGGAATAACTTACCAACGGAGATGTTCAATAAATTTCCTATTTCTTTGAAATCATTTAAGAAAAGGCTAGAAACACAACAGACAGGGAATCTGCCATTTGAGCGGCTGCCGTAATGCATATTAATTGATTGATTGATTGATTGATTGATTCCCTGGGTGACCTGCTGATGAGTTTTAATTAAATTTGTTGGATCAACGCTGAATGTGTCACCAGAGATCTTTACAAGTCGACATCGTGCAATATAGATTGCCGAACTGAAAATTATTCCATCCTTTATACCTTCAATTACCTATACTGGGCTTGAACCCTAGATTTTCGAACTTTGAAGCCGTCACTCGACCACTGAACCAAGGTGGATATTATTATTATTATTATTATTATTATTATTATTATTATTATTATTATTATTATTATTACTGTGAGAGTATAAGATGCCACGATAAAATTTATATAGTGCTGGAATACCGCGATTTTACTCTATTAATGCAACACTAAGTCCACTGGTATTTGTCGTATTTAACCACTCCAAACCGCCAGCCGTCAACTATCCCCCAACCTTGATCGTAGCAGGTGTCCGCCTAATCAAATGCCTAAAGCTTGTTCAGTTTTACATTTCCTTTGTTGTTAAATTATTTATCCTTACCTCCTTCATCATCATCATCATTATCTGTTTACCCTCCAGGTTCGGTTTTTCCCTCGGACTTAGCGAGGGATCCCACCTCTACCGCCTCAAGGGCAGTGTCCTGGAGCTTCAGACTCTTGGTCGGGGGATACAACTGGGGAGTATGACCAGTACCTCGCCCAGGCGGCCTCACCTGCTATGCTGAACAGGGGCCTTGTGGAGGGATGGGAAGATTGGAAGGGATAGGCAAGGAAGAGGGAAGGAAGCGGCCGTGGCCTTAAGTTAGGTACCATCCCGGCATTCGCCTGGAGGAGAAGTGGGAAACCACGGAAAACCACTTCCAGGATGGCTGAGGTGGGAATCGAACCCACCTCTACTCAGTTGACCTCCCGAGGCTGAGTGGACCCCGTTCCAGCCCTCGTACCACTTTTCAAATTTCGTGGCAGAGCCGGGAATCGAACCCGGGCCTCCGGGGGTGGCAGCTAATCACGCTAACCACTACACCACAGATCCTTACCTCCTTACTATTTCTAAAGTTTCCCGTAACCCTTCCTCTGGCTTTGATGGCAAAATTTAATTTGGTCTTCCAGGAAACTTTTATGGCTACGAAAACTATAGACTATTGCTTTGGAAAAGAGTTTCCTACTGGGTGAAAAAACTAACGCTTGCGTACTTTAACTGTTTTCCTTCTGAGCCCCAAATTCAAACCCTCCTCCAGTTTAGTCCTTTCGGGGGTGTTTTTCTCGACTTTTCTAAGCGTTTTGTAGGTACAAGTTTCTCTGGCATCATGTATTGAGTTACGTGGGTACATGAAAGCACCTCCGTACCTTAATTCATATACATTTTCATTTTTGCACGTAACTTTATACATCGCAGATCAACCCGTGCTGTAGTGACAGCATAGCCTCTTACCCGGAGGAACCCGGTTTGATTCATGGCCAGTCAAAGGATTTTAATTCTGGATTGAGGACTGGAACTGGATAAAGTCAGCCTCGTGAGATCAAATGAGCAGATGTTATTACAAGAGACAGTGGACTCGATCGTGGAAGCCAAGTAATACAGCTCAAGATCTTGTCAAGCCGATCACGTGAAACTCCAGTATCTTCTGGCCATCTAGCTGGACCAAGGTTCTGATGGGCTTATTTACATGATTAAATTTCCATTTCCATTAATTAGTATAGGTAATGCGCTAGAATTTCGAGGAGGGGTGGAGGAGGCGAGGATTAGCTCAGTGGCTTAATGTTGCATCCGCACCCGGAAGGCTGAGGTTTGAATCGCGGTCGATTCTGGGTTGAGACATTGCGTCAAAACCAAAATACACCAGGCAAATGCTGGGACTGTGCCTTTTTTAAAATTGGTATTTATTCGGGGTGCCGACCCTACTTTTGCCCTACTTTGCACCATATGTTATGAACCTGCGTGTATTTGGAAATTGCGGAAGTCTAAAGTGTTGAATGTGAGGACGACACAAACACCCATTCCCCAGGCCAGGGATATTAATCATGTACAATTTAAAAAATCCCTGACCCGGCCGGGAATCGAACCCGGGGCCGCTGGGTCACATGCGGACGCGTTGCCCTGTACACCGCGGAGCCGGATGGGAGTGTACCTTAATTAAGACCACACCCGTTTCCTTCCCACCCCCAGCCCTTTCCTATCCCATCGTTGTCCGGATCCATTGCTAAATGGTTAGCGTGCTGGCCTTTGGTCACAGGGGTCACGGGTTCGATTCCCGGCAGGGTCGGGAATTTTAACCTTAATTGCTTAATTTCGCTGGCACGGGGGCTGGGTGTATGTGTCGTCTTCATCATTATTATTATTATTATTATTATTATTATTATTATTATTATTAAGCGCAGGTTGCCTACGGGAGTCAAATCAAAAGACCTGCATCTGGCGAGCCGAACTTGTCGTCGGACACTCCGGCACTAAAAGCCATACGCCATTTCATTTCATCCCATCGTTGCCATAATATCTATCTGTGTCGGTGTGATATAAAGCCAACTGTAACAACAACAAAAAGTATGAGCATGGGTGGCTCCAACGACCCTAGAAATAGCTGGGATAAGCTGATTATTTTTTTAAATTATACATTACAATAATCAGTAAGCTGATGTTAGAAACAAATGGAACCAGCGAACTCTACGCTTCGTCACTTTAACTTGAGATAGAACAGACACAGTGATGTAGCGGTGGCCACAGAACGCCGTCTTGGGCAGCCCAACAGGCTGATGCTCCCAGTTACCGTTCATTATATCACGCGACCTGTTGCCTGCGGAGTCCACCGACCTTGGCGGGGAAGTGCGGGGTCCGAAAGGTCTCCGGCTTCCGCCGACGAGCAACTGGTTTTGCAGCGGAACTATCTCGTAACCTTGAAGCTGCTGACTCACAACTTTTGCCTTAGTAATTTACATTGGGAGTAATCAACTGTTACGGTTTGTTTGACCTCCTGAGCCACAAGTTCGGGGCTACAAGTGTTGGGGTCACCTCCCATCTACCATTAGTAATAATTCACAGTTTAACCTTCTATTGAACAGTGTTCACATAATTATAAGGAACTGTGTACAAAACGTTAATCATGCTGGAGTATTGAAACACTATCTGATATTCATATTTCCGTGGAATGTACAGTATACCGAAGGAACAGAGAGTTTCAGAAATAGTTCATATTAACTTCCAGATGGTGGTGGTGGTGGTGATGGTGATTATTGTTTTAAAAGGAAGTACAACTAGATTTCCATCCTCTATTAACGTTAAGCAGAGGGGAAAAAAAAGGAAGGGATCCAACACTTCGAAAAATGAAGGTTTCGGCCAAAGAAAGCCAAGCGCCATGAAGGGAGGGGAAATGAAAGACTCCCTGGGCCCAGGGAACCTACTGCCATCGAGGTCGGAAAAGAACAAATGTTGACCAAGGAAGGACGCATAGGATAGATGAGAGTGAGTAGCCTGACACAAGTAAGTGGAAGCAATGCCAGAACTCAGCTAAGGGTCTCGTGGTTGTCAACCCACGCTCCCAAGTTAAGAAACCCTAAAGGCCTCTTTTAGTCGCCTCTTTCGACAGGCAGGGGATACCGTGGGTGTTTAGGTAGCATTGTTAAAAATTGTTCATTAACGTCAAGCAAATGCTGAATACTTATATTTTAAGGCACATGTATTACAAAGGATTTTTCTGAGAAAAAATACATTCCTCTCTTTAAAGTAAGTGTTATAGACTGATATAACTTGGAAACAATATTATTTTACCCATGGGTGGATAATGAAAATATTGACTATTATTATTATTATTATTATTATTATTATTATTATTATTATTATTATTATTATTATTATGACTTGTGAGGTATGCCTATGAAGTGTTTACACACATTTATTATTATTATTATTATTATTATTATTATTATTATTATTATTATTATTATTATTATTATTATTATTTACGTAGTTATGTCCGGACTTTATTTCGTACACATCACGATCGTATTATTTGTGAGGTTATGTCATGAAACATGAGCTATATATATATTAATATGACCGAGCTCGATAGCTGCAGTCGCTTAAGTGTGGCCAGTATCCAGTATTCGGGAGATAGTAGGTTCGAACCCCACTGTCGGTAGCCCTGAAAATGGTTTTCCGTGGTTTCCCCATTTTCACACCAGGCAAATGCTGGGGCTGTACCTTAATTAAGGCCACGGCCGCTTCCTTCCCACTCCTAGCCCTTTCCTGTCCCATCGTCGCCATAAGACCTATCTGTGTCGGTGCGACGTAAAGCAATAAGCAAATATATATATATATATAAATAAATATGAGTTGATTTAATGTAAAAACACGTAATTAAACCAAACCCCATAGCACTACAGCCATTGAAGGGCCTTGGCCTACCAAGCGATCGCTGCTCAGCCCGAAGGCCTGCAGACTGCGAGGTGCCGTGTGGTCAGCACCATGATTCTTCTTGGCAGTTATTCTTGGCTTTCGAGACCGGGGCCGCCATCCCACCATCAGATAGCTCCTCAATTCTAATCACGTAGGCTGAGTGGACCTCGTACCAGCCCTCAGGTCCAGGTAAAAATCCCTGTCCTGGCCGGGAATCGAACCCGAGGCCTTCGGGTAAGAGGTAGGCACGCTACCCCTACACCACGGGGCCGGCAAAAACACATAATTAATAGTATATAATTTATTATTACCTGTATATATGATGTATAATCCAAAGTAATATTGTGCAACTTAACGTAATATCCATAACAACGCTATGTACGACGAGAACTATGCAGAACCTTCCTTAGATTGTAACTATGCTATTACGCACTCTAGAATTTACGAGAAGATATGTTGAGTCATATTTTTCTGGAAGCCTGGCCAGGCAACATATATAAGGAGGCGGTCTTGATGGTCGAGTTGAGATGGTTAGTTGGAGTTGTTTTTGTGAGCTCGTGGTGTGATTCTGACGACATGTTACTGTAACAGTCAAATGTTTTCAAGATGGCAGTCGCATTCTTATTCTCTGTAGTAGTGTGTTGGTTATGATGGCAGTTGATTAGGTTGAAAGATGAAAACCTATGACCTGGTTTACAGTCATTGGCCGGGTCAGGGATGTAATGAATGAATCATATATAGGCTGGGGTCGCCACTCCCAAAGTGATTTATTAATGACTGATAGATGCTATGAAATGAGAATGGAGAGTGCTGCTGGAATGAAAGATGACAGGGAAAACAGGAGAACCCGGAGAGAAAACCTGCCCCGCCTCCGCTTTGTCCAGCACAAATCTCACATGGAGTGACCGGGATATGAATCACGGTATCCAGCGGTGAGAGGCCGACGCGCTGCCGTCTGAGCCACGGAGGCTCTTAATTAGGTTATGTGTATACAATGTGAAAATAAGATCTAAATAAATTAGTGTACACAACTGACCGCATTTTGTGTGCGTCTTTGTGAATACATCATTCTTCTTATTATTATTCTGCTGCTGCTGTTGTTGTTGTTGTTGTCAAACCTTTGTGGATAGATATTCACTACTATATATTTCTGTGGTGGTGACTAGAAGTGTGGTGCAATAATACTGTTGTTTGTTTAATGTCCCACAAACTATTTTTACGGTTTTCGGAGACACCGATGTGCCGGTATTTTGTCCCGCAGGTATTCTTTTGTGTATGTTTAGTCCTCAGCCTGAAGGCTGGTTGGATCCTCAACAGCTCCACCATCAGCTGTCATAAATGGCCTAGGCATCACTGAAGAGGCGTACTAGGGAAATGAAGAGTGAGGTAGTTTCCCGTTGCTTTCCTCACCGAGCCAGAAGTTGCTATTACATATCAGTCTGCCAAGCCTACTGAAATGCATGCACCAACTGACCCTATGAGCAACATTTTCACACCATTCATAGCAGGGACTGGCTGCATAAGGAATGGCATTACTAGCATCACTCATACCTCAGTCACTTTCATCTTGTCAAAGCCAAGGATAAAGCTGAGACAGATCAATGAAAGCAACAATATTGCTCTAGCCCATACCAGAAGACATAGTGCACTGTAAACACTAGGTCCTGCCAGCAAAGGCATGGTACGACCTGATAAATCTACCGACACACGAGGTTGGCGTATTTGAGCACAACCAAATACCACGGACTGACCCAGGATTGAACCCGCCAAGTTGGACTCACAAAGTCAGCGCTTCCATAGTCTGAGCCACTCAGCCAGGCGGTAGAATAGTGTGTTGTGTGTATATGAAGAGTTGTGCATTCAGACAAGTATCTAGTCTCCAACATGGCCGGGAACTGAACCCGGATTCCTCTGAATTGAACGTCACGGCGCTGATAATTCAGTCAAGAAGTCGGATTGTGAACATATTCATCAATTCATTGTCGTTGCGCCTGCGAAAACCGCTATGTAGCATATAAAGTGTGTCCAAAATGTACGGTGAACGCCGAAATCACAACGGCAACGTGTGGAAAATACTGCGTGCATGCGCATGTGAATAGAGATGCATCTCGAAAAGTGCCACGTAGCATTGGACACACGGAGTTGAAGTAGGTTAGGCTGCTGTGGCCTGCGAACGTGGTGCGTGTAAAGGCTCGTGTCATAGTACTATGGAGCAACGCATAAATATCAAGTCAAATTGGGAAATACAGAAAATAGGAATATATTTACTTGACCAGAAGTCCGGAGCCTCCATGGCTCAGGTGGCAGCGCACCGACGTCTCATCGCTGGATACCGTGGTTCAAATCCCGGTCTCTACATGTGAGATTTGTGCTGGACAAAGCGGAGGCGGGACAGATTTTTCTCCGGGTACTCCGGGTTTACCTGTCTTCATTCCAGCAACACTCTCCAATATCATTTAATTCCATCTGTCATTCATTAATCATTGCCCCAGAGGAGTGTGACAGGCATCGGCAGCCGGCACAATTACCATCTTCGCCGCTAGATGGGGGTTCATTCGTTCCATTCCTGACCCGGTCGAATGACTGGAAACAGGCTGTCGATTTTTCAGGACCAGAAGTCCATTCGGCTGTAACTAACTGCCACTGTAACTTAAATGTATCAATATATAAAATAAAATAACAAGAATACATAAAAGTGCGTAAGATACATGTTGCTATTCACGATAAATAAAGATTAAAAACTAAACATATAGGAGATTGCAGTACTACTTTTACTATTTCACAAACATAGACTATACTAACAAGAAAGAGGAGACATAAGAGATTCCTAAGATATATTTTAATGCCGACGATAAACTTAACATCTAAAATGTATCTAGGAGTTTATGGTATTTCGTAATATTTAATTAGGTGAAAATTCACTTACTTGGCTTAATAAGTGGAACGGTAGCGGTATTTAAGACATTTCTTTCTGAGTTTTGACACTACCTTGCTGTATTTCATATAGTTTAAGGTCAGTGACAATAAACGTATCGCTGCATTTCAATGTATTGAACCCATAATTCTACGGAGAGAAAAATACTTTTTTCTCTCAACATCTATTTGATATCAAGAAGCTACTTTTATGTTTGAGGGCAGCCATGTTGCGCTCCTAAGAGCCCCGATGTCGCGTGGGAAGGATCTCACGGCAAGCTCGTGAAATACCGGGACACCTCGGTGGAACTCGAGTGCCCGACAATTCTTTAAATTCATGGAATTCTACATAACGAGGGATTTTGGCAATACAGTAAATAAAGAAATAAATAAGTTAAATTATTCGTACACCCTACGTGAAGACAGAGCCCCCAGGGAAAAACTTAAATGCAGTTAAGCCTAAGTACATGTCAGTATCAGATCAGTGAACTAGCTACACGTGCCAAGGTCAGGGGATGATGAAAACGCGCGAAACGCACGGGCAGAAATAATTTATTTTCCCTGTTGTGAGTGTAGTAAAATTATAAGATTAACATCTAAAATAAGTGCAAGCCTGTCCGGAGTTCTGGGACAAGTCTCATCAAAATCGGTCTATTAGACGCAAATTTAGCAGATTACACAATCAAGCCTCATAGTGGGGATAGCGTCCCTTCTGAGATTATAAAAGAAATCCCCCACCGTAGATTTTTCAGTGTCGATCTGGAACTTGAAGCCGCGGGAGCTTGTGCCCGTCGTCATTGGAAATTCGCGCCAGATTGATCGACGAATAATTAAATACATGTCCGTGGCTAAGGTCCACATACTCGGGTAAGAAGAGAAAGTGATTGGAAAAGTTCTGAACGTTTGCCAACGAACTAGGAAAGTGTAGGCTGGTTGAAATATACACAGCAGGTTTTATTTATATCATCTCATGTACGCTTGAAAGTGAAGAGGGTTTGGGGAAGCTATTCAGAGTAGTTCTGCTCCCTTTATCTGTTGAACACCTGTTTATTGGAGTAACGGAGAGAGACAACTCTGGGAACGAGTCAGACAGTCATAGCCGACTGCAGAACGAGGGAAGTCGTGGTGCAAATTACAGAGAAAGTGCCTGATTTATGTGGTAATTTTAATATCGTGTGTGAGAAGGGTACTGTTTGTAAGAGTGAGATTTTGGAAATGAAAATGTTATCTGTGAAAATGTACGGCTAAGCACGAGGTCTGCTGGTGACGATGTGACCAGAATGCTGGGAATGGTGCCATGTGCAGGTCTGTCTATATTTATATTATGTTGTAGTTAGTTTTAATTGTTCTGTCCCAACAAAATTTTCAAGATGATTGTCGGGTTGATATTCGTAATTATCAGGCGAAAGGTGTTGTAATTTTTGGTCAGCGTGTGAAAATTTCAGTGTGTAAGTTTCATGTCAAGAACGGTAAAATGCGAAGTTTAAATTTTGGTGTTAAATGTTCGATGAGATATTGTCCAAAGCGTGGATTTTTGGAAAGTTATAAGTGTAAATTAATCGTGGCGAATATCTTAATCTCAAATGTCAGTTGAATTCAGAAATGTTGGTCGATAATAATAATAATAATAATAATAATAATAATAATAATAATAATAATAACAACAATAATAATAATGCCTACCGCGGGATAAGGAATTTTTTCTATGTTAAAATTGCATTTAACCAGTATATTTATTTTTACTAGGATCGTAGGCATATTTAGATAATTTCAATGAAATTTCATAGAGTTACAGTCATTAATGGGAAGGAAATTTTGAGACATCGTGTATATCAATGATACGAGAAATCGCTATGTGCTCTTGGATTCTCGAGGTCCGAAAGTCGTAATAACAGAAAGTAAGAGATGTGTTTTATAATGGTAGTTGTTTTCACCAGTGGATTGAATTATGAAAAAGGGTCGTGGAAATATAAGAGAAAGGGATTGAGAGCGACGAATTTATATGTATGTGGAGACGAGAGAGTTGGATGAAATGAAGCTTGGATTTTAAGTGATACCGCTGGAATAAAGCGAGGAGAATGAGTTTGAGACAGGCTATATTATTGAAGAGGAAGTATTTAGGAAACAGGCTGTGTTGAGGCAGGCTGTATTATTTCCCGCAATCAATCCGAATTTGAGACGACTACTGTGTGAAGCACCGTAAATTTTCAGAAAGATCCCAAGTGAAAACGACTCTAGTGAAATGTTAAAATCTTGGTAGTAAACGTCCAGTGATTTTGTTACGTAAAGCCTGTATGAATATTAAAATGATGCGACCTCAAGGATAAAAAGAGCACTTTGGACACACGGTTGGTGTTGTATTGAATTTGTTCACTGGATAGGTCATTGATAAGAATAGTTGGAATTGACGATAGGCGATTTGTGAATTTCGAATGCGGTAGTGATGATTATTATTTTGAAGGCATCTACTAAATGGTAAACGTGTGTTGGGAAATTTTATTTGCTTCCCTAAAACTTCAGTGCACAGGCTGAGATTGTGTTCGAGGTGGAGACTTGTTCGTCATGTATGTTCACTTTCGAGTTCACGTATTATAACGATATAGATACTTACTGTAAATTTTGACTTGCATTCGTTTGATAGTAAGAGACGTTGGTTCCGTCGTGCGTTATTTGTCTGACCAGATTTAGTATTAAATGTCGGAGTCGTTTGAAATTGCTAGTTCGCCTGATATGTTAAGGGAGGCGTAGTACGACCCACTTTGACGCCCGACGATAGGATTAGGACGTCACATGTTATCCTTGGAGTCACTGATGATGAGACGTCCTAGTTCACGCCCGACGATAGAATTTGGAAGGTATCATGTACATAGTGATTAGTGTTAGGATGTACAGATTTCAAGTGAGCCCGACGATAGGTCTGGGATGGCAGCTGTACAAACTCAAGTCTCAGTTTAGATGTTTCTTTTGTTTTTTTGTTGAAGTGGCCTGGACGAAGGTAGCATCTACAGTATGATATGATTTATGAAGAGGGTCAGTGCGTATCCTTGAGATAACGGGACTGCTATCAGCGAATGAGGGTTGCCCAAATATTGGACATCGACCTGATGGAGATTAAATATTTTTACTGTGATTCTCCGTGCGTGTTAAGCTTTAATGACTTCGATCTGTTAATTTATTTTTACGGACTTAATTGTTTTATCGTTTTGACGTCCGTTTCGTTTGATAGTGTGCATATTGACACTCAGTGTATTAGTGTGAGACTTGAGTTGCGAATGCGGTTTCGATTCGTCAGCCAGTAACAATATTTTATTTTCAATCTTGTCGTACTTTCATTTTTTTATTCATAGTTGAAGTAAGTAAGTAATCATTTTATGAGTAGTGTGTTGGGACAGACAGTAAATAGATAGATCTGTACGGGTAGCATTGTTTTTCAAGGGAAAGAATTCCTTAAAGTTGTAGTAAATTTTAGCGTGGACTGGTAATTTTATTAAGCATAACAAACCCCTTTCTAACCTGAAAATCGGTTCGATAATAATACTTTTCAAGTGACTTTCCACTTTTTAATTAACTTCAGTGTTTGGCATTTCTTCTAAATGCATGATGAATAAGTGTTTCCTGCATTTCGCAGTTTTGTTCCTTTAGAACGACATAACGTAAGATCCTCACGGATCATGTTGTTGTTGGTTCCTTCCGAACAGCTGTTTTTGGGTGATGCACATTGAGCATCGGGATTACCTTATCACTTAAGGGTGTCATGAATGACAAATACATGGTGGAATTTTATTTCAATTGTGAATGATGCTGTTAACTCGTAGTGAACACCATGCTTTCCCATAATATTTCGCAACCTGTCCAAAGCATCTGATAGTCAGTTTGGTTCGATTAAGGGTCCATTCGGCGGGTGTTCCGTATCCGTGAAGGGTATTCGACTGGTGGATAACCTTAATTGAGAGAAAATCAGGCGTTCTACTTGTTGAAAGTCAGATTTTCCACGGATCGTGTGGATTAACTCTCAGTTCTCGTTTGGAATAATAGGTGCCCGGTTTTCAGGTCTTCCCTTTTTCAATTTTTCAGTTTCGCTGTCCACTAATATATTAACTTCTCCGAAGCAATTCTTCGATATTGTAAGAAACAAATCAACGTTATGTAATGTGACTGTGTTTGAAACATTCAAAAATCAATAATTTATAATTTTTTAATTCAAGAATGCATATTAAATTCATAATGTTATCGTGATATTTCAATTTAATAAAAGTTAGTAAGCACATTTTGCTCCTCATTTCAAGTAGTTAGGCTCTCTTCTGAACCCCATCGTTTGGTTAAGATCGTGACCGAATTTATCCCCGCAACGACCCATGATTTAAGAGTTCTAGATTGTTCTACTGTAGCAGCCGTGGCCGACCAACGATGGAATGGTAAGTTCAAGGGTTTAGTAAGATGCTGTGGAACATGAAAGGTGTTAGCTATAAACCTATTATCCTGACTCATTTCGCCGACGGAGACTCATGCGATGTTGGTGCAGGTGTACGGAATAAACGCCGCAAGCAAAACGTGTGTTTACGACCGGTTCAAGCGCTTTCAGGATGGACAGGGAATTCCTGATGATGCGTCACGTCCAGGTCGACAGTCAACAAGCAGAAGTGCAGAAAACATCGAGGAAGAGTGACAGATGCTGGCACAAAATTGGCTACAGTCTCAGAAAGATATGAGAGGAATTGAGAGTAGCAAGGACAGTGTGGACACCATCATTCACAGCAATTTGGTTAAGCTGAAGATCTGTTCTGCATTTATGTCGCGCACATTGATTGACGAGCAGGAGGCAACACGGATGGAAATTGCCGGAGATTTTCATTGACATGTGTGACCGAGATCCACCTTTTCTGAAAACCACCATACGGAGACCAAGCGATAATCAACGGCATGATCTTCACCGGGTTCCTTACGTTCCAAAGAGAATCACTTCCAAAGGTCCAGGATTTAAACACTATTGATCGACTTTTTCGACAGCAGTGGCATCATCAACCAGGAATTTGTACCGGAGGGTCTAACTATCAACGCCTCATTCTACGATAACTTTTTAAAACGATTACTTCTATTCATCTGGCGTGTTCGGCCAGAGTTGTACAGGACTGGCGTCCTCTCAACGACAACTCGCACCCACACACTGCGATCCATATGCTCAACGTCTTGGCTAAGCAGCTTGGTTCATAACTGTTCTCGAACGTACGACGTACTCTCGGATCTAGCGCCTGCAGACTTCTTTTTGTTTCCCTACCTCAAGAGATTCCTAAAAGACACATGTTTTGCTGACACATGTGACACCGGTGCTTCGATCGATTCCAAAATACACCTTTGCTGCCAGTTTTCAGCAACTGTATAGCCTACACGTTGACAAAAGTGTATTGTGGCCAATGGAGTGTACTTCGAGAGTACTTCTGTTTTCATTCTGCTACAGTAACATTGACCGAACTTTTTAGACACACCTTGTATTTTAGGTTAGAACTTCGGCTGCTAAGGATCAGTCATCGAAGGTCCAACCCCCTCCCCCCATGGCACTACAGCCCTTGAAGGGCCTTGGCCTTCGAAGCGACCGTTGCTCAGCCCGAAGGCCTGCAGATTACGAGGTGTCGTGCGGTCAGCGCGACGAATCCTCCCGGCCGTTATTATTGGCTTTCGAGACCGGGGACGCTATCTCACCGTCAGATAGCTGCTCAATTCTAGTGACATAGGCTGAGTGGACCTCGAAGTAGCCCTCAGGTCCAGGTAAAAATCCCTGACCTGGCCGGGAATCGAACCCGGGGCCTCCGGGTAAGAGGCAGGCACGCTACCCCTACACCACGGGGCCGGCACTCGAAGGTCCAACAGTGAGCGATATTCTCCAGAGAATTATCGATATTAGATGCGTGCTGCGGGTCAGTATTTCTCAACAACATCGTCACATAGCGGTTTTCGCAGGCGCAACGACGAAATTGCTTGTTGTTTAAAGGGGCCTAACATCGAAGGTCATCGGCCCCAACGACGAAGTACTTTAACTGACGTTTCCTCATAACAACCGCGTATTTGACTAACCACTCCATCCCACTTACTGCCAAGGTTGTGCTTGGAAGATGTCTTTATCTTCCATTTCTCGAAGGACTAACCCCAGAGTGTGCGGGCGATATAATGTCTGTCTGTTAGGCCATCAGCCCAGAGGCTGGTTGGATTCTTAAATAGCACCACCAAAGGTTATGCGGTTATAAGGAAACCGCAAAAACCAATGGCAGCACCAAAATGAGGCGTACTAGGCAAGACGAGGAGTGAGGTAGTTTGCCATTGCTTTCCTCACTGGGTCAGAAAGTGCTATTGAGCACGACTGACCCTATGAGCAACACCTTTCATAACACTCAGATGCACTAGTCATGCTCTGAATGTCATTACTCAGCACCACCCATACCCCAGCAGCTTCCATATTGTCACAGCCATGGATGAGACTGGGACTTCGGTGGAAGCTACACTTTACTCTGGCCTGTGCCAATAGATGGATACAAAAGTACTGTGTCCATCATGAAATGGCAGCAGGCAAGGCGATAGAATACATATACGATATCTCCTGTGGATTGGGCTCCTAGACTAGTGTATGATTACTTCCACTTACTTGTGCCAGGCTCCTTGATTTCAAATTCCCAATTCGACCACCATTGGTCAACTCTTGTTCTCTTCCTATCCAGACGGTATTAGGTTTACGAGCCCTAAGGAGTCTTTCATTTACACGCCCTTCATGGCCCTTTCTTCCACTTTCATTTCTAAGTAGTGTAAAGAGAGGTTGTTTGCTCAGTTGTACTTCCTCATAAAACAATAAACAGCACCACCACCATCACCACTCCACGAAGGATCTTCATGATCCTGTAAGGAGAAGTTGATTTTAGATAGTTTCATATACCTTTTCCTTGCTACTTGTTTAACGTCGCACTGACACCGATAGGCTTTGTGGCAACGATGGGACAGGAAAGGGCTAGGAGTGGTAAGGAAATGACCGTGATCTTATGTAGCCTACAGCCCCAGCATTTTCCTGGTGGGAAAATGGGAGACCACGGGCTGCCGACGGTGGGATTCGAAGCCACTATCTCCCGAATGCAAGCTCACAGTTGCGCGCCCCTAACCACACGATCAACTCGCTCGGTAATTATTATTTTTAGGTTGTTTTTGTTTTTGATCGTCTCAGATATATTTATTTTGTTAATGGTTATTTGTTTCTGTATAGTCTGTCGTAAAGCATCTCACCAACGTAGGAGGTTAAACAAATACAATGTTAGTGAAAAAAATGAAATGGCGTATGGCTTTTAGTGCCGGGAGTGTCCGAGGACAGGTTCGGCTCGCCAGGTACAGGTCTTTCGATTTGACTCCCGTAGGCGACCTGCGCGTCGTGATGAGGATGAAATGATGATGAAGACGACACATACACCCAGCCCCTCTGCCAGCGAAATTAACCAATTATGGTTAAAATTCCAGACCCTGCCAGGAATCGAACCCGGGTCCCCTGTGACCAAAGGCCAGCAAGAAAATCATTTAGCCATGGATCCGGACATAATGTTAGTGAAAGTACATTGCTCATACGATGCCTCTCATCTGAGAATGAACTGTACTTTGCGTAAGAAGCTCCTAAAGAAAGAACATTAAGATTATATACTTCCTACTTGTAGCCCATAAGCCATGATAGTATAAATGATGGGTAAAAGGTAACAATTACATTCAGAGAAATGCACAGTTGTACATCGCCTGCTAGACGTGTTCTTCTGGTGAAAGGTCTTGGTTCATCACTGCAGACAACATTCACTTTTAGATGGTTAACAGTGCACTAGAAAAGGATAAGAAGAAAGTATAAACTACATTTGTTCTCTACTGACTGAAAGTAGCAGTTCATTGCATAGTTCAAAACAGAGCCATTTACGTATTCCATAATATTTTCGGCTAAAATTCCCTTGATGGAGTCTTAATAATATATATTATTTCGTTTAGAATAATATCATGGGAGATATTAGCGACTGTTTCTTTTTTGTGTTCAAATCTTCCTCTCAAGCCCCTTCATTTTGAAGTGAATCACAAAATTAGTAGTTTTCTAATCGCCCTTACCTTTAATTTAAATATCTACTTTCATGCGATTTCTCCCAATCGTTTTCGCGTGAAACTGTAACAAACAAACAAACAAACAATCATTGGACTGAACCCTTGACCTGAAAGATAGGTCTTATGGCGGCAATTGGTTTGGAAAGGACTAGGAATGCGAAGGAAGCGACCATGGCCTTAATTAAGGTACATCCACAGCATTTGCCTGGTGTGAACATGGAAAACCATCTTCAGAGCTGCCGACATTGGGGTTCGAATCCACTATATTTCGAATGCAAGCTGAAAAATACGTGACCCAAACCGTGCAGCCACTCACTCGGTTAACGAATTTTTATTCTTATTGTGTTCAGGCCTTGAGCATTTAAATGTCATCATTAGACAAGCAGAGCCATACTCTGCTACGTCATCGATAGCTCATTTCACAGATTCCTAGCAGTCTAACATTTCATTTAGTTTCAACCCACAATATGTGAAATGCGGAGCTCATGACAGGCTTTCAGTCGTTGAGAAATGATCACACACACGAGTAAGAGGAGACGTGGGCGCAGCTGATCTCGTAAGCCACAATTCTATACGACGAAAGTAGGCTAATATACCTTGTGTGTTCGTGAAGTGAATAACGAACGAATAATTTAGATAGCAAACTGATGACTAGTGGGTAAGATAGGCAGGTGTAAAGGCTTAAAGGACTTCGATTATTACTAAATCGTTATGACGACATCTGCGTATGCGTATTTCTGAAAGAGTGAGTCTTTTTTTTTTTTTTTTTTTTTTGCTAGTTGTTTTACGTCGCACCGACACAGATAGGTTTTACGGCGACGATGAGACAGGAAAGGGCTAGGAGTGGGAAGGAAGCGCCCATGGCCTTAATTAAGGTTCAGCCCCAGCATTTGCCTGGTGTGAAAATGGAAAACCACGGAAAACCATTTTCAGGGCTGCCGACAGTGGGGTTCGAACCTACTAACTCCCGAATACTGGATACTGGCCGCACTTAAGCGACTGCAGCTATCGAGCTCGATAGAGTGAGTTTTTAATGATTCAGTATTTCATATCAGCCATTTCTCTTCTTCTTATTCTTCTTCTTCTTCTTCTTGACCTTTCTCCAAATTTATTGCGGTCAGCACTTCGTGTGGATCTGGCCTTCTTTCACAGCTGCATGCTCTTCCTGACGCCAGATCTATATGGAGGGATGTAGCCTATTCACTTTTGCGTGTATCTGTGGTGGTTGGTAGTGTGATGTATGTAGATGAAGATACATGAATTAAGTCGAACACGAACATCAAGTCCCTGAGCCAGAAGAATTAATCATAAGTAGTTAAAATTCCTGGCTCAGCTGGGAATCGTATTCGCGGCCCTCTGAAACGAAGGCACTGCACCGCCATTCAGTCAAGGAGCCAGGCATTTAATATCAGTCATTAATGTGTTTATCTCTATGATCTAAAATATTGAAAACTATCGTAATAAATTTATCTTTAAAAATGTTGTCAAATTTCCCTTTGGGAAAAATCAAATGTCCGCCTCTGTAGTGTAGTGGTTAATGTGATTAGCTGCCACCCCTGGAGGCACGGGTTCGATTGCCGGCTCTGCCACGAAGTTTGAAAAATGGTACGAGGGCTGGAACGGGGTCAAATCAACCTTGGGAGGTCAACTGATTAGAGAGGGTTTTATTCCCTCCTCAGCCATCCTTGAAGTGGTTTTTCATGGTTTCCCACCTCTCCTCCAGGCAAATGCCAGGATGGTACTGTACCCATACTGGGTAATTTAGGGCAACAATTACATAATTCGGTTTCACAAACAGATGTATAGATTATAGATGGAATAGTTGGATGCTAGTTGTTTTACGTCACACCGACACAGATAGGTCTTACGGCGACGATGGGACAGGAAAGGGCTAGGAGTGGGAAGGAAGCGGCCGTGGCCTGAATTAAGGTACAGCCCCAGCATTTGCCTGGTGTGAAAATGGGAAACCACGGAAAACCATTTTCAGGGCTGCCGACAGTGGGGTTCGAACCTACTATCTCCCGAATACTGGATACTGGCCGCACTTAAGCGACTTCAGCTATCGAGCTCGGTAATAGTTGGATGAGAACCTCCAGAAGTCACTTACCAGGCTTGAAGTCTCGTCCTCCCTACTTTCATTGCGTCACCGGCTGAACTCATAAAGCATACGGGCAATGGAATGTTCGAAAAAGAAAAATAGGCACTACATAAAATATAACGAAAGTAGGATTCTCTATAATGTGAGAGGAATACACTAAAATTATTAAATGAGAAGAATCTTCGTTGAACTATTATTTGCTAAACATTTTTTATACTGATAAAATAACACGAGATGGTGCCATACTACAACACATAAACAAGAAACAATCGAGAATAACGCAAAAATTATTTATATAGTATGCCTTGATGTCCTTGTAGTTTATACATAGTTGTAGTTGGTTCTCGGCATACCTCAAATCATTTGATTAATACACACTGATACGTGGATTTATTTATCTATAACAGTGATGCTAAATGGCATCCATCCTGTTGATTAATTAATTTATCAGAAACCATCATTAATTATGTCTTTAATTAATTATTAAACATGTCTTTAATTAATTATTAGTCATGATTTGGAAAGGATTTATGTTATAAGTACATCTACTTTACACACGAGATTGCATCGCCGCATATCAAACACATGGTCTGTTTGACCATGACAATTATATATTACACTGAACACATACGTGTATCCTGGGTTTACCTAACAAATATATTCAAAGAAAAATCAGCCTACGCTGGAATCGAACCCATCACCATAGAACACATTGGGAAATAATAAAACACATGAACACATTACATAGGAAAAATATCAAATATATAACATACAATACATCTTGAAGGTATGGCTTAATCAAGCTATAGTATCTGGTTAAATTCTTCACTCCAACATGGGTCGAACTCAAGTACTCCAGCTTCCAAGGTAAAAAATTTAAAGCTCCAATCACGAGCTAATTTAATGCATAAACATGAGAAGGGATCTATCCTTCGCAAAATCAAAAAATTGTCCGCGTTACTCATAACGTATCATTAGAATGGAATTGAGACTGCATTGGCCTGCGAGAGGGATCCAGCAGGTAAACATTAAGCTTGTTGGGGACAACAGAATCTTCCTCAGACTCTACAAGTCCTCCGTAGTAAAACTGTCAATCATGACAACAGCTGTGTGTCCAGCTCCGTGGCTACAAAAACACATTGAACTAGTCATTTCCTTCTTTCTTTCTTTCTTTCTTTCTTTCTTTCTTTCTTTCTTTCTTTCTTTCTTTTATATATCATCTCGGATTGTTCTCAAGTACGCATTCATTTCAGAGCCATTACTTCTTCTTATTCATATCTGGCTATATATTCAGTCTAATTCAATATATCACCACAGCCATAATTATTATAATCTTTTATCATTCCAACGTCTCAAAAATTCACAAGCTTTACCCTCCATATCATACCACTGCATCTCAAATCCGCTCTATTAATTTACAGAGAAGACTCCATTCTTACACGTTATTTAATTCTTCTCGCATATCTATATAATTCTCTTAATACTTCGGTTTGGGACATCTTCAATGATCATCTATTATCATACGGGATTTATAAATACCTGAATCACCCTGAAGCAAACATATAGTTTATATTCAAACTACTATGAAAATCTTTACCAGATAGTAACATTACAAAGAAGTTATAAGTTTAGCTAAAGCGCTATTCTTCTTAAAATATGTGCTTTATATACACTAAGAATTTATGGGATCTATTTAATAATTCATGCAAATAAACCTGCTAAATATCGATGATTATTCTTAAATCACTTTAACACCCTAATTAAATTAATAAATAATCTTTTCCCAGTCACACGCGTATAGTATTCCCTACATTTAATATTGTTATTAATAAAACATTCTAATATTTACAAAAATAAAAATTGCTACTGGCATGCAAATCTCGTGGTTTAATATATTCCAATCAGTTGTACTTATCAAATGCTGGGTATGGTTTGCCGTCACCTCGAGGTACATCTAAGGATTTTACCCCGTGATGATGAGCGGTCTTCTCATTGATAGTCCTTGGTTCCTCTTCGTACTACCACGATCCATGTCTCGAACTGTGGTCTTCTTCGTTGAATCTCTGGACGATTCCTGTAGAAATGAATGCAGGCACTTAGGCACGATTCTTGTAGGCTCCAGATCTCGGGGTTCGACGACCACTCACGAACATACAGGCAAAAATGGGAAATCAGTTGTTAAACACTGTTTATGTACTTTCAAAGGAATCTACTGTTGATAGGATCTACTAATAACTTTAAATAGATTAATGCAAATCGTGGCAAGTTTGTAGAAATCACAGTTCATTTCCCCATTAATCACACAGTCTATCACCACGAGTGTCCATGGAGTATGCAAACGCTAATTTTATCAGGAATAGTTCTTTAATTTTGCTAAACGTCACTCACTCTTAAAATGCTTTGGATCGGTTATTATTAATTACTGAACGTAATTAGCTGTCTCACTACCTCTAAACAACCTGACGCGTTTGCCCTTTCACTGATGATTGCACCATGAGCCGCAACTGACTCTCGTTAATATTTAAAATATAAAATGTTGAGATAAGATTTCTATTCATCAATACTGTATATTATCTGGTACCACACGGCTTATTTCGCGATATTTTACATCGCACTGATGTGTTTTTCTTCTATGATACAACACTTTATACACTGATATCCAAGTCCACTCCTAACGTGTGAGTACTGCAGCTACACAAATGACAATGGGATACTGTATCTAGGTCCTGGCTCTACTTATAGCTTCCGGACAAAATGGTCAGGGGGGAGGTAAATTATGCCCCTGCTGAAAATGAAGGTCCGGTAATCGAATCTTTCAGCGACGTGAAAACACTAAAATTATAGCTTGTGACCTCTACTTTCTACTGATCACATATAAAACTAAAGCGATCAGTGGGTCATTCACAATCTCAAAAGCGTCCTTTTAGAAAATCACGCGTCATGGTTCATCACGCAAGATCTCCCACTTTTTTTTCCACACGTTGTCAGATTTCAGCAGTCATCTTTAAGCTGCGTACTGCTGTATGACAAGCGTCATTACCGATCCACCATTAAAGTATTGCATTTATATGCATCAACAATTAGCATGAAATACATCGGTTCGAATGAGACCTGACTTATAAATTTCCAAAAATTATTTCAGATGAAGGTGTTCTTCTTCTTCCTCTTTTTAGTAAATTATGGTGAAGTGGCACCAATGAATGCGGTGTTGAATTAGTAAAGGACATTTATTTCTCAAGAGTTAACACACCTTAATTAAGCCCACTCTCCGACAACCTGTATTTCCACGCGTAGCGTCATCTCTCCTCGCTCACACGAAAAGAGAGCGCGATTTCAAGGTCCAGCGGTAATGCGCTATCCTTTTCTCGTTACAGCGCAGAAAACTGCTCCCTTCGGGCTGCGGTATCGCAAATCACACCCCGGTTCGGCATGTAGACTGCTAATTACTAAATTATATGTTGCAGAATGTTGCGGGAAACGGCATATATGGTTGACTAAACCTCCTAACATGCTGATGGCATGGTGATGAACGGTTACAGTACCTAACTTAAGGCCACAGCCGCTTCCTTTCCACTTCCTTGTCTATCCCTTCCAATCTTCCCATCCCCCCACAAGGCCCCTGTTCAGCATAGCAGGTGAGGCCACCTGAGCGAGATACTGGTCATCCTCCCCAGTTGTATGTCCCGACCCAGAGTGTGAAGCTCCAGGACACTGCCCTTGAGGCGGCAGAGGTGGTATTCATCGCTGAATCCGAGGGACAAACTGACCCTGGAGGGTAAACACATGAGGGATAAGAAGAAGAAAAAATCAAATGATCATAATATGTCTTTCAATAAATGAAACTCAAATTGATGACGATTAATTTATTTATTTGCATCCAATGAATCGTTTTCGAGAGACATTTCTATGAAATTTGGAGTCGACAAGTGTAGGATTTATTGCATCGACAGGGGAAACTGACTCAGGGCCTAGAAACTACCACGAGTGAAAGAATCAGTTTTTAGTGTATGGTGTGGTGAGGTCTCTTAAATACGAGGGCTGTAAGTAAAGTAGTGGCAATGTTGATAGAACGCAATATTTAATGAACTATCAAGTCGTCCCTGATCTGGCAAACTAACGAATCTGCAAATTGTCAAAAGGTTAGGAGAGCTGGAAGAAGTTGTGATTACTCATGTCAAATCGATTTTTATATTTAATTATTGGTTTTATGTGTTAGGCATACAGAACGAGCTGCAGATGTGAGACTTTGTCAGAGGGTAGACAATATATAAATAACAAAATCTATACCAGAACTTCAGAACTACAGATTCCTTAGTTTGTCAGTTTCCCTAGTTTGCCAGAGTAGGGACGAAGTACAATTGCATTACATCCCTTCAATGTAGTCACCTGTAAAGTCTATTACCTTTTGCCAAATGTCGGGAAGCCATTGGGGATCGTTGGCAAGGCGTTCTCTGTTGATGACAGTGACGGAGAGCGCTACTGCGCGGAGTACAGATGCCACGTCAGGAAATCTGTGGCATCGGAGGGGTTCCTTCATTTCAGAAACAGGTGAAAGTTACAAGGACTCGTGTACAGTGGGTGTTCCAACATGTCCCAATGCTACCGTTGCAATAAGAGCTTGATATTGTTTGCGATACAACAACGTGCGTTGTCATGCAGCACGATAGGGTGATCGTCTCGCAATAAACATGGACGTCTGCGCCCCATAGCCGCGCACAGATGTCGCTCCAGAGATCGGCAGTAGTCGTATGCCACAACCAGCATAAGTTTCACCCGACTTGGAATCCCGACGAAATTTTGATGGATGTGGCGAACCTGGGTGACGCCATTAATTCGATTCACGCTTTAAATCAGGCTCGTAGGCTCGTGCCCACGTCCCATCAATGGCGACAATGCGCTGCAGAAATGTGTCTTCTTCGTTGCGGTATCTGTCCAGGTGGATGCCAGTCAGTGCATACCGGGGCCATTTCTGTACGTCAGTGAGTTGATGAGGAACCCTACGGGACGCAATTTTCCTAATGTTAAGACATTTTTTCAGTATGTGCCACACCGTTTGATGACTGAGACCAACTTCTACAGATAATTCCAGTACAGTCCATCGATGATCTACGGAAACGAGACCACTCAGGATGTCGATCTGATCCTGAGGAATGGACAGCCGACCTGTGCGGTGCAAATCCGCAGTTTCATTCGATCCACACTAAATGCCTTGAACCTATACGGAAATGCATTCCCGCCACAGGCTACACGTAATCCTCGATAACATTCTGATGTATTTTTGCCACGGGAAACCTCTATTTTAACCAACGAACGCTAATCACCTTTTGATAACCTGCTTTAGAGCTATGAAATCGACGCTCTTCACTTCAACGCCGCACAGCAATAACACTCCCATCTGGATGTCCATCAAATGCACACTACGCATCGATAACAGCGCCACCTGACTGCTCTCATATCCTATTTGCGTACGCCCGATCTCCTGCGAGTGCCTGGAATACGTAGCCACTACTTTATTTACAACCCTCGTAAAAAAAACGCCTTCTATACCTCTCTGTCATGGCCATCCATCAATACTTCACATCACAGCCTGCACAGTTGAAAGGTAACATCGCGTCACACATTTTGTATCGCTAATTTCGTGACGCAAATTTTCTGATGACTCCCAGCTATAAAACATGTTCATGTCAAAAGAAACTAGAAAGCTTATAGTTTTAGTACAACGGAGTGAATTGGCCGTGCGGTTAGGGTCGCACAGCTGTGAGCTAACAATCGGGTGATAGTGGGTTCGAATTCCACTGACGGCAAACCTGAATACGGTTTTCCGTGGTTTCTCATTTTCACGCTAGCCAAATGCTTGGACTGTACCTTAATTAAGGCTACGGCTGCTTCCTTCCCACTCCGAGCCCTTTTCTATCCCTTCGTCGCCATAAGACCTATCTGTGTTAGTGCGACGTAAAGCAAATTGTTGGGGGGAAAAATAGACAGCAGATCTCGTAATCACAATCATATTAGCGTGCAGTAGCCTGATATGATATAAAGTACTAAGACAGCATACACTGACTTAGATTAAAAACTTTTTGCTTTAGCGAGATAGTGTCAGAAACGACTCGAGTGAATAGAGTTGGACTGAACCAATACTTCATCTCTAATAAAATGAAGTACATCGGTGATTTATGGAAGTACATTTCCATTAGAATAGCCTATCGTATGGACTGCAGATTCTTTATGAGAGACAGAATCCACAGTTCTACGAAAGGTTTTGAATCGTATTCAGAAATTAAGAAAGAGATGTCTTATTAGTATGAGGACTATTTCCACAAAACCTCGATTCATTTACTGTCATTATTTTAAAAATGGTCCTCCTCTGTGGTGTTGTTAGCGTGATTAGCTGCCACCCCCGGAGGTCCGGGTTCGATTCCCGGCTCCGCCACGAAATTTGAAAAGTGGTAAGAGGGCTGGAACGGGGTCCACTCAGCCTCGGGAGGTCAACTGAGTAGAAGTGGGTTCGATTCCCACCTCAGCCATCCTGGAAGTGGTTTTCCGTGGTTTCCCACTTCTCCTCCAGGCGAATGCCAGGATGGTACCTAACAAGGCCATGGCCGCTTCCTTCCTTCTTCCTTGCCTATCCCTTCCAATCTTCCCATCCCTCCACAAGGCCCCTGTTCAGCATAGCAGGTGAGGCCGCCTGGGCGAGGTACTGGTCATTCTCCCCAGTTGTATCCCCGACCAAGAGTCTGAAGCTCCAGGACACTGCCCTTGAGGCGGTAGAGGTAGGATCCCTCGCTGTGTCCGAGGGAAAAGCCGACCCTGGAGGGTAAACAGATGATGATGATGATGATGATGATGATGATGATGATGATTTTAAAAATGTTTTTATAAACCCACAAGTTATCCTCGCAGCATATTAGTCAACTTCATTCAACGAGTAGTAAATTTTTATTTAATGTTACCGGGCGAGTTGGGCGTGCGCGTAGAGGCGCGCGGCTGTGAGCTTGCATCCGGGAGATCGTGGGTTCGAGCCCCACTGTCGGCAGCCCTGAGGATAGTTTTCCGTGGTTTCCCATTTTCACACCAGGCAAATGCTGGGGCTGTACCTTACTTAAGGCCACGGCCGCTTCCTTCCAACTCCTAGGCCTTTCCTATCCCATCGTCGCCGTAAGACCTATCTGTGTCAGTGCGATGTAAAGCAACTAGCATCATCATCATCATCATTATATAATGTTATTTTTGTATAAACTGTCTTCTTCATTTTCTACTTCTACTACAATTTCTCCACGCCTTGGTGGGGTCGTGTGTGTGTGTGTAAAAGCTGTGGATATGGCCCTGTTTTGCGGCCGGATGCTCTTTCTGATGCTAACCGTATATAGAGGAATATATTCACCATTGCGTTTTCCTATGGTGGTTCGAGTGTGATCTGCTGAGTGTAAATAAAGAGAAGTTTATTGAGACGAACACTAAGAACCATTCCTAGAGCCAGAAGAATCATATAGAAGCGGATAAAATCCCTGACTTTGTCGGGAATCGAAAGCGGACCTATATGAACTGAAGACTTGAGGCTGGTCATTCGGCAAGGGAGCCAGAAATTTTTGTTTAAATTGTATATTAGAACCTAACTGGACGATCATATGGAATGATTCAGTCAGTTATGAGTTAATACAAGTTGTACTATAAAATACTACTGTACTTACAGGTATACAAGGTGTATTAATAAAGGACGGCCAAACTTTCAGCACAAATTTCTCACACGTAGAAGAAGAAAATATGTTATATGGACCTGGATCACGAAACGCTTTATTTCAATGTTCGAACTCATCTTCTACAACTCTACATAGTACAGTACAATAATAATGTGAAGTACACAGGAACAGATCGTGCCAGGATACCACACGAAACTCTTTCTTACATGAAAAAATTAAAATGAAATCCACAGCCTGTTTCCAGTCATTCGACCGGGTCAGGAATGGAATGAATTAATCCCCCATCTAGTGGCGAGGATAGGAATTGTGCCGAATGCCGAAGCCTGTCGCGCTCCTCTGGGGCGATTATTAATGATTGACAGGACTTTGGAGAGTGCTGCTGGAATGAAAGATGACAAGGAAAACCAGAGTACCCGGAGAAAAATCTGTCCCGCCTCCGGTTTGTCCAGCACAAATCTCATATGGAGTGACCGGGATTTGAACCTCGGAAACCAGCGGTGAGAGGCTGGTGTGCTACGGCCTGAGCCACGGAGCCTCACTTTTCATTATATGAAATGCTCTCTGTTAGCATGATACGTACATCGGCCCACCGTCGCATTGAATCCCGAATGCGCTGATGTATCCCTGGAGTTTTGCATATTCATGCGTCAATACTATTGGAAGTCATTTTGAACATTGCTTTAAGAAAGAGTTTCCTGCGGTATGCTAGTACGTTCTGTTCCTGTGCGTTTCACATGATTGATGTACTATGTAGAGTTGTATAAAGTGAGTTCTTCTTCTTCTCTTCTTCATCTGTTTACCCTCCAGGGTAGGTTTTTCCCTCGGACTCAGCGAGGGATCCCACCTCTACCGCCTCAAGAGCAGTGTCCTAGAGCTTCAGACTCTGGGTCGGGGATACAACTGGGGAGGATGACCAATACCTCCCCCAGGCGGCCACATTTGGTATGCTGAACAGGGAGATTGCGGGAGGATGTGAATATTCGAAGGGATAGACAAGGAAGAGGGAAGGAAGCAGCCGTGGCCTTAGGTACCATCCCGGCATTTGCCTGGAGGGGAAGTGGGAAACTACAGAAAACCACGTCCAGGATGGTTGAGGTGAGAATCGAACCCACCTCTACTCAGTTGACCTCCCGAGGCTGAGTGGACCCCGTTCCAGCTCTCGTACCACTTTTCAAATTTCGTGGCAGAGCCGGGAATTGAACCCGGACCTCCGGGGGTGGCAGCTAATCACACTAACCACCTGTCACATCACTTGTGAATAAAAGACCTAGTCCTTGAGGATGTTTCATGTATTTTTGTGTCCGACTCGTTGGCTGATTGGTCAGCGTACTGGTCTTCGGTTCAGAGGGTCCCGGCCGGGTCGGGGATTTTAACCTTCATTGTTTAATTCCTATAGCCCGGGGGCTGAGTGTTTGTGCTGTCCCCAACATCCCTGCAACTCACACACCACACATAACACTATCCTCCACCACAATAACACGTAGTTACCTACACATGGCAGATGCCGCCTACCCTCATCGGAGGGTCTGCCTTACAAGGGCTGCACTCGGCTAGAAATAGCCACACGAAATTATTATTATTGCGTATTATTTATATTTTCTCGTATTTTATCCAAGAACATTCCCCTAACAACCTTTCCTCATTCCTAATGTATATGCCTATTCGTAAATTTCTTATGAAAAATTGAAAAATTAGGTTTCAATGCACTTTGAAAAGTAAATATATTTGCAGAGCTTCATATTGGCTGCACAATAGTGGAATTTATCTCGCCCACTAACCCACGAATAAGAATGCAAGAGTTATTACATCGTTTCCTTAGGCTATGTTCAGAGGTGCGGTTGTCACGTTCTGCTCTAAGCGGAGAAGGCGGAGTGGGTGAAATGTAATGTCAAGGAGTTTAGGTACATATAATCTGTATTAAGGTCACTATCAGAGTGAGGTTATCACACTATTAAACGGTTAATACCCACGACAAGTTATCCGATGAATATGAAGAGATTTATTACGTGCCACAATTAAATATCAACGTTGCTGGTTATATCATTTCAAAAATTGACTGACTTTGTCGAAAATAACTGTAGCTTTTGATTACTGGATCTCATCTTAACTGTGAAATTGTGACCGACCGGGCGAGTTGGCCGTGCGCGTAGAGGCGCGCAGCTGTGAGCTTGCATCCGGGAGATAGTAGGTTCGAATCCCACTATCGGCAGCCCTGAAGATGGTTTTCCGTGGTTTCCCATGTTCACACCAGGCAAATGCTGGGGCTGTACCTTAATTAAGGCCACGGTCGCTTCCTTCCAACTCCTAGGTCTTTCCTATCCCATCGTCGCCATAAGACCTATCTGTGTCGGTGCAACGTAAAGCCCCTAGCAAAAAAAAAAAAAAAAAAAAAAAAATTGTGACCGCTCGAAGAATTATAGAAGGTGATTTTCAATTAGAATGTGTTTGATGTGATGAGGATCTGACATCAATGTTTAACCGCAGCATCCAGCAAGTTAGCCATGTTGTTAGAGCGCGCAGCTGTCAGCTTGCATTCGGGAGATAGTGAGTTCGAATCCCACTGTCGGCAGCCCTGACAATAGTTTTCCGTGGTTTCCTATTTTCATAAAAAGCAAATACTGAGGCTGTACCTTAATTAAGGCCGCCGCTTTCTTCCCACTCCTAAACCTTTCCTCACACATCGTCGCCACAAGACCTATTTATGTCGGTGCGACGTAAAGCAACTTATAATTTAAAAAATATGTAACTGTAGCGCATATGAAACATATGGACATATGGAACTGAAGAAACTGATTTACTGACTAATAAATTTAGCAACTCCTGCGGGACTAAATTCTAGTACCTCGGCGTCTCCGAAACGCGTAAAAGTAGTTAGTGGCACGTAAAGCCAATAACATTATTCTCTCCTACTTTTAAGAGTTACACTGAAGCTTTTTCGGCTACTAATGTCATTCCACGCTAACTCTCCACTGACAGCTCGAAATATACCACATAGTTTTTTAAATTTGTTTCATGTCGTACCGACACGGATAGGTCTTATGGCAACGATAGGATAGGAAAGAGCTAGGAGTGGGAAAGAAGCAGCCGTGGCCTTAATTAAGACACAGCCCCAGCATTTGCCTGGTGTGAAAATGAGAGACCACGGAAAAACATCTTCAGGGCTGCCGGCAGTCGGGCTCGAACCCACTATCTCCCGGATGCAAGCTCACAGTTGCGCACACCTAACCGCACGGCCAATTCGCCCGTATACCATATAGTTGAACATCTCGTCTCCTTACTCCTAAGTCTTCCCAGCCTAAAGATGGCAACATTTTCGTAATACTACTCCTTAGTCGGAAATCACCCAGAAAAAATCGCATATCGCATATTTTGCTGAACAATACTGCGGAGGTCACACAAAGTTACCAAATACTGAACTTTCTTTTTTTTTTTTTTTTTTTGCTAGTTGCTTTACGTCGCACCGACACAGATAGGTCTTATGGCGACGATGGGATGGGAAAGGGGTAGGAAAGGGAAGGAAGCGGCCGCGGCCTTAATTAAGGTACAGCCCCAGCATTTGCTTGGTGTGAAAATGGGAAACCACGGAAAACCATTTTCAGGACTGCCGACAGTGTGGTTCGAACCTACTATCTCCCGAATACTGGATATTGGCCGCATTTAAGCGACTGCAGCTATCGAGCTCGGTAAATACTGAACTTGGTCGGTGTGGGGATGTTGTTATAGCTCTGATTGAGCATGCAAAGCACCATGATTATTTTTTTTTTTTCTGGGTGATTTTAAAGACGTTGCAATTGCTGGCTAAATGGTAAGTCATATCACAATTTGGAGAGGTCTTCAACTTTGTTCCTATGACTTATTGTCGTATCTCGATTCTTTATACGTTAGATAGCGCCATATTTCTCGATTATAATCAAATCTCTCCAACTCGATTGTGATTGTCATTAGGGAAAGGAGCCTGTCTTTGAATGAAAACTTTACATCTCTATTGTGAATGGCAGCTGGCAAGTGAGCCTGCCGAACTCGATTGTGAATGGCTGTAGGAAATGTGGCCTGCCATTATCATAAAAACTTCCCCAATGCCCACCTTACATCGGAAACAACGTATGGCGTCCTCCCTGTTCTGTTCCTCGGATAGCGCTAAGAGACATGCAGTTTAATATAATCTTACACACTGCGTGCACAGTAATTTCCGTAGAAATCCGCATACAATGTAGAACACCGCAGCGAAGCACGGGTACATTTGCTAGTAGGCTAATAAATATAAATAAGTCACAGCAACACTTGGTATATACGTCTGTATGACGCAGTTGCGGGCTTTAGATAATAAGTTATTGTCGTAGTTTAGATGGAAAGTTCAAATAGATCATATTATCGACTCAATTCAGATTTCAGTTCCGTTCAGTTGGCAATACTGTCAGCACGGTTGAAGCTCCCTCCTTGGCCCTCACCTCCGTAAAACGAAGTGTCACTAAAAGTTTCGCGGATAGAAGTTCCTGAGTGTTTCTGAGTGTCCTTCACTAACAAGGATTAGATGTGATGATGATGATGATGATGATGATGATGATGATGATGATGAAATGATGCTTATAATGGTGACATCAGACTATTTTTCATAAAATCCATTTTTTAGGTTCATAAGGATTCTCAAATTTAGGGAAATTCTAATCCACTTTTCTTGCCCCCCACCCCCCACAAACTTAATGATGGCTTAATATTTTTCACTGATGTTCTAAAAAGGACTCGATGGTCTTGCTTCTATCTTAAACTCCACCCACCATGTCATCATCATCATCATCATAACCATCATCATTTTCTGGATTATCAAATTACATGTAGAATTAGAACTTACCGTTCTGCCAGGAAGATGTGAGGATCGGAATCTTCATCGATGTCGACATTAATTGCTGCATATGGAGGAACTTCCTGGACCACACGCGTCCTCAAACGAATTTATAACATCATCCACTAAGAATAAATTGTTACCAGGCCTGGAAAGGAGGTAATAAATTCTTCGCCTATGCTAGTGCTCATTGGCAACTTAATTTGCCATTCAGATTTAAAGCATTGTAAGGCTTACATACAATGCGATGAATGAATGAATTTACTGGCATGTAAGAGAATATCTGCGGGACTATATTCCAGCATCTCAAAAACCGTAAAAGTAGTTAGTAGAACGTAAGATTATTATTATTATTATTATTATTATTATTATTATTATTATTATTATTATTATTATTATTATTATTATTATTATTATTCTATAAAATGTTTTCGATACTGGCCATGGTTGTGAGGCTGGGCTGGAGCCCGCTCTGTAGGCTTATTCCGGTCCGGTAGTGTCGACTGTTGCTGTCCAGTTCCTCGGCTGAATGGTCTTCGGTTCAGAAGGCCCCGGGGCCCCGGGTTCGATTCCCGACCGGGCCGAGGATTTTTAACTGCATATGGTTCATTCTCCTGGTTCGGGGACTGGGCGTTTCTGTTCGTCTTATACACTTCTCCTCATTTACACACAACATAACACACTACCAACCACCACAGAAACAGCAGTAGTAAATATATATCTTCCTGCCAGTACTGATTCTTGAGAGCGCTTGGTTCCGTATTTGCAGGCTAGACGCTGTTTATGCAATTTCCGTGGTCTAAGATGTTCTCTTACTGCTTGGTGGCCGAGCAGAGGATGACAATTGTCCGTCTCTTGCTTCAGTTTCTCACTTCCTGTTGCTACTTCCCGTCGAACAGGGGGTAGTATTGTACCACAAGTTTGGTAAACCTTTCCGACATTGCCAGGCTGAGTGGCTCAGACGGTTGAGGCGCTGGCCTTCAGACCCTAACTTTCAGGTGGTATTTGAAGGTGCTCAAATACGTCAGCCTCGTGTCAGTAGATTTACTGGCGGGACTAAATTCTGGCACCTCGGCGTCTCCGAAAACCGTAAAAGTAGTTAGTGAGACGTAAAGCCAATAAAATTATTATTAGTATTCCTCTCCGACATTAGATTGTCTGAGGCAGCCGAGACGGCACGGCATGTCTGATTCAAGGCACTCTCCTCTTTCTTACAATGCACGGAGTTGACTCATCTTGGACAAGCACATTCAGCTGCAGAAGAAGAGAGTAGCAAGGCTGTAGTTCTGACAATTATGGATGTCGTACCCAAGCGGAACCTGTTAACATCCTAATTAAGCTGTGCTTTCTGCTGGACACGGCTATCGTGTCATTCTTCTATGGATACCAGCCCACAGCGGAATCACCTATAAAGAATATGAGGACAACCTCGCCAAACAAGCGCCAGAATCATGCCAACTTCTGAGATGTACCTTGCATCCACCGGACCTCATTTCTAGGGCTAAGCGACGAGCACGTGACATGAGGAATGAAGAATGGAATATATCCGAACAACAGCATGGACATTATTATTCTCAGATACAGCCTCATCCACAGTCGAAACGGTGGTTCTCTAAATGGAATTCGAACACGAGGTACATCACAACCATAACTGGAATTAGATTGAATCATGGTAACTTTGGTAGTCGTCAATTTCATATTCATGTTGTCGACACCCCATATTGTATAAGTGACAGAATGTAGTTGGAGAATCCAAAACAGATAATTTTTCAGTGCAACCGTTATACTTCCCAGCAACGAACACTTCTAAACACAATACAAGAATCACATGAACGGCTACCAACCAGAATGTCAACTTTGCTCGCTACGAATTGCGCCTAGTGCACCGGTACTCCATTATACAGAAATTTTTGAAGAATGCTGGCTTCTGTTTATAAGTCCGACTCGTTGGCTGAACAGTCAGTGTACTGACCTTCGGTTCAGAGGGTCTCGGGTTTGATTCCCGGCCGGGTCGGGGATTTTAATCGCTTCTGATTAATTCTTCTGGCTCGGGGACTGGATGTGTGTGTCCGTTCCAACACTCTCCTCATCATATTGAGACAACATACCACACTACCAACCACCACAGAAACACGCAATAGTGCTTACATCCCTCCATATAGGGTTGGCGTCAGCAAGGGCATTCGGCCGTAAAACAGGGCAAATCCACATGTGCGACGCAGTTCGCACCGTGACCCCACAGGTGTGGGAAATAGCGGTAGGAAAAGAAGAAGACTGGCCTCTGTCCATAATACACTCCATGAACGTTTCTCACATTACCTCGTCAACGACAAGAACGTATTGTGTGCATTGTATGTACTATGTATTTGTTGTGTTTATTTTCAGTGTGTTTTACTATGTTTTAGAAAATGTATCTGAGCTGGCTGTATGGCAATCCATAGGACAAAATATATATATATATATATATATGTTTTAAACATTCATGCTGACGTAATTGCAGTGCCCAGTATCTTGAAGAATGGACATTGCTAGCTGAAGTACACTGTCTTCGTGCGGATTTATGAGCGAGATGGCCCGCATGTATATGTGTGTCTTACAATACGCATTTTCAGGTAATATTTACAACCTTCTCAGCGGGTACGAAGCAAAGCAAAGTCGTCTACGTACAGGCCATAAAGGCCCTTGGAGGGGTGGAAGGTAAAGGGTCACTTGATGGGATAGAGTGGTTAGCTCTATGCCCGGCCACCTTTGCCCCCAGGAATTAACCTGGTAGTCATTTATGGTGTAGGCTGAGTGAACCTCAGGGCCATATGCACCTCCGGAAGTGGAAATCACGTTTCTTAAATTTTACGACTTCCTGACGAGGATTCGAGCCCACGTCCTTCCGGGCGAACCGAGGACGGCTTTACCGCCTCGGCCAGGCAGCCCCTACATAACTATAGGCCTATAGGTTATTCCTACACGACACTCGAATAATTAAATAATTAAACAACTTGGAAAGAAGACAAATGAAGATATCGGCATAGGAGAGGGAAGAGCAATTCAAAGTGGGAAAATGACAGCCACTTTAGGCCTCGAATGCTGTAATACAGTCGTAGTCGGAAAAGAACAAGAGCTGCTGGGCTGAGTCGCTCAGACGATTGAGGCGCTGCCCTTCGGAGCCCAACTTGGTAGATTCGATCGTGGTTCAGTCCGGTGGTATATGACGGTGCTCAAATACGCCAGCCTCATATCAGTAGATTTACTGGCACGTAAAATAACTCCTGCAGTCAGCAGCCCTGAAGATGGTTTTCTGTGGTTTCCCATTTACACACCAGGCAAATACTGGGGCTGTACCCTAATTAGGGCCACGGCCGCTTCATTCTTACTCCTAGGCTTTTCCTATCCCATCGTCGCCATAAGACCTACCTGTGTCGGTGCGACGTAAAGCAAAAAAAAAAAAAACTTTCCAGCACCTCGACGTCTCCGAAAGCCCTAGAAGTAGATATTATTATTATTATTATTATTATTATTATTATTATTATTATTATTATTATTATTATTACAGAACAAGAGCTGGCGAAGGGCCGTAACACATGAAGAATTACAGGAGTAGCCTAGCACAAGTAAATGGTACCCCTGCCGGACTCAGCTCGCGGCCCGTCGTCGTCACACAACGTCTCAAAATAAAATACTAGAACAAGATTTTACTATAAGTAAATACGGCGGACCGTAAAGAACATAATAATAATAATAATAATAATAATAATAATAATAATAATAATAATAATAATAACTGACTAAGAGGTGTGAATTCTAAGGCTACGCAAAATGAAATGTGAAATCTATACCTTCTAAGTATGAATACTAAACCTGCAGTGCACAGTATTAATTAGTCCCGTTTTCTGACACGGAGACGGGGATGAGGTGAGATGAAATTATGTGGCTCGTTTTTACGGCCGGATGCCCTTCCTGACGCCAGCCTCTCAGTTGCGGATCTTAATGAAGTTGAAATTAATGATGTTGAATGAAACTGGGTAAGGATGTGGAAGGAGTCGGCTGTGGCCTATGAATCCCGGCATTTGCCTGGAAGTGTAAATGGAAAACCACAGGAAACCATTCTCACCTACTCATGTTCCGGATGCAGAGCTTGGCTCCATAGCCGGAGCGCGTTAACTCGCGCGGCCACTCCTCAGGGTAGTACGCTGATGATGATGACGATAATGACGCAAAACGAAGTGTGAATATGAAACCCACTAAATATGAAACCTATACGTACACAATATTAAAACGTTAGAAACACGGAATATGATTATAATACGATAACGATGATAATGAAAATGGCTTAATAAACTACAGCCCACTAAAACCCCAAACCCCTTGGCACTACATCCCTTGAGGGGCATTGGTCTACCAAGCGACCGCTGCTCAGCCTGAAGGCCTGCAGATTACGAGGTGTCGTGTGGTCAGCTCGACGAATTTCTTCGGCCGTTTCTTGGCTTTCTAGACCGGGGCCGCTATCTCACCATCAGATAGCTCCTCAATTATAATCACGTAGGTTGAGTGGACCTCGAACCAGCCCTCAGGTTCAGGTAAAAATCCCTAACCTGGCCGG
Organism: Anabrus simplex; assembly: GCF_040414725.1. Lineage (NCBI taxonomy): Eukaryota > Metazoa > Arthropoda > Insecta > Orthoptera > Tettigoniidae > Anabrus > Anabrus simplex. The sequence continues at coordinate 296,620,802 of NC_090267.1, forward strand.
GAATCGAACCCGGGGCCTCCGGGTAAGAGGCAAGCACGTTATCCCTACACCATGAGGCCGGCCACTACAGCCCACTGCAGTTCTCAAATATAGATAAGCACTTTCAACAATAGCCTCCAAGCACTTCGCGCTCATTCTTCAGCTGACCGGTTAGCAAACGAACGGCGACTTTACAAGAATAAGCAGGCAAAGGCGACTACAGTCAAAAACACAATAAAGTTGAATTTTCTCAAAGATCATTACAGTTATAATTAAACTGCAAATGACGTCTCTGGTAAAAAAATCTAATATTATTGCCACAGGATGCACTTAATTTTTCGATAGGACCAACCGTTTACCTGTTATTTAAGTTGATGTAGGGCAAAAACTGCCCAAATTTGGGACCTAACCCTGTAAACCTTCTCTACTATAGAGCGTTCCAACCTTAAATTGCAGTACAGCGTAGATGGAACGCGCTGTTGCGAAATCGACACGTGAAGATCACGCTCGAGTGTGACTCAAACAGGGCGTCACAGTTCCACATTTTTCGTTTGTAATTTTGTAATTTTAAGTTCATTCATTCATAAATTAATATTTGTAGGATGGTAAAATAAATACAACATACCTTAATCACTGGCGTTGCTCTCACAATTTGGACGTACACCTTCTAACATTTCTGCAAGGCCTGATGTTCCCGCGTTGGATGAAACGTGTTCGGGAGGTGAACTTGAGGATGATCCGGACGATGAAGAAAGTCGTATTAAAAACTTTTCATCGTCGACATCGTCCTGTAATTCGTCTGCTTTCCACAAAACTCTTTCATTTTTCTTTAATTCGTTCACGTAATTTGCCCAATTGTCTTATGTTTTATGGCATAAACATTTTAGTTCAGCATTTGGAACAAAACCATGTTCATTACCCGCGTGGACTAAGGCAGATCACGGCCCTCGGCTTTTCTGTGGCCTAAGTCCCGAACTCACCCCTTCAAAAGCGGCCTGCCGTGCACTTTTCACTGTCGTATCCTTCCATTCTCTTGTCACTGTCTGCCCAATATTTACCCACGAATCATCTGTGTAAATTATAGCTTCATTTTGTGCCCTCAAACGTTTTATCTCCCTGAGATATCTGTGCCTCCAATTAATAATTTCATCGGTTTCAGTGAAAGCTGCTTTATTACCCCGTATTAAATAACGGAAGCCTATATCACGTAAGAAGCGATACAACGTAGTTTTGGAAAATCGTGGCAAAGAATCTTCTCCATTTACGCGACTCAAAATCACGTTCAATGTCGGTGGTATGTTAGCAAATAAAAAAGAGTGAACCACCCGACGCATCCACTTCTAACAATTTCATCACATTTAACTTTTCTGTCGTCCTTCTCTCTCTCTTTTTTTTTTTTTTTTTTTTTTCCCCGAGAGTTCGCAAAGGACCATGTGTGTGTTCCTTCCTTATAGCCTAGATTGTTCTTTCGGAACAACCATAGCTTTAGCTGTTTCACTGATTGCGCTGCTCATATTCATAGTTTTTAAAAAATAATCCAGGACACTCATTATAATATTGCTTTCTTTTCCCCTGAGTTTACCTACGGAACGTTTCTTTTTAATTTGACGATCCATTATACATCCTTCTGCACTTTTTCTTCGAACTAAGAACTATACATACGAGCACGAACTGACAATTACACATACTACACAAACACAATCCACTTGTCCTCAAGAACTATACATTTATCACTGATCTTGTCCGGCTCCGGAGCTAAATGGTTAGCGTGCTGGCCTTTGGTCCAGAAGGGCCCGGGTTCGATTCCCGGCCGGGTCGGGGATTTTAACCTTCATTGGTTAATTCCAATGGCTCGGGGGCTGGGTGTGTGTGTGCCGTCTTCAGCATTAGAATTCATCACAGGTAGGGGCCCCATTCTTATAGACGCGCAGGTCGCCTATGCGGGGTCAACACTGGAAAGACCTGCACTCGGCCTCTTCGGAGGCCACACGCCATTAAATATTATGGGCCTATATCACTGATCTTTATTTAATCAATCTTTTAACACTGATTAAATGAACACCACGGCTGCCAGTATATTTAAAAGCTCAGCCAGCCGAGTCACTCGTGAAACGTAAACGAACGAGACGTTCTGTAACGGTTCAAATCCCGTTACAAGATGATATCTGTATTTTTATTATTGTATGATTTTATCTGTATTTTATTATTATTATTATTATTATTATTATTATTGTCAGTATTATTATTATGTTATCTGTGATATTGTTACTATTATTGTAATTATCAGTCTTATTCAATTCCCTTACGCAATGCCTGTTGCTTGCAAGAATGTACTTAGATGTATGCATATATACGTATATGTAGATTATCATTAAATACCTGTACAGTGAGAGTTTCGATGTATCAGATGTGGAAGTGACGTTGTTATATTGCTATACCACTGGCGATTCTGCCAAGTCATCGCCACTTCATGGCTACGGCATCGTATTTATTTAGCAATGCGCTCAGAAAGTCGGCCGCCCCGGGCTATTTCACCACTGTATGTAATATCTGTCGCGTAGGTGGGAGTATGTCATTGTTATTTCTGGAGATTGCGTAGGTGTGTCAACCAATGGTTATAAATACGAGGACCAGCGCCTTATAGCGTCAGTCTACGGGAAGGAGAGGCCTCAGTCGGTCATAAGTCATTACTTAGACGGAAGCAGTACAGTGAAGAAGTCTACTAGATCAAGAGGCCTTAGTTGGTCAGTCAACGAGTGTGAACGAGAGATGGTGAAGACTCAGTGAGCCATTAATTATTGGTCATTGAGAGAGTGAGGCCAAAAGTTAGTTGGTCACTTAGTTGAAGACACGGACGCAAGGCTTACCATGGAGTCAGAGAGGGCAACCCTGGACCTGCCAAGAGGTAATACCATATTGACTTACAAAGAAGTCAGATGATATGGAGAAGAAGCAGTCACAAGGATGTATCACCAAGTTAGGCGTGACACATCTACAGTAAACACCAGATCAAAGGAATACGTCGTAATTACACTCAAAGTGTTGAAGGTACAGTCAAGTGAATCAGTGAGGGAAATATTTCGTATAAATTGTTAAATGTCCGGTCAAGAAGAATTCAAATTCATGCCTAGTTTCTTTCAGTTGCAATGTCATAATTTCATATTCTCATCTGTTTTATCGCAACAAGACTCACTATTCTTTTATATATTATTTAAAGAATATATTTTGTTCTATCAAACGAATTCATAGTTTCATTTCAATGAGAGTAAAATATCTTAACCTCAAAATTAATGGGGAAACTGAACGCCAATCTCCTTTTCCCAGAACTTATATGGTATGTTGTCAAAAGTAAGCTTATTACCCCACACCCTAGAGATAGTCAAGAGTCTCATTCTATTATTGCTGCACTGAGTGGCAGCTGGCGCCCTTCAAATAACGTATGTGTAAGTAAGCAGGTAACAAGTAAGTGTGAGTATAAGGTCCGACGAGTGTGTATTTTATTTAATGAATATTAATTTTCAGATTTCCCATTATAAATGCAGATATTTCAGATTTATCAAGTTAAATGCTGTTTTATATATGTTTCAAAAGTTAGTCAGCGAGTTAGGAACATTCTTACAGTTCTCCCTGTCATAAATTAAGAGATAACGAGATAGGGACTTGAGGTATGCTTTAAAAATAACTTCCATATTCGAAGAGCGTTTGCTTTGCTTTATCCACGCCATGATCCTTCTGCACATTTTCTTCGAAATTAGATCCCCACGCACGAGCACGAACTCACGAACCACACACACGAAATGCACTTTCCCTCAAGAATTGTACATATGTCACTGATATGTATTTAATCACTATTATACATACTACTGACGAAATGAGCACTGCACTGCATGCGACTGTCTGGAAATGTTAAAAGCGCAGGTTTGGGAGATCATTACCGGTACTTCAGCCAGCCAGCCAGCCAGCTGAGTCACGCGTGAAACCAAAATTCAAGGAGATATTCTTCCGGTCACAAATTAATAACTAAGCAAGATAGGAACTTCGGGATTATTTTAAAAATAACTTCCATATCTGAAGACCATTTGCCTCGCTTTGACCCCCCATGCAAATTCAATAGGAAAGACGCTGGCCAGCGACTGACTTTTTCGTGCCTACACATAAAATTCCTTGAACATGACTGAAAATAAACGCATATACTGCATTTTGTTATCATTTAAATTTAAAAATAAATTTATCTACATCGAGCTGAAATATTTCTTTACCAGCAATGAAAAAATTAGGAAAATAATGAATATAAAATAGGAGTTATGGCATGATAAGTTCTATGCAATGAAGATTTTGCATTTGGCGCAACTTTCCATTATATTACCATTTTCACACTAAATTATTTTTTTACATTTTTTTTGTTAATGGCATCAAATGCGCCTTGAAATTCTGTACATAACACGATATTCACCCATTTTAATCGATAACATTCTGATTCACGGATATTTGGCAAACCCGCTGCATTAGAGTAGGACAGCGCTACCCGCAAAACATGGGAGAAGGAAAGAGACGGAATTATCCCATTACTGATGTACTGCAATTTAAGGTTGGAACGCTCTATAGTTCATTTTTTTGTTAGTGGCTTTACGTCGCACCGACACAGATAGGTCTTATGGCGACAGTGGGATAGGGAATGCTTGGGAGTTAGAAGGGAGCGGCCGTGGCCTTAATTAAGGTACAGTCCCAGCATTTGCCTGGTGTGAAAATGGGAAGCCACGGAAAACCATCTACAGGGCTGCCGACAGTGGAATTCGAACCCACAATCTCCCGGATGCAAGCTCAAACCCGCGCGCCCCTACCCGCACGGCCAACTCTCCCGGTCCACTAGTTCTAAACGATGAAATAGTCTATATCACAATCAAAAGTATCCGTTGCGTGACTCGGGATTTCAAACAATGAGTTATCCTGACCAAATTCCTGCTCAACTGGTCCAGCAGATTGCGAGTCTATCCACAACAAACAAACAAACAAACAAACAAACAAACAAAGACAGCATCTCATTCTTTTTGAAATGGCGTATGGCTTTTAGTGCAAGGAGTGTCCGAGGACAAGTTCGGCTCGCCAGATGCAGGTCTTTCGATTTGACGGCCGTAGGCGACCTGCGCGTCATGATGAGGATGAAATGATGATGCAGACGAGGCATACATCCAGCCCCCGAGCCAGCGGAATTAACCAATTATGATTAAAATTCCCGACCCTGTCGGGAATCGAACCCGGGACCCGTGTGACCAAAGTCCAGCACGCTAACCATTTATCCATGCAGCCGGACATCTCGTTCTTTTTAATAGTATAGATCAGGGTTTCCCAACTATTTTTCTCTGAAGTGCCCTGAGTATATCGCATGCATATCCAAGGACTGTTAGCCACAGAACATAATACTGTATTCACTACACAAAAAACAGAATTTAGCAATGATACCATGTTTGATTAGCCTCCGTGGCTCAGACGGCAGCGCGTCGGCCTCTCACCGCTGGATACCGTGGTTCAAATCCCGGTTACTCCATGTGAGATTTGTGCTGGACAAAGCGGAGGCGGGACAAGTTTTTCTCCGGGTACTCCGGTTTTCCCTGTCATCTTTCATTCCTGCAACACTCTCCATTATCATTTCATAGCATCTATCAGTCATTAATAATCACCTTGGGAGTGGCGAGCCCATTGTAATACTAGCCTATATATGTTTCATCCATTACATTCCTGACCCGGTCAAAGACTGGAAAACAGGTTGTAGGTTTTTTCACCATGTTTGATTGTATTCGTATAATGTAGGACTAATGCTTACTTTCTTTGTAATTTAACTTCATTTAAATAAAGCTACTTTATGTCTTATTCCTCTTTTTTTATCTGTTTACCCTCCAGGGTCGGTTTTTCCCTCGGACTTAGCGAGGGATCCCACCTCTACCGCCTCAAGGGCAGTGTCCTGGAGCTTCAGACTCTAGGTCGGGGGATACAACTGGGTAGGATGACCAGTATCTCGCCCAGGCAGCCTCACCTGCTATGCTGAACAGGGGCCTTGGTGGGGGATGGGAAGATTGGAAGGGATAGACAAGGAAGAGGGAAGGAAGCGGTCGTGGCCTTAAGTTAGGTAGCATCCCGGCATTGGCCTGGAGGAGAATTGGGAAACCACAGAAAACCATTTCCAGGATTGCTGAGGTGGGAATCGAACCCACCTCTACTCAGTTGACCTCCCGAGGCTGAGTGGACCCCGTTCCAGCCCTCGTACCGCTTTTCAAATTTCGTGGGAGAGTCGGGAATCGAACCCGGGCCGCCGGGGGTGGCAGCTAATCACACAAACAACTACACCACAGAGGCGGCCAAGCTACTTTATATATGCATAGAAATTATAAAACAATGTGATACTTGGCTAATAATTACAACAGTCTGTGTCTGGAAATTTATTTGAAAAATTTCACTTTTTGCGATGGTTTGATCAATGGGACAGATGGTGCAGTTTTTCAAAGACGAAGTGTTTTACAAACGTAGTCACTCGATCCGAAGATCAGCCTCTACATTAGCTCTGTTTATGTACTGGTTTTACACATGTGTGAGAGCATAAAATACACATTCACACAGGTATGTTGTCATGAAAGGCATTAAACGCAGCGTTTGCTTTCTAGGAATTGTAGGGTACAGGGGATATCATGGAGACAAAATCAGAGTCGTGGAGTTGTGATACATTCATGGAAGTTCCTAGAGCTAAACATGCCACTCCATCTGACTCTCCATCCATATCATACTTCAATTTATTTTTCACTTTCTCTCTACCAAGTTGATCTTCCTCTAACAAGGGCAGTTCATGTTCAGTTTCGAAGAAGGGATTTCTGATCCACGAGATTTTTTCAATCACAGGCGGAGAATACAGTATGTGTCTCTATTATTCGTACATGCTTCGATTTCTTACGAAGTCTCGTATATTCACATTAACGATTGAAAAATTGAAATAAAACGTACTTTACGGGTAAAAGCATGGTTTGTCAATGAAAATTCGTTAGTGAAAACCATACTTATTTCCATACAGGCAAGAATATTTGATATGAATGTGCCGGTATCGACAAATGCGTGCACCAGTTGTATTCGTACACATGGACAAGATGATGCCCACCGTTTGTTTGCGATGGACGGAAAAGTCTCAGTGACGGCATACGACTGGTCTCCTTCCTAGTGTATCTGTGCTGGACATGGGTAGGAGTGCAGAGTTAGGTACGGAGCTTAAGAACACTATTCTTAAACTGACACTTAAAGGATTTTCATTACGAAAGATTGGGAGGCTGGTCAATAGAACACATTCTACGGTGAAATATGTGGTTGATAAATTTAAATACAGAGGCGCTATTATGAACACGCCAAGGAAACCCAGAAGAAAGTCTTAAACTGAAAGGGAAGAACGGTTTACTGTTCGGCTGATAAAGTCAGATTCCAAATTAAGTCCACCGTTATTGAGACAACTCACGGAGGAACGAACTGGAAAGAAGATCAGCAACTACACCATCCGTCGGATCCTGTATCGGCATGGCTATTATGGAAGAATCCCTCGGAAAAGGCTATATGTAAGTAGAAAAACAGACGGCTTACTGTAGACTGACATTCACTAAGGTACATATAAATAAGGAGAATTCTGGAATGATGTGATCTGGTCTGATGAGATAAAAATAAACCTATTTGGGTCAGATGGCATCCACAGAATATGGAGAAAAATTGGTACGGACAATGATGTGGCGAATACGCTCCCAACTGTAAAATACGGTGGTGGGTCTGTAATGCTTTGGGGCTGTATGTCAGCCAGAGGTGTGGGTAACATACATTTCATTGACGGAATAATGAACAAGGAGGGCTATAATGCAATCCTGAGGGAAAACGCGAAGCAGAGTGCCGAAAAAATGGAGATGTCACCTGTTTATATGTTCCAGCATGATAATGACCCAAAACACACTGCTGATATTAATAAGACATGGTTGATCTGGAACATTCCTAAGCAGCTTGGAACACCTCCCCAGTCCCCGGATTTAAATCCCATCGAACATTTTTGGGCTACGTTGAAGAGGAATCTCCGTAGACAACGTGTGCGTACGAAGGAGGAACTTATACTGTAAGTGTGATTCTTCAGGAATGGCAAAAAATCAGCCCGGACATGTGCAAGAAATTAGTGTATTCTATGCGGCGACGATGTCAGGCAGTTATAAAGGCTAGGGGACATTCCACCAGATACTAACATGTTCCAGGATCCTTTTAATTTTTTGTTTATTTCAGGTGTTCAATTTGTTTGTACGAATAGGAAAGATACAATATTATGGGCGCGCTTTTCTTTATTAGAACCTGTATGTTTGGTTAACATGATTGCAAACAAATACAGTAGATATATGTTTTATGAAGGCTTTGTTGAATATATGTTCAGTGAATAAAATCCTTTTCAGTTTATTATTTTCTGGCAGTGCATTGAAGTACTAAAGCAAACAGCCCGTACGAATAGAATGGGTACATACTGTATGCTCTGAGTGTGGGTACTAGCAATTCCAAGTGTCTCACAATTACATCACTTACACTGCTTTGTAGTATGTCTTCTTTTCCGTTGCTAACTTGTACTATCCATCGGCCAAGTTAAGAAATACAATACTGCATGTAAGATATAAAACAGTGAAGACATAGTTACTAAATTTAATATTATTGTCCATCAATTCTGTGTGTACAATAAAATTTCGCTCTTTGAGTAGTTACAACTTACATTGTTATTGCGGACTCCTTGGATTATCGTCGCGGCCCCCCAGGGGTCCGCGGACCAAAGTTTGGGAATGATTGATATAGATTATCACTACTCATTCTTCCGTGAAGTGACTTGCGTGGATATTTCATTGTTTGAGTGTAGATATGTTTTCAAGGTTTTATGCCTGCATGAATATTTATTTTCTAAATTAACATGCACATATCTATAAGTGCTGTTTTTACCGGCTACATGCTACTCCTCCAAATACGTATTATTGCACATGGCCATGAGAAGGTATCGTGAACACGCCCTCACAGAGTGGAACATATTCCTATAATTTTCTTCTCATTAACAGAAAGGTCTGTTTCAAGTTGGGAAACCAAGGACACGTAAGCAATAAATGTGGTCTAGCCCGACACTGGAGCATGCTGTGTTCTTGTGACCTTCGCCCCGGCGAGTCCCGGAGGAAGTTGGAAAGAGGCAATCAGCCAGAATAACCACACCTCCTTTCACTGAGCCAACTGTCTTCCGAGTAACGTCTAATCTAACTCCATGGCCAATTATTGTACTGATGCTACAACATATCAGTGAAGCAGAAAGACACATCCTGACCACATGAATAATGAAGACATCAAATAATAAGGAAGAACGGCCACGAAAGACAGAAAAAATGGAAGCTATCTAGGAAGAAGAAAATTGCTGGATAGCAGTGAATTATCTGGGGAGAATGGGTGATTGGTAAAAGTGGAGAAGATATGGAAGCTAATAGGAATGGGAAGCGTTTGCTGGACTTCTGTGCTAGTATGGGTTCAGCGGTTACGAATACATTCTTCAAGCATAAGGCCATTCACCGCTACACACGGGAGGGTCAGGGCACCACATCCATAATAGAATACATTTTAACCGACTTCAAATTCAGGAAATCTGTTAGGAATGTTCCGGTTTTCCGGGATGTTTCGATGATATAAGAATTAGAAAGATGTTTTTGAAGACTTCCGTCTGGAGCGTGACATTGTATGGAAATGAAATATGGACGATAACTAGATCAGAAAGAAAGATGATGAAAGCTTTTGAAATGTGGTTTTACGGAAGAATGCTGAAGGCGAGATGCGTAGATCGTATCACGAATAAAGAGATACTGAATCGACTTGGTGAGAGGAGTTTGATTTGGTTAAATTTCACCAGAAGAAGAGATATGATAGGACACATCTTAAGACACCCAGGACTTGTGCACTTGATTTTTGAGGGAAGTGTAGGAGGTAGGAATGGTAGAGGTAGACCAAAGTATGAATATGAAAATCAGATTAGAGCAGATGTAGGATGCAGCAGTTACGTAGAAATGAAAAGGTTAGAACAGAAGGGTGGCGTGGAGGGCTGCATCAAACCAGCAGAATGCACAAAAAAAATTAAGAGGGCAGCAAGGAATACAGGCAATCAAAGAATGAAGTGGGTAGAAAGTGCAGGACAGCTAAGGAAGAATGGCTGAAGAAAATGTGCAAGGATGTTGAAGGTTATATTGTCCTAGGAAATGTACGTGCTGCATACAAGAAGACCAAGGAAAATTTTTGATAAAGGCAAACTAGGTGTATGAATATTAAGAGCTCAGATGGAGAACCACTTTTAGGGAAAGAAGACAAGGCAGGAAGATAGCAGGAACACATCCAACAGTTGTATCAAGGTAAAGACGTAGATGATACTAGGTGCCGGCACATAGCCTACAAACAGTTTCCCTGTGCTTTTTTTTTTTTACTGTGTTGTGACGACTGCCTAGCATCATCAGTTAATTTTGGCTTTTCCCTGAGCACCTTGATCAGCTCTTGTTCTTTCCAATCGCTCAGTGACTTTAAGTAACCATTGTCCCGTTTTCTTACAGAGTCGGGGTCTGGTGCCGGCACATAGCCTACTCTAGCACTAAGGGTTCTGCTTAACGCCCCCATCCGACAGATAAACAGCGTAATATGCTCATACATACTCCAGCACCAAGGTTCTGCTCAAGGCTTAACGTCACCATCCGACAGCATAATATGCCCTCAAGCAGTGCTGAGTAGTTTGGAATTTAATGCAGGCTTTTGGCATGCAATCTAGTTACTGCCAGCTGACATTCTAATGTTTCGACCAACGGGACTCGAACCGGCTAACCTCGGTGTACGCCCCTAGCCAACAGATAAATCACGATCAACAGCGTTATATATTACACGAGGATGAAACCCGGCGCCGGCACATAGCCCACTCCTCTCGAATAGCTCGAGACTTTACGTCCCGATCCGACGGACGAATCACCATCAACAGCGTCATATGCCCTCACACTATATACTGTAAGACCAAAACGGTTTCCTACGCCCTGGACGTAAAATGGCTCCTTGAATATTGTGTTCTCTACCTATCTCTATGTACGTTGCCTAGCGACAGCGACTCGATGCATTTAATCTTGGTGACAGCACGTTGGATTGTCATATCCCAATGAACGTTTTCCGATGGTTTTTCGTTCATAACTCACCAACGAAAGCGAAAATGAAAATTCCGGCTTCGAGGTGCATTCGGACCCCTTTCCATCTACCTATGTTCAAAATTTCAGATCTCTACGTGCTGTAGATTTTGCTGGGCATCGCGCACAGACAGACAGACAGACAAACACTTCCTTTTATAATTATAGAGAAGATGGTTCTGGAACAAGAAGGGGCTGTTGCTGCTGACGAAATGGGAGATCCAATTTTGAGGTCAAAATCTGACAGAGTTCCGAGAGACCTAAATAGGAACAAGGCACCTAGAATTGATGACATTGCCTTAGAATTACTGACTGTCTTAGGAGAAACCAGCATGCCAAGTTTATTCCATTTAGTGGGTAAGATGCATGAGACAGGAGAAGTGCCATCCAATATTTGGCAGAATGTTGTTATTCCTATTCCCAAGAAATCCGGTGCTAACAAGTGTGAAAACTACTGTACCATTAGTTTGGTATCTCACACCTACGACATTTTAACACGTATTATTTACAGAAGAGTGGAGAGACAAGTTGAAACTGAGTTGGGAGAAGATCAATTTGGCTTCATAATAAATGTAGGAACAAGGGAAGCAATCTTGACTTTACGTCTGCTCTTAGAGGATCGAATTAAGAAGGACAAGCCCACATACACGGCATTCGCAGATCTGTAAAAGGCAATCGATAATGTTTGATAATATTCTGAAGGTGATCGGCATCAGATACCGAGAACGAAGAATTGTCTATAAGGTGTATAAAAATCAGTCTGCAGTGATAAGAATCGAGGATTTTGAAACAGAAGCAGCAATCCAGAAAAGAGTGAGACAAGGTGGCAGTTTTTCCCATCCTTTTCAATGTTTACATAGAACAGGAAGTAAAGGAAATCAAAGAGAAATTCGGGAAGAGAATCAAAATCCAAGGAGATGAAATCGAAACCCTGAGATTTGTTGATGAAATTGTTATTTTATCTGAGACTGAAGAACATCTGGAGAAACTGCTGAATGGTATGGGCGTAGACTTGGGTAAGGAGTACAAGATGAAAATACATAAGTCCAAAACAAAAGTAATGGAGTGCAGTCGAACGAAGTCAGGTGATGAAGGAAATATTAGCTTAGGGAATGAAGCCTTAAAGGAAGTAGCTGATTATTGTTACTTGGGTAGTAATATAACTAACGATGGCAGAAGTAAGGAGGACATAATATGTAGACTAGCACAAGCAAGGAAGGCCTATATTAAGAAAAGAAATATGCTCACTTCGAACATTTATATAGGAATTAGAAAGATGTCTTTGAAGACTTTTGTCTGAAGCGTGGCATTGTATGGTGGTGAAACATGGACGATAACTAGCTCAGAAAGAAAGAGAATAAATGCTTTTGAATTGGGGTGTTGCAGAAGAATGCTGAAGGTGAGATGGATAGACAGAATCACGAATCAAGAGATACTAAATCGAATTGGTGAGAGGAGATAGATTTGGCTAGATTTGACCAGAAGAAGATAGGACAAATATGTTAAGACACCCAGGATTTGTGTAGTTGGTTTTTGATGGAAGTGTAGGCGGTAAGAATGGTAGGGGTAGACCAAGATATGAATATGACAAAGAGATTAGAGCAGATGTAGGATGCATCAGTTACGTAGAAATGAAAAGGTTAGCACAGGATTGGATGGCAGGGAGAGCAGCATCAATCCAATCTATAGATTGATGACTCAAACAACACACAACACTTAAAAAGCACACACACTGATACAGTAAGTAATCACTGGAGATGTGGCAATGCTGTATATTATGCCCATGCTTCCTGGATCGTATAGTTATGGCTATCGAGTAGTGGGGTGATCTATTATGTTTTGTTTATCGAAGGACATCGCGCGACTTTTGTTGCCATTTTTTAGGTTAGAATATCCACTATATTGTATTCGGTTATCAGAATGCCTAAAGGATAACAATACAGCGAGCTGAGATGACACCTGGAAGAACGTGTGTCGAAGTAGCCTACATGCCCATAATATAGAACAAGCGACCAAGCAGACCGACTCAGTTTCTCAGCAGAATATGAATGACTTGGGAAAAACTTATTGTGAATAATGCAAACTAGGAAAATGCCCAGAGTCTTATTTTCTTAATATAATATGTTCATAGTTATCGAGGTACTCGAACCTATACGAATATTCCTCGAAATGTAAAATATATAGCCTTACAACGCTTTTAATGATTTGACAAATATATCCACAGCCTTTACGTTGTAGTAGGCCTAATTACTTTCCCAATAAAATGGAAATAGCATGTTTTGATGTGCGATGCCATGATTTCATAAACTTCTGATATAATCCGACAAGCGATTGGTTGATTAACCTGATATAATTAGCACAAACCAACCTTAAAATAAATGCTGGTACTGCAACATGTTCATATTTCTGATAAGTCTATTGTTCTTTACTATTCTGTAATAGGCCCACAGTCTTGATAACTTATCAACTTGTAACACGTTTCCAATTAATTAAGCGAAATAATGATATAATAATAATAATAATAATAATAATAATAATAATAATAATAATAATAATAATAATAATAATAACCTGAAATTAAGAGGTGACAAAAGCATCTCAAAACAATATCTTCATTAACGGTATGATAGTGAGTCCTCTAGAGGATATGTTCACTCTCTCAACCAAAGGAATACGAATATTCATAACTGTCACGTTACTATAACGAAAATTTCTTTAACTCTTAAATGCATGATTTTTTATTCTCATGTTCAAAATTATTTTTGGATTTTTCATAAGGTGTATACAACGGGAAAAATATTGAGAAAATATTATGTTAGTAAGTTTACAAATAAAGCAGCATTATTTAATGTTGCATAGTCTATATGCTACATCATGAGTAAACATACGGTTGCCCTTCAAACTAGTTATTACATAAAATATATACAAGTATGTGTTATTTCTCTTTTATTTCTAACATTTTGTCATTATTACTTAGTTTTACATTCCCTCACTGATATGGTAGAATATATGCTATCACAACCTTCTTTCAGCCTACTTTCCTTCCCCCAATTTCTGTGTTTCCTTCCCTACAACAGCACTGTCCTGAAACCCTTATGCTCAATTCAAACTACTGGTGGAAAGCCTTGTAGCAATCCCTGTCTTTGTTGAAACAAAGAAAAATATCACACTTTGTGCAAGAAACGAGCGTGAACCCGTTGCATCCAGGAAATTTGCAACGGTTTCGAGTGGTGTTTCACTTGGGCCAGTGATCCGTGATGATCATCACTACTCTCTCGCTGTGTCTATGAAGGTATCGTCGTGAATTGTAACTTACTATTCATAGTAACCCAAAGTGATTTATACACATTGTTCCCAACCATATCAATCAATGTTCATGTTACACAAAGTTTCAGTTAACTGGACACTGGAATACCAGCGCTGTAAGAACGCATGCGCTGAGTTGCTGACCTTGCCCTTTTAGCCAATATTACACTTGAGTGATTTAAATGTTTCTTTGCAATGTATTAGTGCGGTGTTAAACCTCTAGCAAATATTTAGACCTATATACACTGGAGTGATAGTGGAATAAAACACCGATAAAACCGCCATAAATCTACATTACCTTTCATTTCTGTATTCGAGAGGAATGCATGCGTAACTTAACTTCCAACGCAACATTGAATAAACATGACTTAACTTTGCTCTCATTCAGTTCTCTTAGAAATTTGAATGGAACCCGATAAAAATTTATAGAAATAGGAGGTCATAAACATGTTTAATTCTGGAGACATGTCGTCGATATTTCTAAACAATTGTCGAATTGTTTAAGGGCTTCACAGTTATTCTCAAGAGTTACAATCGGACACAAGTCATTTTTTTTTTTTTTTTTTTTTTTTTTGCTAGTTGCTTTACGTCGCACCGACACAGATAGGTCTTATGGCGACGATGGGAGAGGGAAGGGCTAGGAGTGGGAAGGAAGCGGCCGTGGCCTTAATTAAGGTACAGCCCCAGCATTTGCCTGGTGTGAAAATGCGAGACCGCGGAAAACCATTTTCAGGGCTGCCGACAGTGGAGTTCGAACCTACTATCTCCCGAATACTGGCATATAAGTTAGTTTTAAAGGCGGGAATTCTTCAAAAACATTACTCAAGTAAATTTTTGTTTTATTTTGTTTTACCAGTGGAAGTTCCATCTTAAAAGCACGAATTCTCTCCCGCATAGCACCAATCAACATATTTTGCAATAATATTTTATTCAGAAATGGCTGCAGGGCACTGACTGACATAATACTGGAATGTAAAGAAGGGAAGCAGTCGTCGTCAGATGGGGATACGATCCACTCTAACGACTATGCATACATTCTTGCGTCTCTTCTTACTTCGGAGAGGCTGTTCAAGAGTTCTTGTGATAACATAGCCCATTCCACTTTCACCGCCTTCTTCAGAAGTTGTAAATTTTTCCGGTGGTTGTTCACGTTCCACCAGGCGTCTTCCCACGACGTATCACAGACTATTCCAAGAGGACAGCCGAGCTGCCACGGCTGAGAGACATAGCGAGTGAGTGGGAAAGTTCGTCGGTGGATGCAGCGTGGGTCTCGGCAAGGCCAACTAGATATACAGGCAAGGCCAACTAGATATACAGGCCATAAGGCTCCCCCTCCACTTCGGGCGCTACGTCACACTAGTCGCCAGCCGCTTCACTTCTCACCAGTAGCTGATCTGAACCTCGCAGCAGTGAGGCTATCGATGGTGTTGAATGATTTAAACGTGTGTGAACATTGTGAATTATGGCCACGTCGTGTTGTATACCTGGTCGTAGAATCAACTACAGTTCAAAACAGCCTAATATTTCAATGTTTAAATTTCCTATTGGCGTGTTTCGGAAACAAAAGTGGATCATAGCTATCCATCGAACCGAATTCATTCCTTCAGCAAGCTCAGTTGTGTGCGGTGGTGGTGGTGGTGATAATTGTTTTAAGAGGAAGTACAACTAGGCAACCATCCTCTATATAACACTAATCAGAGGGGAAAAATGGAAGGGATCCGACACTTCGAATAATGAAGATATCGGCCAAAGGAAGACAAGGGCCACGAAGGGCGTGAAAATGAAAGACTCCCTAGCCCTCGCAAACCTAATAGCGTCGGGGTCGGAAAAGAACAAGAGTTGACCAAGGGAGGTCGGATAGGATAGATGAAAGTGAGGAGCCGGGCACAAGTAAGTGGAAGCAATGCCACGACTCAGCTGTGGGCCCCGTGGTCGCCAACCCACGCTCCAAAGTTCAGAGCCCCTGAGGCCCCTTCTAGTCGCCTCTTACGACAGGCAGGGGATACCGTGGGTGTTATTCTACCGCCCCTCCCCCACAGGGGGAGCAGTTGTGTGCATAAAAAACTTCGACGAAGTTTCGTAATTAGGGACGATTCCGTTAAAAGACCTGATGAGTCTCTTTTAACTGTAAAACCTAACCATTTAAAACTCTCAAACGATGCTATTCCTAAGTTTTAAAATGTGCCTGCCTATCTGTATAAAAAATCTTCTAACAACGAGCAAAAATCCTATTCAAAGACAAGAAGAAATTGAAAAACGGGAAGAGGAAGGAAAGAAAGAAAACTGAGGAAGAATATGACAGGATCAACGACTTCGATGACGTTCAGGGTAATTTCAGTATTAAACGCAAATTAGATTTGGACAAAGTTTCCGTCAACTTTAACAGCCAAAGTCTGTATTTTCAAAATGTATGTGACTGAGGAAAATATTCCGAAAATTGGTACTTCCTTAACATTAAACGAGGCTCTTGATTTTAAATCCATTAAACATGATATTTTCATGAGTTATAACCCTGATATACGTGCATTAGGTGATGGGGGCAAGATATTAAAATGGTCAAATTAGAAAAGTATTTATAACTTCCTGTTTAGACCTGCTCGTAACTCAAAAGTGACTGTCCAGGACAAAATAGAATCTGTACACAAAATAATCGATGAAATTGAAAGTGGAGTTAATGAGTGTATCATTACTGATAAATTATAATTTTTTAAAGGAACAGTTAAATATAGCCTTTGCAATGAAAGTATCTTACTCCTGTATTCTAATAACATGGTTCACTTCAATATTTTTCGCATTTCCTGGGGCGTAAAAGAAGATAAGACAGTCAACGTTTCTTACAATGCCCCACTTGGTTATTCACAGTCTTTTACTGCAAAACTAGGCACGGGAAATTCGGGTATTGATGATTCACATTGGAATTACTTGAAAAAAGAAACTAAAATTGTTAAAGGAGCATGAAATATTTTGTAACTTGTTGAATGGAGTCTACATAAAACGTGAGCTGAACTATAAAGGACGAAAGGTTTTATTTTTGTTTTTGCTAGTGGCTTTACGTCGTACCGACACAGATAGGTCTTATGGCGACGATGGGATAGGAGAGGCATAACAGCTGGAAGGAAGCGGCCGTGGCCTTAATTAAGGTACAGCCCCAGCATTTGCCTGGTGTGAAAATGGGAAACTACGGAAAACCTTCTTCAGGGCTGCCGACAGTGGGATTCGAACCCACTATCTCCCGATGCACGTTCACAGCCGCACGCCCCTAACCGCATGGCCAGATCGCCCGCTAGGAGGAAAGGTAGAGGGAGTTGCTTTTAGTAGTAAAAGCGGAGAAAATAACACTACATTAGCTACAACTGCACAAACTTTTATGTTGTCATCCAGTCTTTAAAAAAATTAAGACGTTGTTGATTTGTTTCCATGTAAGAACCTAATGTGACATTTTTTAGAAGAACTAACTTCGCAAGTCTTTAAAGTATTAACAGATAGTCCTATAGCTTATAAGGTAGCATGCATAATTTCTAATAATAACAGGAAAATGTTTGAAAAGCAGTGCAAAAGCAATTTACAAACCACTTTTCAAAATCCATTTGACGAAAAACACACACACACACACACACACACACACACACAGACTTGTTTGATACTGGTCATTTATTTAAAATCTTAATAAATAACTGGCTTAATCAAGCTGACAACTTATCCTGACTTTGACAACTCTGAGTCAGACAAAAAAAAATGTCTGAGTCTATCTAGTGCGGCCTTGGCTTGCTCCTGCCCTGTACCAAAAGGTGTTGTACCAGACTCTTTTAGAGCTACTAACTGTAAACCTGTATACTAATGTTCTAATACTAATTCTCAGAGAAAAATTCTGACTTCGCTTGTCAACAATGTTCTGGAAAACGAAAATGTTTAAACATGCAGTGATTAAATAAATAGTTTTAAACATTTCGTTGACAGATGTATATACATCTTTTGTAATATATTATTGAATAACAATAGAAAAGTTACCGTAGATAAACTCATCGCTGAGAAGAAGAAATCCTCAGGAAAATAAAAATGTACAAACTGAAACCTTAGGAATTCTTAAGTAAGTTTTAAGTTGCAGCTTAATTTCTAAGAAAGGTTTCAGACTATTGTTGTGAATTGCCATCATGCATTTTCCTAGTAACATTAAAACTTTTTGTATACGTATTATGCGTTCTAATCTTTTAAAGATACCGTGTTGAGTTACAAGTGACAGATGTCATCATAATTTTACGTAAAGAAATGTACATGTACTGCCCTGCCAGTTTTCTCCCCGCATAAAACTCGTGTAGTATACAAGCCTAAGTAAAGCCACAATTGAAGGAGTGTTCAATTTTATCGTTAAGGTTGAATAAATGAACAATATCATGGTGAAAGTGAGAGCGGGCCCTACACTGCCATGCTGAACGCCAGCCACTAGCGTGACGTCACGGTCCGAGCCTTGTGGCCTGTCTATCTAGTGCGGCCTTGGTCTCGGCCTGTAAGTAGCCACGGCTGGTCCGTGGTCCAACAGCTCTGCACTCTGACCGGCCAACCGCGCAGGGGAGCGGTGGCCCCGGCTCTACTGTGGCTCTACGCCCCTGCATTCGGGAGACGGGACAGGGCTGGACTTCACGGCTGGCCCCAACCGCTGGCTGTCCTGAGAATGGTTTTCAGTGGTTTTTCATTCTTCTGCACTAAAGCGGATGCCGGGACAGGCAGGCTCCGGCCACCAACCCCCTCACCTTCTCCGAGCATCTCTTTCACCGTAACAAATCTCCCCTTCAGGGGAGGAATGAAAACATTTTAGTAGAAGTAATGGGAAAGATGAAGAGTAGTAAGGTGTATGGTTGACGCATTTTATGAGAAATAGAACGAATATTCAAGAATGTGCTGTTCGCCCCGAGGTTTTTGTCCTTGGACGAGGTTTTCGGCGACGAAAATGGGAAACCACAGAAGATCACTTCAGGGTTGCCGATGGTGGGATTCGAACCCACCATCTCTCGAATACAAACTCACAGCTACGCGAGACTGACCGTACAGTCAACTCACTCGGTAGAGAAAATGTATGATAATATCTTATCCTTAAGTACATGAAGTTACTCTCACTACTTGGGCACAATAAAAAACAAAGGTTATCAGACGCGCATTACATCCGTAAGATAAGAATTCGTTAACTTGCGTAAATATGTGTTATATACAAGAATTGAAATGATGTATTCAAATTGTATCTGAATGCTATTCTCAATGGAAACCTGTAAGAGATTTTGTGAGGTTGGTGCTGGTGATTATTGTTTTAAGAGGAAGCACACCTAGGCAACCATCCTCTATATAACACTAATCAGAGAGAAATAATTGAAGGGATCCGACACTCGAAAAATGTAGGTATCGGCCAAAGGAAAACAAGGGCCACGAAGGGCGTGAAAATGAAAGACTCCCTAGGCCTTGAATGCTCTAATATCGTCGGGGTCGGAAAAGAGCAAGAGTTGATCAAGGAAAGTCGGATAGGATAGATAAAAGTGAGGAGGCTGGCACAAGTAAGTGAAAGCAATGACAGGACTCAGCTAAGCGCCCTGTGGTCACCAACCCACGCTCCCAAGTTGAGAGTCCTTGGGACCCCTTTTAGTCGCCTCTTACGACAGGCAGGGGATATCGTGGGTGTTATTCTACCGTCCCCGAGTCTAATTTAATAATTATATTAATGTTAGCACATTCAAGCTTTTAAGTCTTTAGGCTTTTTCAACAGTGAAATTACCAGCGTTTCGCCCCAGTGTAGCAGCGGGCTCATCAGTTGGAATGCTGCACCTTTCCAAGACGCTGGCAGCTAGTGCGCCGTTGAGACACCAATGCAAGCCTCCTATGTAGGACAATGCAGTGACGGTGCGCTAGGGGAAGCATGTGCCTGCGCTTGTATAAATGCCTGCTTTCGGCCTATATCAAAAAATAAGGTTTCTAGAAGGAAATTAAATTATGGTTTCCTTCTAGAAACCTTATTTTTTATATATTAATGCTATTGGCTTAACGTCCCACTAATTACTTTTACGGTGTTTGGAGAGGCCGAGGTGCCGAAATTTAGTCCCACAGGAGTTCTTCTACGTGCCAGTAAATCTATCAACACAAGGCTAACGTATTTGAGCACCTCCAAATACCACGGGACTGCTCCCGGATCGAACTTGCCAAGTTGGGTTCAAAAGGCCAGCCAGTCAGTCCGACTTGTGAGTCTAAGTCGAAGCAAATGCTCAGACAGTCCTTTATCAGAAGCTGATATAAAAACTGACGATCTGGAAAGACTTTCTGAGTAGATTTTTTGAGGTATGGTGGATACTCATCGTCGCTGGCGTAATTTTGCTGCGCTTTAAGGAGATAGAGAGAATTTTACAATGTATCTTTTGTGTGCTAAAAAAATCTCCGTAATATTGACTTCGACGAAGTATTTAAGTTGATACACTATTTAATATGTATTGGTTGTCTACAATGTCTCATGTTTGTGATTGGTGATGGTGATTATTGTTTTAACCTACTCGCTTTCAATAGTCACTCTGCACATAAATCAAATTTAAGTATCCAGGCTGACGTGTCTTGTTTACTGAAGAATGGTTGACAACAGAGGGCTAGTCTGAAACACTAAAAGCTCCGACGAAGGAACACCCCAATACTTGTTTTGAAGTATTTTCTACATGCTCCACATTTGATTATCGCAAAATGATAGGGTTGTTTCCACTGCCATCCATATCTGATTACCTTCATCTGCTTTCACTTACAGTATTTTGTTGTGGTTGATCGAAAGTCTACCGTGATCCTACTGTCACTTCAGAAGTACTGAGATGTCGTCCTCACTTAAATGATCGTTATTATATTCACTTTCTCAAGTAACATTCTCAATTACTTCTGATTTACTGCCTACTACACTTTAATCAAATTCTCTTAAAAGTCGTTGTGGACGGAAAGAAAGACGAACTAGCGAAGTACTGCAGATATTCACAGCGTTTAAGACATTGTAATCGAGCTACAAGAAAAAAAAAGTAAAAGAAAAAAAGCCGGGCTGAGTGGCTCAATCGGTTGAAGCGCTGGCCTTCTGAACCCAACTTGGCAGGTTCGATCCTGGTTCAGTCCGGATGTATTTGAAGGTGCTCAAACACGTTAGCCTCGTGTCAGTAGATGTACTGGCACGTTAAAGAGCTCCTGTGGGACTAAATTCCGGCACCTCGGCGTCTCCGATAACCGTAAAAGTAGTTAGTGGGACGTAAAACCATTTTTATTATTATTATTATTATTATTATTATTATTTTTTTTTTTTGCTAGGGGCTTTACGTCGCGCCGACACAGATAGGTCTTATGGCGACGATGGGATAGGAAAGGCCTAGGAGTTGGAAGGAAGCGGCCGTGGCCTTAATTAAGGTACAGCCCCAGCATTTGCCTGGTGTGAAAATGGGAAACCACGGAAAACCATTTTCAGGGCTGCCGATAGTGGGATTCGAACCTACTATCTCCCGGATGCAAGCTCACAGCCGCGCGCCTCTACGCGCACGGCCAACTCGCCCGGTATTATTATTATTATTATTATTATTATTATTACAAAAAAAAATTGACAGTCCGTAGTCGGAGGATATACCTTGTCTGATTCGTAGTCAATTTAAGAAACTTCTCCGAGGAGGATGGGTTAACAGAAGTACCGCTAGGTAACCATCTCCAATGTATCTTTTTTTAAATTAATACTTTGAATATATTATTCCCCTATTTCGAGGCTCCATAAGTGGCAAATTAAGAACAGAGGGTGGAGGGAAAGTGAGTACCTGTGTGTCAAAGTCTCTTGGTCGTTCCCCAACCGAATTGTGGGTGACCATGGAAGTGTGGTGAAACAGCACCCACTTGGACAGAACAACTTGCTCTGGACGCACGAAGTGGTGAAATCGGGGACAAGTTGAATGGACTATTGCTAACAGATAAATCTCTTAAGATATATTAGTGTCCTTTAATTGCATGAGTGTAATGTATTACTCTAATTTTCTTAGCGACGTATTACTTGTTGCTTTTACAAATCAATTAGATATTCAATTTCTGTTGATGATGGAGTTGATTTGCTGCTTTATGGTGCCAAATATAGAGGTCGTCGACTCCATATTCAAATTCTCGCCAACAGCTACCGGGGAAAGTGAAGTTTAAAGTTTCGGCAAAGGTTTCTTTTTGTGGACTTTGAACACACTAACTTACCTTAATCTGTCCGGCTCCATGGCTCAATGATTAGCGTGCTGGCCTTTGGTCACAGGGTCCCGCATTCGATTCCCGGCAGGGTCGAGAATTTAACCATAATTGGTTGATTTCGCTGGCACTGGGGCTGAGTGTATGTGTCGTCTCCATCATAATTTCATCCTCATCACGACGCGCAGCCCGCCTACGGGCGTCAAACTAAAAGACCTGCAATTGGCTAGCGGAACATGTCCTCGGAAACTCCCGGCACTAAAAGCCATACGCCATTTCATTTCACCTTAATCTATTTTATTTTCTGTTCCTTAGTGGTGATGGTGGTGGAGATTGATGTTTCAAAGACAAATCCACCGCAACCCTTTGACATCAATCGAAGAAGAAAAACAAAATTATTCTTTCTCATTTCTGGAAGAAAGAGGGTGCTAGATAGAGAGAAAAATGGAGTTAAAGGCAGAAAAATAGAAGACTTCTAAGCCTCAGACAACAGTCAGGTGTTCGCCCGGAGAGGTCAGAGTGGCAAGCTGATAGAGAGGAGCCTAGCGACAGTATGTGGAAGCACTGCTTCTGGATATTTAAAAAACAATGTAATAGATTTTTGAATTATTTGGGCGACACAAAACTTGTAAGGGGTTGTGATGGCCGAGTGGCATAGTCATTGACTTCTCACGAAGGTGACTTTCGTTTCGAATCGCGGCCATTCATGTGCGATTTGTGAAAAGAAGAGTCGTGTCCCTGCGGTTCGTATCCCACGAAAAGAAAGAGGTCCCGTGGCTGTGGTCACGATATCAACAGTCGGCAGAATAAAAACCACTTGAACTTTTCTTGAAAAAGTGGCGCTAATAATAACACGTGAAGAGTATAAAGTTACTATAATCTAGCTTCATGGTCCGCATTGATAGTTCAAGTACACAAGTATGAAGAATGAGTTCTCCACCTAATCAATACTTTATTTTACATAGTGTCAATATTATTTACATAAAAGGACCTGTAAATAGGTCATCTTCAGCTGTTGAAAATGAAAACCTACAACCTGTTTTCCAGTCATTGACCGGGTCAGGGATGAAATGAATGAACCATATAAATAGGCTATTATTACAATGGGGTCGCCACTCCCAAGGTGATTTATTAATGACTGATAGATGTTATGAAATGAGAATGGAGAGTGTTGCTGGAATGAAAGATGACAGGGAAAACCGGAGTATCCGGAGAAAAACCTGTCCCGCCTCCGCTTTGTCCAGCACAAATCTCACATGGAGCGACCGGGATTTGAACCTCGGTATCCAGCGGTGAGAGGCCGACGCGCTGCCGTCTGAGCTACGGAGGCTTTTTCAGCTGTTGAAGAACCTGCTTAGTAGCGACTGTACAGAATAAATACTACTAACATTAAAATTAAACGAGAATGCCATTAAAATAAACATGAATGCCACTATTCTAAAAAATAAGGTTAGGATACATACATACGGTACAGTTTTGGGGGTTAGAGGACTTTTTCCGTAGCTCCATGATTTCTACATATTTGCTGAGGTTGGATACAATTCTGTCAAGAATCACTGACATTCTGGTGTCAAGTTCGAATATCTATGTTAAATGCCAATACTATGTCCAACAGTCTTATGAGATGATTCAAAGTGCATTGTTGGGCCGCAAATATGCGGGGACGTCGTGTTCATTAGAATAAGAGGTTTAGTAACCTGTTTACAGATACATAGCTCACTCTCAGACTATATCAATGCTGAAAAACATGCGAGTCTATATCAAACTTCCTTGTTGAGGTTTACGTTGCTGTGTGCGACATATTGAAATCAATGAAAGTGAGTTGTGGATGCTCCCCTCTTCATACTTGCGTTCCCTCAGGTAAGTTTAAAAAATGTGTGAGCTGGATATGTCCTTGAGCATAGTTGGGAGCGTGTTGCACATTGTACCACTGTACATTGTACCATATGTATATATCTTAACGTTAAGTATTCTTTTAGTATAGTGGCATTCACTAACATCTCATAAAACCGTTGGATATAGTGTTGGAATTTAACATTAGATATCCGAGCCTGACACCAGAATGTCAGTGATTCTTCATAAAAGGATAAAAGCCCTTTAACCCCCAAAAGTGTACCATATGTATATATCTTAACCTTAAGTATTTTTTAGAATAGTGGCATTCATATTTATTTTAATGGCATTCTCGTTGAATTTTAATTTTAGTAGTATTTATTCTGTACAGTTGCTATTAAGCAGGTTCCTCAACAGCTGAAGATGATCTATTTACAGGTCGAAACCGGTACTGTCCTTTTATGCAAATAATATTGACACTATGTAAAATAAAGTATTGGTTAGGTGGAGAACTCATCCTTCATACTTGAGTATAAAGTTGACAAAGAATATAACATATTTCAGTTTTAAATAGTGTGTGTATGCCTACCACTTAGTCTCGTTTGATGGTAAGGCCACGGCCGCTTCCTTCCCACTCCTAGGCCTATCCTATCATCGAAGTTTTATCGAGGAAAGCAATTATTATTATTATTATTATTATTATTATTATTATTATTATTATTATTATTATTATTATTATTATTATTATTATTATTATTATTATTATTATTATACCGGGCGGTACACTTCCGCGCCGCTAATTCAAACTTTGCGCCAGTTGAAACTCCTCTACTGGAGGAAGCCTGAACTTTAACTATCGTGTTAATTCTCAAGTTTCTCAGAAGATGTCGCTACTTGTAAATTTTGAAGTGTTCTGAACTATGTCAATTTCGATTCATTGTTGTTTTCTCTGTAGCAAGAAGTGTGAACATTCTCTTCTAGATGGCACTATTGAAGGACTACAATTATGCACCCTAGTGCGAAGTGAAAGGACTGTGTTTTTGGAGAAATTTTGTGTTCATAAGTTTGTTCTTTGTTAAATTTCTTACAGTCATTGTTTAGGTTGGCAGTATAACCCTTCACTTTCCGCCAGTTTTGAATTCGACCAATGAGTTATTTTTGTAATTAATTTTCCACCAATCCTGGTTTTCTTCGTCAATTTTGACATGTAATCTTTTGGCCGTCCAATAAAATGATTGTGGGCGGGTGTTATCATTCCTGAAAGGTCTCGAATGTTCCGCGAGGGTATATAAACTGCTGATTTTCGGGTCTCTGCGCCACTTCAGTAACACCTATCATTGTGTAAATTATGTAGCAGGGGGCGGGAAGCGCCTCTTTCTTCGGGCAGCAGTTCAACCACCAGGTAATGGCCGTCTTATAACTTATTTTCTTGCCAGCTCAGCAGTTTAACCCTCGGGGCGGGTTCGAAACCTTCTACCATGTAACTTTCCTCTAAAATGTAAAAGACTCTTGATTTAAATCCTGCCTCTGTAACTACAAATTGGGATAGAGAGTGCCTAACCCTCTCGAGCTCCCTTTCATATTGTTTTTGAGGTGACCACGTTTATTCAACCATTTTTCTTCGTTTCGTAATGTAATAGTTTTCCTATCGTGTCACCTCTTTAGTATGGGATTAGCCCTTGCATTAGCGGCCTAGTGCCAAGTAGGTTTTAATAAGGCGTATTTGGAGTGCGGTTTCGCCTCCTCTCAAGTTGGTATTTTGGAGGCCATGTAATTGTCCTGTTTCTTTACTTAATAGGCCTCAGTAGGTTGGGTATTTTTACCCCTGTTTTCATGTGTTTGGGGGTCAGCTTGAAAGTTGAGTTTGGTGTGGCCTTTGATAGGCTGGAACTTTGAGAGCGGGTTGCTCTTTCAAAAAAGGTTTCTGTGTGCCTCGAGGAGGCTTTACTGTGTAATTGGGAGTGAGTGCCCCCGGGCATGATAGGGGTTTTCTCCCCCTTTTGTTGAATTTTGTATATTCGAGTAAAGTTGGGCTAATTGCTCAAGAATTGTGTGTCTGGGTCTCAGAGCCCAAATCCTGTAACTACCGTAATTGTACATTCTTGATTGGTTGCTACGCTACTGTGTACCTGTTATATTTGTTATTTATTGATCTTGAAAAGAAAATATAACCTTGTTAAATTTTAAATTAACTTTAATTTCGTAGATTGAGACCTATTCATCTCAGCACCTTCTTTCACCTCTAACTACCACGGATAACTCCGTAACAATTATTATTACTATTATTATTATTATTATTATTATTATTATTATTATTATTATTATCATCATCATCATCACCCAGAACCTGAAGATTGGTGTCCAATTGGTTTGCCTCTTCCTCTCACCAAGGAATCAGTTAAGGACGTCCCCGAACTAGAATACCAAAGGGGTTGGGTTGCCAGAACTAGTCTGAGTCTTTGGATGAATCGTCAGCGTTGAGGCCTTCAGTTCAGAGGGTTCCGGGTTCGATTCTCGGGTCAAGGACTTTAATCGCCTCTGATTCACTCTTCTGGCTCGGGACTGGGGTGTTCGTGTTTGTACTAACACTTTCCTCTTCATATTCACACAGCCCACCATATTACCAACCACCACAGAAACACGCAATAGTGATTACATCCTTTTACATGGGGTTGGCGTCAGGAAGGACATCCGATAGTAAAATAGGGCTAAGTCCACATGTGTGACACTGTTCACACCGGCGACCCCACAGGAGTGGGAAAAGTGGCAGAAGGAGAAGAAGCCTTCTATCCACCTCGATCGGATCTACAAGACTGCGAAACGCCAAATCAGACTATCACACTGTTAAATTCTTGGCAGAAACAATGGCAGAAAAGGTTGTTTTTTCTTTTTTGTTTTGTTTTTACTCTGACAACTACGTTGGTCTTTTTTGCTGCATGTGTGAATAGATAGCTTATACAAGAGCATGTATTTGTAAATATTATAGGTTATAGATTATAGAAGGAAACGGGTGTATCCCTTATTCTATAAAATTCCCCGAAATTTCACTGGAGTTAACTGGGTAAACCATGGATAATCATTCCTTGAATGGAGAAACCTTATAGTCGAGATACTGAGGGATCACGTAAAACTACAAGCTAGTTCTTTTTCACTTAAAGAATGACAGAGAGTGAGTCCTTAACCTGTCTTTTTTCTCATTGGTATTCCCTAGGTTGAGTGCACTCTGGCATTTAGACAAACAGACTAGTCATAACTTCATGGCAGAATCGAACGTTGAACCCAAACTAACTGGATCTAACTCGATCCACTAAAGTGTTTGATCCTGGCTCAGTCCATTGTATTTGAAGGTCCTCAAATACGAGAACCTCGTGTCGGTAGATTTACAGGCATATAAAGGAGCTCCTGCAGGGAAAAGTTCTTACACCTCGGCGTCTCAGAAAACCACAGCAGTAATTGGTAGACGTAAAACCAATCACTAAAACTAACTGATCTACTTACGAGTAGGCGAGGAAAATATACTGTGGCACGTTAAATAAAGGTTGGAACAATGCCAGGAAGATATTCGGAATGAGGCGATAAAGGCTAAGTTAGAAATGAACTCGACGGATGAAGCTGTGTGTACTGTCTGCATCTGACGAGAAGTAGCGGCAGCTTCCAGATACAGTAAGAGTAACAGCTGCCACACTCTTAGCTACAAACATCAGTCGTGAGAGACAATGCGAGTTCCTGCATATTTCTTATCAAGCTGTCCATTATGTAGTAAATAAATGTGTAACTAAAGAATATCTGCACTAGCACTTTGAAACTTCACGACACCACCTCAATAGGCAAGAGTCATCGCGGAAGGAACCGATGTTTATTGTCAGGCCTTGAGACTTGAGATAGGAGCATGCGCGGCAGCCATGCTTACACCTCGCTCCTCTCACCCCGTAACGACGCAACTTCTCGTCAGACGACGATAGTATAAACTGGATTCGCTGATGGGGTCATACGAGGTGGATGGAGGAGGATAGGATAGCTAGGAGAGCAATGTACACGGAGGGTAAGAGAAGCAGGAAGAGATCAAGACAGCGAGCCTGAGCCTCGCGGAGCTACTGCTGCCAGCTGTGGATTTAATTTAGATCCCCGACCTCATTGGGTCTTATCTCAATTTGACGTGGGGCTCTACAGAGAGCGTTGACCGTTGGTTGAGTTTGAAAGTTTACTCCAGTATTTCGATAGGGAGAAGACGATGGTGTACAATTGAAATATGGTGGTGGATCGATAAAAATATGGTGGTGGCTTTGTGGGACTTCGGAAGGAGTGTAAGAGGATGCTAGCGATTGGGATGCTTCTGGAGGTGTAGGGGCATGCAGTGTGTCTGGGCGGGATAGACTTGGGTTCTGGGGGGTCTAGATTTGGGTAGTGCTGGTTAATAGGAAGAGGACGTTTTGAAGAAGATCTATAGTGGGGATGGTTTGTGGTGTACGGTTTGATTGGTGCGTGGGAGGGGGATTGAGTTTTAGGTTCAGTAGGGGTGGTGGCGTCTGATTTGTTGATTGCGACTGCTTGAAGTGTTTATTGGCTGCGTAGTGCGCTTTTATTGCCTTCTTAAGGAACGGGCAACCTGGGTAGGAGGCGGCGTTTTCCTCTGCTGGTCCCTTGGAACTTGGCAGACGGTGTGATGATGATGGTCACCACATCTGTTGCATCGGATCTCATTTGTTTGCGGCTGAGCGGTTCAACTGCAGGCAATTGTAGCACATATGGATGAGAGTGGATTGTAGACAAGAGTGATTTCGGTTTGGTAGTAGATTGACTAGCTGGTGTTGAAGGAGTTGGTGATTGCGGGGTAGGAACGGTTTGCAGCGGGGTTAGTTTGTCATTGAGCTGTGTAGAATGGATATTGTTGGGCACTGGAGGTGGAGATTGTGTATTAATGGATTCTGGTTGGTTTTGGGCTTCTGCGGTTATGGGTGCGGTTTGGGTGCAGTTATCAATAAGAGACGGTGACGAAGTGATTTTCGAGCAGTTTCCACATGTTGGGGGACCATTATCCGTTGTTTGTTCATCTTCTCCCTCGTCAGTTGGTTCGTCTTCTTCTTCTTCTTCTCCCTCGTCAGTTGGTTCATCATCTTCTTCTTCTTCCTCCTCAGGTTCTGGTTTGGGATAGCAATTAAGGGAGCGAAAATAGTTTGGTATTGGAGTTCCCTCGATTATGTCCGTTCTTGAGCAGAGTTCGCTCATTTGATGTTCGTGAATGGGAGTGATCAACAGGAGGTTGTTATGCGTTTCTTCTATTAACGCTACGTGAGTAGGGATAAGGTCCTGGATGGATTCTATGAATGTCATCCGGTTCAATGAGATAGATCCTGTGAGGCCGAGCGTAATGATCATTACGGTGTTGGTAGATGATATAGGGAGTGCTGAGTTATTTCTCTTGTAGGTGAAGGGACGGTCGAAGTCGTGGTTCTCGATGCTGAAATTACTGCTGGTGGCGCACTCTGAGTTTAGTAGTGAAGCTGGCGACAAGGAACGGTTGGGGTGTTGGGAAGGGGATAACTGGGTTTTCATTTTACTTCTAGTGTTGTAATTGATGCGTGGGGGTTGAACAGGGGCCCGGCTACTCGATTCACAGGGCGTGTTACGTGATCTTGATTTTCGAGTCATGGCAGGATTTCTTGGCTGGGAATTAATTAGAGAGGGTAGTGATAGACCAGGGAAGAAATACTTGGTGGTCAAACGCAGTTGTGGACCGGGCTATGTATTACAACTTGTTGCCAGAGTCGTGCCAGGCTAGTTTTGAAAGTGGATTACGCCACAGGCAAGTCACGAACTCAGGACATCAAGGTGCCTGACAAATGCTCTGGTGCTACCCTTGGTGGTAGCTGCTGGCTTCTTGATTGGTGGAGCTGGCGTGTGCTAGCGGCGACTCTGCGATGGGGACTGACAAGGAGCGCAAGCGGTCCTGGTAGAGTAGATCAGGAAGGTCGGACCACGCTGAAAAGCCGTTGCAGTTTGCCTACTTGCTAGGCGGCGAGCCGGGGCTGATGAAGCTTCACTTGTCGGGCGGTGAGCTGGTAGTCTGGGTTACAAGTGCAGGCCTTCGGGGTTATCTCTCCGAGGTGCTCTCTTGCTGGGCTGCTGTGCCGCTTTTTCTGTGCCAATGTGACAAGACAGCGATAGTTTAGAGTTGAGTTTTGATGGTAAGATCAGAGGTGTGGGACTAAAGGAGGCCACAGATATAGGATTGTGGAGGCGCTCTGTAAATTCACTGAGGTTTGCAGAGTGAACGCTGAAAAGTTGCAACAGTGCATAATTAATATATATGCATTATTATTATTATTATTATTATTATTATTATTATTATTATTATTATTATTATTATTATTATTATTATTATTATTTGTAGTAGTATTATTATAACTCCCTCTGTGGATCCGTGGTAGAGTGCTGACCTCCGCATCCCAAGATAGCTGGCTCAAACCCGGCAGAGGTAGTCGGACTTTTGAAGGGCGGTAAAAAGTCTATTCGATGTCATATGATAGGCGTATTTGCATGTGAAAGATCTCTGGGGACACATTCGGTGTTCACCCCAAAAAAGAAAATCATTAAAACTCAGTCACAGATGCCCAAGAGAGATTCGGTTTGCTCTGACGTCTGCTAGGCTTAGAGTAAAATGGAACGTCGAGATTGACGAACAGGCAGACAGATGGCGTTAAATTACAATGCCTGCACTCGGTAGCTGAAGCCCATATAATGATGATAATTAAGGGGCGGATTTTAATGGCCTAACAATTTTCGAAATGTACAAGAAAATATGACCCAAAAATCTTAAATATAAGACCGAAAAAGGAAAAAAAATATGACCTACCATTTTTATTGAATAATTGTCCGGCTCCATGGCTAAGTGGTTAGCGTGATGGCCTTTAGTCACAGGGATCCTAGGTTCGATTCCCGGCAGCTTGGAGAATTTTAACCATAATTGGTTAATTCCGCTGACACTGGGTGTATGTGTCGTCTTCATCATCATTTTATCCTCATCACGACGCGCAGGTCACCTACGGGAGTCAAATCAAAAGACCTGCATCTGGCGAGCCGAACTCGTCCTCGGACACTCCCGGCACTAAACGCCATACCCCATTTCAACTGATTAATTTAGGCCTACAAATGAACATTTGTCAGTTTCTTGTTACATTCAATTTGTTTTTCACAAAGTTCTTTTTTTGTCTTCAGATATGGCAGCACACGTATCCTGAAAAATCAAGAAATAATCAGCAACGGATGATGATCTGATAAAGTATCTAACTAGTTCTGAATCGACAAATTTCTATAAAAATGACGATGAAAATATTCATTCCTCGTCTTCCTTTCCCGCAGTGAAATTGCACTGGATAATCATGTGCATTTTCAAATTGTCGAACTAGAACCCTCTTCGGTAGTGGAACAGAATGTTTCTGTATCCGGAGAAACTCCGCTCGACGTCATACTATGTTATGGGGGCACATTTGAACAAGGTTATGTCCTCCGGAGAAAACTGCTGCTGAAAATCCCCAAATGTTGTATGGAATCCACAAAGAATGTCTAATGTCTTACAAAGCATAGAATAACCTTCATTTGAGAACAGCACTCTTTGCAGGTTTAAAAAAAAAAAAAAAATCACCGGGCGAGTTGGCCGTGCGCGTAGAGGCGCGCGGCTGTGAGCTTGCATCCGGGAGATAGTAGGTTCGAATCCCACTATCGGCAGCCCTGAAAATGGTTTTCCGTGGTTTCCCATTTTCACACCAGGCAAATGCTGGGGCTGTACCTTAATTAAGGCCACGGCCGCTTCCTTCCAACTCCTAGGCCTTTCCTATCCCATCGTCGCCATAAGACCTATCTGTGTCGGTGCGACGTAAAGCCCCTAGCAAAAAAAAAAAAAATCAGCCACTTCACCCTTCCGTTTCTTTAAATCACACTCAATGTTCTTCAAGGGCTGCCTGGCTGAGGCGGTAAAGGCGTGCTCGGTTCGCCCGGAAGAACGTGGGTTCGAATACCCGTCAGGAAGTCGTAAAATTTAAGAAACGAGATTTCCACTTTCGGAGGTTCACTCAGCCTACTCAGCCTACACCAAAAATGAGTACCAGGCTATTTCCTGGGGGCAAAGGCGGCTGGGTGTGGAGCTAACCACTCTATCCCATCAAGTGCCGAAGTTACGGATAGCGGACCTTCCACCAGTCCAAGGGCCTTCATAGCCTATACGGAGATGACTTTGACTTTACAATGTTCTTCACAATATCCAACGTGTCACTTAGTGGAAGCCCCACAGTTTCAAGACGAGTGACTGCTCTTGGTATCACACCGAAATTCGATTATATGAACGCCAAATTTCCGACCAAGCTGGCAGAAGTAGACAAATTTTGTACAATCCTTATAGATGATGAATCTCAAGGATCAAATTCCCGAACAACCGTCTTGAAGGAATCACAATTGCTGCAGTAATATTGAACAGCGTCGAGCCAGGTTCCCCAACGAGTAAGGACAGGCTGAGGTGGAAGAGGCAGAGGCAGAGTAGGAGCAGTTTATTTCAACTTTTGAACTCGAAGGGGAGCCTTCAGGAATATTTTCTTGCCATTTGAAATAAACTTAACTACTTCAGGGTAGTTGATCCGAACCTCTTCGGCCACTCTATGCAAAGCATGGGCAAGGTACGTTACGTGGACCATTTTCGGTTAAAGTAGGTTTATTCATTTGGCTGCCTTCTTCATGTACGGGGCGGCATCAGTTACATGAAGTGGTATGTTGTTTCTTTCGACCCCTTCTGGCCACAGAAACTTCATAGCAACATCAAACAGCACTGCAATGGAGGAATGATTTACTTTCTCGAAAACCGCACACGTCAGGAGAAACACATGATCGGGATTGTCATCTTTCAGAATGCCAATAATTACGTTACTACGTACCTCCCATTTACGTCAGTTGTTTCGTCCAATGAAACCCATATCTTGTGACTGATAACTTCAGATGTTATCTTCTTTAAAACATCTTCATTAGGAAATTCCAAGAAGATCCCTTGTTCATAATTGCATTTACGGCTGGTCCGTGGTCCAACAGCTCTGCACTCTGACCGGCCAACCGAGCAGAGGAGGGGTGGCCACGGCGCTACCATGGCTCTACGCCTCTGTATTCGGGAGATGGGACAGAGCTGGACCTAATGGCTGGCCCCAACCGTCGGCTGTCCTGGGAATGGTTTTCCGTGGTTCTCCATTCTCCTGCACTAAGGCGAATGCAGGGACAGTTCCTAGTATAGGGCACGGCCGCCAACCCCCTCACCATCTCCGTGCATCTCCTTCACCGTAACAAATCTCCCGGCCTGAGAGACGGCGTTACCGTCTAAGAGGCCCGCCTCCCCCTTCAGGGGAGGAATGAAAACGTTGTAGTAGTAGTAGTAGTACCTGCTATGTGCCTATTCCCGCGTACAGTATGATATTCAGTCCACACACACTCCCTAACCATTACTGTACAGCAAGATTCCCACGCTGAATAGCTTGCCACAAAAATTCACTCAGTATGAAAATCCTTAGAATATGGCAGAAAATATGACTTCATTGGGCGTCAAGCAGAAATATGTCCAATATCTTAAATTTGCCCAAAATATGACTTTTGAAGCAAAAAATGACATGTCATTCAATCCGCCCCTTAATGATGATGATGAATTACAAGCTTTATCAGTTTGGAAGAATAGACCTAATACTGCAATATACTGCAGAAGCGAGGATTTCTGGTACTTGCTCGAGCTCACGGATTGTTCACGGTTGCTGCAGAAATAAGCCCGCCTGGTGGTCATGATCGTTAAGGCGTCAAGTCTGTACGGTCTGACATCGAGCTTAGTGTGTTCGAATCCCGTTGCAGCGCTCAGTGGCTCAGACGGTTGAGGCACTGGCCTTCTAAACTCAACTTGGTAAGTTCGATCCTGGCTCAGTCCCGTGGTATCTGAAGGTGCTGAGAAACGTCAGTCTCGTGTTGGTAGATTTATTGGCACATAAAACAATTCCTACAGGACTAAATTTCGGCACTTCACCGTCTCCGAAAACCGTAAAATGAGTTAGTGGGGCGTAAAAGTCTATAGCATTATTCGAGTCCTGTTGGTCGAAAAAATGTTCACTGTCAGAATATTGGCCGACATGGTAGAAGAGGTGATAGTATCCAATTTCTAATCACTAGATAGCATGCAAAAAGCCTGCATTCAATTCCAGATCTGCCCGCAGTGTTCGCAGGCAGTGAGGGCATATGACGCTGTTGATGGTGATTCGTCCGTGTGATGGAGACGTAAAGCTTTGAGCAGACCCCTTGGTGTAATTCGACAGGAGTAGGCTACGTGCCGAAACCGGGTTTCACCCTCTCCCTACTTCACTATCATCATCCCACACCCAGGTGTGCAGTTCACCCATAGGTATTAAATGGAAAGACCTGCGCCAGACGAGCCGAACGTCCTAGGACTCTCCCGGCACAAAAAGCCATACGATTAAAAAAGGAAATGAAATGGCGTATGGCTTTTAGTGCCGTGGGTGTCCGAGGAAATGTTCGGCTCGCCAGATACAACTCTTTTGATGTGACCTCCGTAGGCGACCTGTGCGTCGTGATGAGGATGAAATGATGATGAAGACGACACATACACCCAGCTCCCGTGCCAGCGGAATTAACTAATTATGGTTAAAATTCCCGACCCTGCCTGGAATCGAACCTGGGACCTCTGTGACCAAAGGCCAGCACGCTAACCATTTAGACATGGAGCCGCACAGCCATGTGGTAAGTACCATAGAAAGAAATCACAATCAGAATAGTTGCGGGAACATGCCATGACCAGAATGCGAACTTTATCAGAGTCCTTTATTGGAACGTACGTTATAGAAATCAAGAGAGGTATTTGAAATTTAACCTGCCTCTCACTAACGACTTTCATGAAGCTCTGCAGTCTTTGTCGTATCGCACGTCCCTCACTCTCCATTACGAGATCAGTTCTCTGTTCACACATAATGTAGCTGCACCCACATCAGCCATCGCTTGCTATACAGTTTCACAGAGTCATATTACGTAATCATCACAATGTGCATGCTTTGACCCACATATTGTACCTGAGTGCCCAGTTTTCGGTCGAGGATCAACTTTTTATAACGGTAGCAGAATCCAGGAATGCGGCTCAAGGTGTTCGAACCCAGCAAACCGGTTGCTACACCCTCTCTGCTCCACATTATCAGAGGACTGAGCCTCTAAGATCTTAATAGTAGCAACCGGAGATGCTGGTTCAAACAATAAACCTCCCCGTACTTCGGAGGTGTTGAACCTCCTAATATATTGTACAGGTTTGAAGTCTTTGGAATTAAGCCACTGATTCTCATACTCCTTTGACAAGAGGAGTCATGTCCTCCTCAACAGCCAAATTTCTTTACGAAAGTAGAACTCATACTTTCAATTCTTATTTAGTTTACTTTGAAAATGATTGTATTGATTTTGTTCTTACGTCCCACTAACTGCTTTTACGGTTTTTGGAGACGCCAAGATGCTCGAATTTTGACCAGAAGGAGATATCTTATGTGCTGATATAAGATGAATTTATTCCCCTTCAATTATAAAACTGTCAATAAGCAGGTAATAATAATAATGGCGTATGGCCTCCGGAGAAGCCTGGTGCAGGTCTTTTTCTAGTAGACGGCCTATTAGGCGACCTGCATGTCTGTGAAGATGAGGGCCCTACCTAGGATGATTTCTAATGCTGAATACGTCACACAAACCCAGCCCCCGAGCCATTGGAATTAACCATTTAAGGTTAAAATCCCCGACCCGGACGGGAATCGAACCCGGAACCCTCTGAACCGACGGCCAGTATACTGACCATTCAGCCAACGAGCGTACTTGTGGTGATTTGCTTCTGAGCCCCAAATTTTAACTCCGGCAGCCCGGACGCTTCAGATATTTATGAGAATTTTCGACTTTTCTATGGCTCATGGGTTTATCAATGTCTCTGATTTCAAGTTTTTTCTAGAGGATTCGAAAGTGATAACTAATTAATGTCTATTTTTATACCTAACTTTATACAATATATCTCTTACATTCCGAGTTCCTGTTTCCTCGTCTCATAAGCAGGTGAAGGAGGTCTATAGTCTTTCAAATTAAAGAGTCAGAATACATACAGTACGACAATGTCCTGTAGATTCATTTAACACTAGCAAATGTACCCGTGCTTCGCTACGGTATTCTGCATTGTATACGAATATTGAAGTAAATACTGTACATGCAGTAAATAAGATTGTTTTAAAATAGCATGTCTCTTAGCGTTATCCGACAAACAGCATGGAGAGGTCCCCATACATTGTTTCCAATGTAAAGTGCTTGTTACGGATTTGTGATGATAACGACAGGCTCACTTGCCTATTGCCATTCACAATCGAGTTGGGAAGTTTACATTATAATTGCAGGCCCCATTGCCTACTGCGCGGTCACAATCGACTTAGGGAGTTTCCGTTGCAATGGCAGTCCCCCTTTCCTACTTCCAGACATATTACAAATTGAGGAGTTTTTATTATAATGGCAGGAAACTTCCCTACAACCAGTCAAAATTGAGTTGTGCAGTTATCATTATAACGAGACGCCCCTTTTCTAACTGCCAGCCAGCTTACTGCCAGTCACACCAAGTTGGTGAGTTTCCATCAAAATAGCAGGCCAGTATGCCTAATGCCAGTCACATTTTAGATGGGTACATCTGTTTAGGAAGTCCTCCGTGGCTCAGACGGCAGCGCGACGGCCCCTCACCGCTGGATGTCGTGGTTCAAATCCCAGTCACTCCATGTGAGATTTGTGTTGGACAAAGCGGAGGAGAGACAGGTTTTTCTCCGGGTACTCCGGTTTTCCCTGTCATCATTCATTCCAGCAACACTCTCCATTCTCATTTCATAGCTTTTATCACTCATTAATAAATCACCTTGGGAGTGGCGACCCCATTGTAATAACAGCCTATATATGTTTCATTCATAACATCCTGACCCGGTCAATGACTGGAAAACAGGTTGTAGGTTTTCATTTTCACATCTGTTTATAACTGCGGGAACGCTTGCCTACAGCCAAACACAATCGGGTAAGGGGAGTTTTGAACAAAACTACATGCTCCCTTGCCTTCTGCAAGTCAAATCGAGAAGTGAATTATTCATTACAATGGTAGGCCTGCCTTATTAATGCCAGTTACACAGGAATTGGAGAAGGACCCCATTCCTACTGCCAGTCAAAGTCGGTGTGGGGAGTACTGATTACAATAGCAGACACACCCCTTCTCGATCGCTACAAGACGACATCAGTTAATATTTACAGATCGACATACGAAAGTATATGCATGCTTAAAATATTGCAGACCTTCATTTACAGATTGACTGCTGCAAAACGGACGTCATATCCACAAAGGATTGTACCATAAGACGTCAAATTTAGCGGCCTAAATGACTGGTCGTATATCAGATCTATTCATGGGTCCGATTGAGAAACGTTGAATAGGGTAAAAGTTTTGTAAGATTATCTCACATTGCATTACTTTTCAGATAATTATGTGACAGCTACATACATAGCATTTGGCTCACATATGGTTACTGGGTGGGCTAATTTTCGTGTAGGGTTTGATGATTCTATCTTTCTTATAAGTGATTGAAAGTATGAATTATGCATGTGAAAAGTCAAAATTTACTTAACGTCGAGAAATAGACAAAAATCAAACGTAAAAGGGATACAGATACAACAAAAAGTCATAAGACCAAGGTTGTAGATCACTCCAAATTGAATGGAGATTGTACATTCCCTTATGTGATAGGACTTCGCGAAGATTGGGACCATCATTAAAATTGCCTCCATATTTCGATATTCTTTGGGGAAAAAGTGAAAAATTTAAAGCTCTTGGAAATGTTCTATCCGTTACAGGCTAAAACGTATAATTTTGTCAAATTTCTGTTTTCTTGTTCGTCTGGCATATTATGCCGCAATGTGGATTTTGGGCGAGGAGGGTTAAAATTAGGACTTTCAGGAAACTAAACCAAAACATTATGCAGATGGTTGTTATTATTACCCCTTAAACACGTATCTGTACGAACATTTCACCAAAATAGTCAATGTACAGGCACACAGTCGTTAGGATTTTACTTATATAGATAGATAAGGAATCTGCTCCACGTACAACACCTTTTGGTCTATGTCTGCTGGATTTACCCTGCAAAACCGACCATTCATGATATCTCCCTTATTAATCCTTCTGTCGAAAAAATACACGTGAAAAAAGTTTTAGAAATGGATTTCCAACAAATTTGGTCGATTTCCAGTCAGGTTGGTCATGTATTCTATATATTGTGGAAGAGTAAATTCACCATTTCGGTTCCCTATGAACCACCAGTCCATTCCAGGAACAGGAAATTTTATTGACCTTTAAAATCTACCTTTGGAAAGGTGGATGCTAAATATAAAGTTTGGTTCAAATATCTTCAATTGTTTTCAAGTTGTAAGAAATACGCTCAACACGCGCCCGTTCTTAAGTTAAGTCCGGTTAATGATATCTCCCTTATAAATCCTCTTACCGAAATGATGCACATGAGAAAAAAGGTTTAAAAATTAATTTCCATGAAGGCAGGTAGATTTCTATAAAGTTTGGTTGTGTATATTTTGTGGGAGTGCAAAATCACGGTTTCGGTTTCGTATAAACCCCCCAGTCATTTCATGGATTTAGAAACAATATTTGCCCTGAAACCTACCCAAGGACAGGTGGATTCTAAATATCAAGTTTGGTGGAAATATATCCAGTAGTTTCCAAGTTATAGACAAACAGACAGAGAGACAAACAGAAAAACAGACACCGAAGCTAAAAATATGCAGATGGTCATTATTACACCTGAAAAGGGATAACTGTACAGAAATGTCGCCAAAATAGTCAATGTACAGACACACTCTAGAAGTGCAGACCTTTATTACTGCTTTGAAACTCTGCGACATATCTGCAAACGGACCTCACCATCAGACGTCTCTTTCAGTGTTCTACATGGTTGGTCCCATGACATCTTCTCGTATCTCCTATATTTAAGGTTTAGATTGAGTTAGAATCATTGGGTGTGAAATTTTGTACAGTTTTCGCATACTACTTTATTTTGTGATACTCATGTGACAGATAGAATCATAAAATTTGGCTATCACATTGCCACTGGTCATGCCAATGTGCGTGCCGAATGTCATGATTCTATCTTTCCTATAAGTGTGCCAAATTAATGTTAACATATACGTGTGAAAGTACAAAATTAACTTGAAATCGAGAAATACAGCTCTATTTAACGTATAAGGAATAGAAATACGATAAAAAGTCATAGGACCAAAGTTTTAGATCTCTCCAAAATGAAAGGCGATTGTGCTTTCTGATTTGTGATAAGACTTACAGATTAGCCACCAATTATCCCGAAACGAAGGTGTGCACCGTTGTTAAAATTGCATCCATATTTCGATATTTTCCGGGGCCGAAGTTATACATTTGCATAGCTTAGAATATTTCCTCAAAGGAAAGAGTGTCAAGCTTTCGGGATTAGCACTCGCATACATACGGTGTAATTAAGGAAGAAAATAATTCAGTAAAAAAAGTTGAAATTAATAGAAAATGGATTAAAAACTGAGGACAGGCGGATGACGACAAATATGTAAATACCAAGTGAATGTATTGGAAAATCAAATGCCCCTCAATAAATTATGCTGGTGTAGGTTATGGATATAAGAAAGAGGTAACAGAGGAGAAATTTAGGCGCAGGCATTCTTAGGTCAACAGATAAGATGGTCAATGGTGTTATTACTTAAGCTATTCGAGGACGGTTATAAACTCCAACGATATTCCGCCAATATCCCGCAGAATGGCCGATTGACGCCCTCTCTTGTCTTCTACCCAAGGAACAACCATGAATTTAAAGGTATGATGAGGAAAATGGCAATACGTTACTTCCCTGCTGGCAAGCAGTCAGAGACGTTGCCATGGTAACCTGTAGGTTCGTTGTCGTTCTGTCGGTCACACACGCAGACCATGATACCCGCAGAAAATAGTAAATTTCTCCGTCATTTGAATAGTAAGGTAAATTATGAACATGACCAAAGTTGTTTATAATGAAGAGACGTTTCACATACGGTCCACGGAGTTTACAGGAAATCAATAGTATAAGAGAAAATGGAGGAAAACCGTTCTGGTTTTCCTATAAACCCCCGTCTAATCATAGATTTTAAAAAAGAATGCATATAGAAACCTTCCTCGGGGTGAATATACTCCAAATATGAAGTTTGGTTGAAATCTATCCAGCCGTTTTGCCGTGATGTTGGAACAAACAAACAAACAAACAAACAAACAGACACGAAAAGTAAAAACCACCGATTCGGTCTTGAGTTGACCTAAAACGGATAAATATCTGAAAAATTGGCAAAACAAACGAAATTACAGACAGCGGACCCCCTACAACTTTATTTATAAGATTTGCAATGCTTTTAAGTGTCAAAACGCGTGTTTTGTCCCTGAGCGCATGATTTCTATGTACCTTGTACCACTTATCTATGTTATTTTAACTGATACTGACGATATTGATTTTAACTGATCCGGAGAGCAACGACCCTCTATTAATCCGTTTAATTTACGTTTCAACGTATGCTGCATTTTTGTGGTAGACGCCCTTGCCTACTGCCATCTAACGGAATCACTTCAATTGATCTTCTTTTAAAGATCAATGATTTATCCTTACGTCGTCAATATCTCGAAAATTTCCCTCAGCACTTTCTCGAGTTTGATGTTAAAAATAATTCGAACTCTCCGGCAACTTGTAAGCTCATTAAAACTACAAATCACATCATCGCTTTGGGAAAAGAGATTCCGACTGGTTGAAAAATGCTTACGCTTGCGTACTTGCGGTGATTTGCTTCTGAGCCCCAATTTTTAACTCCGGCAGCCCGGTCGCCTCGGAGATTTATGAGAATTTTCGACTTTTCTAAGGCTCATGGGGTTATCAAGGTCTCTGATTTCAAGTTTCTTTTCTAGGGAGTCCATGCCTATTTTTATACCTACCTTTATGCAATGTATCTCTTACTTTCTGATTTCCTGTTTCCTCACCTCATTCCGAAAATTCCTACAACACTTTCTCGGGGTTTGGTGTAAAAATTCATTTGGACTTTCAGGAAACGTTCAAGTCCAGAAAAAGTTTAGTCCATCACTTTGGAAATAAAAAGCTTTCCTCTGGGTGAAAAATTGTTTACGCTATTTTGCTTCTGAGCCCCAATTCGATCCCCCTGCCACGTTCGGCAGCTTCGAGGAATTTTAGGAATTTTCGAGGGATTATAGGGGTATAAGATTCTATGTATGTATCAATTTTTAAGGGTACCTGGATAGGACTGAGATGGGTCAGTAGAAGAAACAAACTTGTTCTAGACCATACCGGAAGGCATAGTGCACTGTAAACACGAAGTCTCGCCAGCAAGGACAGATTATGTATATAAATAAAATCATAATGACCGTGTGTCTGTACATTGACTATTTTGGCGAAATTTCCGTACAGTTATTCGTTTCAGGTGTAATAATGACCATCTGCATATTTTTTAGCTTTGGTGTCTGTTTGTCTGAGTTCTTATAACTTGAAAACTACTGGATATATTTCTACCAAACTTGATATTTAGAACCACCTGTCCTTGGGTAGGTTTTAGGACCAATATTATTTATGAATACCAACATTTACTGGGGATTTTTTCGAGACCGAAACGATGATTTAGCACTCCCACAACATATGCACATCCAAAATTAATGGACATCTACCATCTTTAATGAAAATCAATTTCTAAAACTTCTTTCTAATGTGCATCATTTCGATGTGAGGATTAATAAGGTAGATATCATTAACGAACGGTTTTTCAGCACAAATCCCAACAGACTTAACTCAAAAGCGGGTGCGTGTAAAGCGTATTTCTTAAAACTTGAAAACTACTGAAGATATTTCAACCAAACTTTATATTTAGCATCAACCTGTCCAAAAGTAGGTTTTAAGATCCATACCATTTTAAATTCCCGGAATGGACTGGGGGTTTATAGGGAACCAAAACAAGGTTTTACTCTCCCACAATATATACGAGACCAACCTGACTGGAAATCGACCAACCTTGATAGAAATCCATTTCAAAAACTTTTTCCTCGTGTATTTTTTCGACAGTAGGATTAATAAGGCAGATTCATGAAGGGTCGTTTTCGCAGGCTGTCCTGCGGTCATAGCCCAAAAGGTGTTGTACGTGGAGCAGATTCCTTATCCATT
Source organism: Anabrus simplex (assembly GCF_040414725.1). Lineage (NCBI taxonomy): Eukaryota > Metazoa > Arthropoda > Insecta > Orthoptera > Tettigoniidae > Anabrus > Anabrus simplex. The sequence continues at coordinate 296,663,637 of NC_090267.1, forward strand.
TACTAGGTATATAGATAAAATCGTGACGACCGTATATCTGTACATTGACTATTTTGGCGAAAGTTTCGAACAGCTATCCGTTTAAGGGGTAATAATGACCATCTGCATATTTAGTTTTATTTTCATGAAAGTCCTAAATTTCACCTTCCTCCCCCAAAATTAAGATTGCGTCACAATCTGCCAGACGAGCTATAAGATTGAAATTCGGCAAAATTATACGTTTTAGCCTGTAACCAGCGGAAAATTTTCAAGATCTTCAAATTTTTCATTTTTTATCCCCGAAGAATATCGAAATATGGAGGCAATATTAATGACGGTGCAGACCTTCGTTTCGAGATATTTCGTAGCTAAACGGTAAGTCCTATCACAAAACGGATGCCTCAATCTCCGTTTAATTTGGAGAGATCTACAACTTTGGTCCTATGACTTTTGTCGTATCTCTATCCCTTATACGTTAGATTTGTCTCTATTTCTCGATTGTAAGTAAATTTTGCACATTTTACACGCATAATTCATACTTTGAATCACTTATAGGAAAGATAGAATTTTCAAATTCTACACGAGCATTGGCCCACCCGGCAGCCATATGTGAGCCGAATGCTATGTTTGTAGCTGTCACATAATTACCCGAAAAGTAATGCACTGTGAGACAATCTTACCCAAATTTCACCCTATTCAACGTTCCTTACTCAGCCTGGCCCATGAATAGATGAGATACGAGAAAATATCATGCAGCAAGCCATTTAGGCCGTTAAATACGGCGTCTTATGGTACAATCCATTTGTTGGTATGATGTACCGTTTAGCCGCAGTTAATCTGTAAATGAATGTCTCAATATTGTAAACATGCATATACTCTCGTATGTCGATCTATATAATTATATTCATTGATGTCGATTTGCAGCGATCGAGAAAGGGTGTGTCCGCTATTCTAATCAGTACTCCCCACATTGACTTTGACTGGCAGTAGGAATGGGGTCCTTCTCCAACTCCTGTGTAAGTGGCATAAGTAAGGAAGGCCTGCCATTGTAATGAATAATTCCCTTCTCGATTTGACTTGCAGAAGGCAAGGGAGCATGCAAATTTGTTCAAAACTCCCCTACCCGATTGTGTTCGGAAAGTGAGTCTGCCGTTAAGATCACAATTCCGAAACTCACACTTTACACTGGAAACAATGTATGGGGAATTGCCCATGCTGTTTCCCGGATAACGCTAAGGGACATGCGATTTAGGAAAACGTTATTCACAGCATGTACAGTAATTTACTTCGATATCCGTATACAACGTAGAATACCGTAGCGAAGCACGGGTACAATTGCTAGTATAACCTATGAAAATTAAATGTAAATTAACATGCAATGTTTATTAGCTTCCACAGGAAGAGAATGGAAACTTTATCTGTAGGAAACAGGAGTTACATTTCACAAAGTGGTCATCGTCAGAGTTCATACATAGAACGATTAAAACCGAATTTTAACTTGAATCATGAGCAGCGAATGAAGAACGAGTCTGTGATCTGATCACGCAAGTTCACTTCACCTAAATATAGGCTATGTGGTAGGCCTTTCAAAACTATCAAATGTGAAAGAGCTCTGAAGAATGGATATTGAATCACAACGCTATACAAATAAGAAGAAGTTTGCATCTAATAACAAATGGATTCATCAATAAAATTCTTTGTAGGTTCTGCAACGCCTTCTGCGGTACCCGGAAGTGCCATATAAATTAATGTATATTTTCATTTGTATATCTACATTTATGTATCGACTTCCATTTATTAACATTTATTTATTTATTTATTTATTTATTTACCGTATTTATTTATTTATTTATTTATTTATTTATTTATTTATTTATTTATTTATTTATTTATTTATTTATTTATTTATGCCCTAGGCGTAGCCTCGTACGACATTCATTAACGAAATTTGCTGTATATAAGTACAACACTTCAAACAACGCAATGATTTAACCCTGTTTATTGTCACAAGTTATGTCTCCCACCCCCTTTATTACCCCAGTTGATAAAATCTCTCATTTACGAGTACTAGATATCTACATACGTTGCACGGGTCATTCGCCAGTCAGATCCGTGAAGTTCCCACGGCGATGCAGAACATTGCAAGTGAAGGGGCACAGAAAGTAATCAAAGCTGTTAAAAAAAGCTCATGGAACAAATTGCTGTGGATATTTCCGCTTTCAGTCTCGATAGGTATGTTCGATTAATCCCCGCCTACAAAGACAGGTATTTGTACGTTCTGACTTGTACTTGGCATACCTGTGAAGAGCTGGTATATTTAACAGCATGTTTCAACATCCTCTTACTTATGTACTTATTGCAATTCTAACTAGCAGCAAAGGCTGGGTGACTTAACACGGTAGCTGCAGTCGCTCAAGTGCGGCAGGTATCCAGTATTCGAGAAATAGTGGGTTCGAACCCCACTGTTGGCAGTCCTGAAGATGGTTTTCTATGGTTTCCCGTTTTCACACCAGGCAAATGCTGGGGGTTATACCTTAATTAAGGCAGCGGCCGCTTCTCTCCCACTCCTTGCCTTTTCCTGCCCCATCGTCGACATCAGACCTATCCTTGTCGGTGCGACGTAAAAGCAACTTGTAAAAGAAGACTGGGTGACTGCGAATATCTTATTCGTAAGCTGAAGGTGGTCTTTACTTCCAGGAAAATCTCTCTTATTACCAAGACTTTCCCTCAGATCAAAACTTGCGAACTAAAACCTGGAATTAAACCCAGAGAATTATTCTTTTCCTACCGCTTTTCTCACACATGTGGGGTCGCGGGTGCGAACTGCGTCGCACATGTGGATTTGGCCTTGTTTTACGGCCAGATGCTCTTCCTGACGAAATCCTATATGGAGGGATGTAATCACTATTGCGTATTTCTGTGATGGTTGGTAGTGTGATGTGTTGTGTGAATATGAAGAGGAGACTGTTAGGACGGACACAAACACCCAGTCCCCAAGCCAGAAGAATTAATCAGAAGCGATTAAAATCCCCGACCCGGCCGAGAATCGAACCTGGGACCCTCTGAACGGAAGGCCAGTACGCTGACCATTCATCCAACGAGTCGGACTAATGAAACCTAGAGAATATCAGCTTCCAAATGTTTTGGAAATTTTCCAAATTTAATCTAGAAAAGCGTAGAACATGCGTGAAATATTCAATTAGATTTACTGTGACCATACCTCGCTATTTTACAAATCCCTTTGTTGCATCTGAAACTCGTGATCTAATCTTCTTCTTCAATTTGCTTTACGTCGCACCGACACAGATAGGTCTTATGACGACGATGAGATAGGAAAGGGCTAGGACTGGGAAGGAAGCGGCCGTGGCCTTAATTAAGGTACAGCCCCCCAGCATTTGCCTGGTATGAAAATAGGAAACCACGGAAAACCATCTTCAGGGTGCCGACAGTAGGTTCGAATCCACTATCTCCCAGATGAAAGCTCACAGCTGCGCGCCCCTAACCACACGGTGAACTCGCCCGGGTCTTCTTATTATTATTCTTCTTCTGGCCGTAAGAGATGTTCTTATAGCCATTTAGCTCTGATTTAGGGGAGCAACTGTTTGTGCTCATCTGAAGCCCGGCTCAGTAACTATAGCGCAGAGCGCTGGCTTTTCTTTCCTCAACTTGACGGGTTCGATCCCAGTTCAGTTCGGTGGTATATGCAGGTGCTCAAATACGTCAGCTTCGTGTCGATAGATTTACAGACACGTAAAAGAATTCCTGCGAGATAAAATTATAGCACTTCAGCGTGTCCGAAAACCATAAAAGATAGTTAGTAAAACCATTATTATTATTATTGTTATTATTATTATTACTATTATTATTATTATTATTATTATTATTATTATTATTATTATTATTATTATTATTATTGTTTTTGTTATATGTACATCTCTCCATGAATGAATGATCAACGTCGAGGCCTTCGTTTCATTTCAGAAGGTACCGGATTCGATTCCCATTCGGGTCAGGTATTTTAACCGTGTCTGGTTAATACCTTTGACTCGGGGACTGGATGTTTGTGTTTGTTTCAATACACTCCTCTTCATATACGTAAAATACCACACATCACTAAAACATCGCATGAGTGAACACATCCCTCTACATAGGGTTGGCGTCAGGAAGGGCAGCCGACCGTAAAACTGGGCCATGTCCGTATATGTGACACAAATCGTACCCACTACCTCACCATGGTGTGGGGAAATCTACGAAATAAAAATATGTTGTTTCTCCTTTTTTTTTTTTCAGGAGTGCCTGAAATTTTCCAACTTGTTCAAAATGCAGTAAAGATTTTCATTCGATGTTTATCATCCAGAAATGTCCCCAGATAATAGTCTCAGAAATTTTTATAAATATTGCATTCTCCCCCCCCCCCCTTCCCCTTTAAGTGGAAATTCCTCTCAACTTACCATCACTATCCCGGTAGTGGTTGCCATTGTTGTTTATAAAGTTAATGAGAATGCTAATCCCCGTCAAAGAGAAAGAGGAAGTGGCAGCTGTTAATGAGAGTGTCGATTAAAAAAAGGGAAGGGCCACATGAAGGTAAGAAATGTTTCCCGGGCTTCATAAACTAGATCACTTTCTGATCGAAAGAGTTTAACAAAATGAGTCGAAAAAGAAAGACGAAAGAGCCGGGCAAAAGAGGTGGAAACGTACCTGACTAATTTGGGCCTCCGTGTTTGCCATACATGCACGCACCTACTAAGGCAAATACGGTATCGTACTCTACAAAGTATTTACATTGTGGTGGCTATTTCTTGATATATCTGTACAGAGGAGATACAGCTTCAAAATCCGTCCCATCTACCTCCGCCACCACTCCCACCAACACCACTGATTAACTGCTGGGTTGAATGGCTCAGATGGTACAGCGCTGGTCTCTGAACCTACGTTGGCGGGTTCGTTCCCGGCTCTGTCTGATGGTGAATATGAAATTAAGTATAGCTTTTAGTGCCGGGAGTGTCCGAGGACAAGTTCGGCTTGCCAGGTGCAGGTCTTTCGAATTGACTCCCGTAGGCAACCTGCGCGTCCTGATGAGATGAAATGATGACAAAGACGACACATACACCTAGCCCCCGTGCCAGCGGAATTAACCAATTATGGTTCAAATTCCTGACTATGCCGGGAATCGAACCGGGACTCCTGTGACCAAAGGCCAGCACGCTAATATTTAGCCATGGAGCCGGACTATCTGACGGTATTTGAAGGTTCCCAGTACAACAACCTCGTGAGGTAGATTTCTCAGCACGTAAAACAACAACTACAGGACAATTCTTTTGCCTCACGGGGTCTCCGGAGTACGTAAAAGTAGTTAGGGGGACGTAACACCATTATTATTATTATTATTATTATTATTATTATGATTATTATTATTACTATTAACTTCAATCCTGCAATTCTAGTAAGCGAAATGACGGTGGGCATGAAAGAATTGAGAATGCCTAATTATTCGAACACGTTGAAATGATGGTAGAACGGTATCCGTAATGGCGAGATGAAATGAAATGGCGTATGGCTTTTAGTGCCGGGAGTGTCCGAGGACATGTTCTGCTCGCCAGATGCAGGTCTTTTGATTTGACTCCCATAGGCGACCTGCGCGTCGTGGTGAGGATGAAATGATGATGAAGACGACACATACACCCAGTCCCCGTGCCAGCGAAATTAACCAATTAAGGTTACAATTCCCGACCCTGCCGGGAATCAAACACGGCACCCCCGTGACGTAAGGAAAACCTGTCCTGTCTCCGCATTGTCCAGCATAAATCTCACATGGAGTGTTTGGGATTTGAAGCATGGAACCAAATGGCGAGAGCGCTGCTGGATGCTATAATAATAATAATAATAATAATAATAATAATAATAATAATAATAATAATAATAATAAACTTAGAAGTTCATTGTTGACCTCACGATGAATATAAAATAATTGAAGACTTCCGTGCAAAAACCTGTCAAGTCCAAAAAGTAAAATTTTACAAAATCTTTCCATTCTAGAACTTTCAAATGTGCATGAATATCAAATAAAATTGTTCACACAAAATTTAAGGTAAGTATTTGGAATTTTGTGTGGTTACCAACGCTTTTCTAATTTCCTTTTTGTACATAGACACTTTTTAGAATGATGTACTTAAATGTTTCTTGACCCGAAAAAATCCATTGCAGTATTAGTCATGCTAAAATAGTATTTATTTGACAATTGCTTGAAAACAAAATCTTAAAACGCATTTTCCTCTCAGTTTACTTTCCAATGAGACAACAGGATCGTTAACCATTGCAAACGTGGGAATACATATTTGCATACACATATAATTCATTTTTATTTCCATGTTAAAGGTAATACAGACAAAATACTGGTTAAAACGACACAAAAATGACAAATGTAACATGATTAGGATTCTACCCCTTGCAGATGTTATGGTCTTTAGTCTGATTCACTTAAATAATTATTTTATTACTCTGTAATGCTGCAAGATGTAGGTCAAATGTTTATGTTTTGGCACATATTGTTGTGAAAGCTTTTGCTCACCTTTAAATATAGTTATCTTGATTGGCACTCGACTACGGTAGCAATACACAACACGTACAATTTCATACGTGTAACAGGGAGTTCTATTGGCGCTGTCCTTCATCACAGCTGACACATACGAAATGTTACCGCACTGTCATCTAGAAAGAGGGTTTCAGAGGAAGATTCAGTCAAGCCCGGACTTGGCCGGTTTTTTAATGCTCATTACTGACGCAGTCAAGTCTTTCTCTACGGCAAATACGTTATTCAAAAGTGAAAGTGACTGATTGTTTTATCAAATTTGTGGCATCTATTTTTCTACCCCAGTACACATAAAGTGTCATTTTTCGAAAAGTTTGGACTTGACCGGTTTTTTTGCTCCGATGGTCTTTTTTTTACTTTCTTGCTTGTAAACCGTGTCCAGTGATGATGATGATGATGATGATGATTAGGCCTATTATTATTATTATTATTATTATTATTATTATTATTATTATTATTATAGACCTGAGTACAGTAATAAATATGAAATCAAAAACATAATTTAATTTCACCCGTTTTAATAAACAGGGCGTAAAATGACGTACGCATCACAGTGATAGAAACCTGGTGTTTGGTACCAAACGATTACGAAATTCCGTATTGTCAACGCTTAAAGTCACAGATTATATGGCCGGTATAGCAATGCCTGTCTACCCTTTAGTCAAGATTTTTTTTTTTTTCAAGTTGCTTTACGTCGCAGCGACACAGGTAGGTCTTATTGCGACGATGGGAGAGGAACGGGCTAGGGGTGGGAAGGAAGCGGCCGTGGCCTTAATTGAGGTACAGCCCCAGCCAGCATTTGCCTGGTGTGAAAATGGGAAACCACGGAAAACCATCTTCAGAGCTACCGACAATGAGCTTCGAACCCACTATCTCTCGAATACTGGATACTGGCCGCACATAAGCGACTGCAGCTATCGAGCTCGGTGTCAAGATTCCTGATACGGGGCCAGGGATGAGATTAGATGAAATTATACGCCATGTTTTTATGACCGGATGAGGAACTAATAAAGATGAATGATACTGAATAAAATTGGGTAAGGTTATTATTTTAAGAGGAAGTACAACTAGGTAACCATCCTCTACATAACACTAATCAGAGAAATATATGGGAGGGATCCGACACTTCGAAAAATGTAGATATCGGCCAAAGAAAGACAAGGGCCACGAAGGGCGTGAAAATGAATGACTCCCTAGCCCTCGAATGCTCTAATAGCGTCGGGGTCGGTAAAGAACAAGAGTTGACCAAGAGAGGTCGGATAGGATAGATGAAAGTAAGGAGCCTGGCACAAGTAAGTGGAAGCAATGCCAGGACTCAGCTAAGGGCCTCGTGATCGTCAACCCACGCTCCCAAGTTTAGAGCCCCTGGCGCCCCTCTTACAACAGGCAGGGGATATTGTGGTACCCCTGCACACACGTAGAAATTGGGTAAGGAGGTGGAAGGAAACGGCTGAAGCCTATGAATATAAACTGTCCCAGCATTTGCCTGGAAGTGAACATGAGAAACAACAAAAATCCATTCTAATGCTCGGTAGAGCAATATTAATAATGTTACATGCCAGCGCTGTCGTAGTCCCCTTCGGCTCTTCGTGGGAGGGGCTGGTGAGTCAACTCGGAGCTCCCAGCCAGAGGGCATGACCCACCTTTTCCTGTATTGTTCTCTTCGTCTGGTTTTACCCTACACCTTCTGAAGCACGAAACGGGAATGTTCCGTCTCTAGCGGAGCCATGAATATTTTGGTATCATCGACATATAAGCACAAGGCCACCATGAACGAGTGGTAGTAGTGTTGGAGGGTCGAGTGTGTGGTGGTGTTCCACCAGTCAGTGTTGGAGTTCAGTTATCGGACTGGGGCGACAGTAGTGTTGGCAGCCGCTAGTGTCCCACCGGTGTCAGAGTATCTGAGCGGAGTACAGTGTATGTACTAGTGACGTGCATTGTTCGAAGTTGAGACGGGTAACAAAGACGAAGCAACATGTGCCTTGCTGCATATGCAACCGCCATCACGCATGAGTGGAGCGTGTAAGCTAAAATGCCCGAATTTGCTGCAATTCGTTCGAGAGGTCATGTTCGAAGCGAAGTTTGCCGACTAGTGGGGATGACCTTGCTTGCTTTACTGACGTTGCAAGCAATGTGGTTAATCTAGATATGAGTAAGACCTCGTTTAGATAAAGCAAAGGCCGGAAATTCGGAGGTGTAAATGGATGATGGAATGTTTGAATTAACCATTAGCTTTGAGCTGAAGTTCAGCATGCCACATGAATTGACGGACAGCGTTATGGCTAAAATTCAAAGCAGCGAATATAAACTAATTAAGAGGTACGGGCTCAGTTCTGATGTTTGAAAGACATTCCTGCTTCTAGTCACTGCAGACAACCAGCAGACAGGGTATGTTTTCTGTGACTCGTGCAATGCATTGTTAACATATAAATTCGGTACAATTCATTAAAGAAAACATGTTCGCAAATTCAGTGCTGGCTCTTCTCGCCAAGTATTGCACGGCAATACAAAGCAAACCATAACTGTCGCGAATGTTTTCATGTGTGTCAAAGATTTTCGACTGCTTAACACTGTTTCCGGAGAAGGCTTCAAAGAATTAGGGCAAAAACTAATTAATATCCGGCCAGGCTTACTGGCTCAGACGGTTGAGGCGCTAGCCTTCTGGCAGGTTCGATCCTGGCTCAGTCCGGTGATATTTGAAGATGCTCAAATACCTCCAGCCTCGTGTCGGTAGATTTACTACCACATAAAATATCTCCCGCGGAACTAAATTCCGGCACCTTGGCGTCTCTGAAAAGCAGTGACGTATGCTGAGTCCAAGAGATGGGCTACCACTAGACTTCGGTTACCCCTTTGCGATGGTTGGTTTGGTGAATGTCAAGCCTTTTGAGCGTTTTGAGCTGCAACGAACAGCAATTGCCTTATGGATAATACAGGATAAACCGGAGCATAATTACCCATACTACATGGCCTTAAGAATAAAAGAGAAAAGGTTGCACATAACCGGCCATTAACAAAGGGCAGTGAGACGAAACTTCCTTATAGACATTATTAAAAACCTAACTGGGCCTATGGCCCAAAGATATAGAGGTTAATCCCATAATACAAGAGGATGCCTACAGGAGGAACCATTAAAGCCGAGACGAGATTTACAAAATTTAGAGTTTGAAAACTCTAGTCACCCAATAGCAAGGTTGAATGGGAGACCGCAGAGGGTCAACACTCTTATTTCCCTTAAATTACATATTTCCCGGTAGGGAATAGAAACAGAGTCCTCAGACTTCACAGAAAATTATACATTTAAAACACCAGTTTACAAAATCAAATTAAAAGAAAACGCTAAAACCTTCCCCTCAAACTACCCGCAGGCGCTATCACATGTTTAGGAAAATTCTGTCATTACCTTGTGTACCGGGAGGTACATCTCAACTCCGCACATTCAAAAGATGCGCCTGAAAGAAGAACTCTATCTATATAACCAAACGTGAAACTGCTACTACAAGAAGTTGGAACTTTAATCAGAAGATGTCACTACTGAAGTATTAAGTAATTGTGTTATTGTGAAGTTGCCTAGACTGACTGGATTTATTTGCCTTGTGTTTGTTTACTTCAAGACGTTTAAACTTTCATCCATAGATATCATTTCAAAAACTCTGGTCATGCACTCTGGTGCAAGGTGGAAGAACTTATAATTTAAAGAAGTTTTGTGTTTCTAGGTTTTCATAACTGAATCTATGTTCATTTATTTCCGGGTTGGCAACACTTCCTTTTCTTTCCGCCAGTTTTGAATCTGGCCAATTAAAAAGGTCTGTAATTATTTTTCAGCCTATCACAGGCTTCTTGTCACTGTTTGAATTGTCCAATAAAATTTACAGGGGGTGCCCGGACTAGTCCAGAATCCTCTCGAACCTCCCCTTCGGGTATATAAGCTGAGGCTTTTCTGGCTATCTTGTCTCATTGATCGTCGTCTTTCTGAGTGTGTGTGTTAAGGCAGGAGGCGGGTCGCCTCATTCTTCGACAGATAGAACATCAGCCAGGTAATGGCCACATAAATTCTATCTTTCTTGCTGTCTCCGCAAATTTATCCGAGGGGAAGGTCCGAATTTCTAACTATGTAACCAGCCTTTTCTAAAATGTAAATTTTCGTTCAGCTAATTGAAAAAATTCATAAAATCTTTAACTGTAATTCGGAGATAGAAAGTGCGTTACCCTCTCGAGTTCCCCTTCAACTTGGTTCGAGTTGACTACGATTTTGTGACTATTTTTCTTCTTTTCTGTAATGCCTTAAAGTAACTTTCATTCGAGTCATCTCAGTAGCTTGGGATTAGCCCCTGTATCACTGGGTCGAGAGTCCCGTTAGGATTTTATTCTTCATTTTGGAGTGCAAGTATACGTCTCCATTCATTTTGTGTTCGGGCCAATAATCTAACCTGTTCTTTTTTCCATGATGGCTCAATAGGTTGGATACTAGATACCCCTGTGAAAGACTATTTCCCTTGTAAATCGTTCCTTGAGAGGCTAGAGATTGTAACCTTTTGATGTAATGTTGCCTTGAGTAGGCTGTTTGAAATTGAGAGCATGTAAGCTCTTTTCTAAGTTTTTTGTTATATTGAGGAGTGCCTCTGGAAGGCTAACTATTGTAAATTTGTTGGAGCAAAGTGCTCTTAAGTTGGGGGATTTCTGCTCTTGCCTAAATTATACCTCTTCGAAATTGTAAATTTGTAAACTAGGGGCTTGAAGCCCAGAATCTGTCAAATTCACTAATCTTGGATTTTCCTAGTCTCGTTTCAAGATTGCTATTTGTACCTGTCATGTTGTTATGTTCACTCAGTGAAAAAGATTGTTAAGTTTGAGATTATAAAATGAAATATAACCTTTTAAATTTTTAATTCAATTTTTGATGTAGTTAGACCCAATCAGCCCACACCTTCTTTCACCTCTTTCTCCTCCACGTATATCTCCGGAACACCTTGTATCGCTGGATATTCTTCAAGCAGGTTGCGCCGCTACCTCCAAGGCCACCGTCAAGTCACACTTCCAGGCACTGGAGAAATTTAGACAAGGCGGCCCTAAAGTGCCCTGCTTATGTAGTTCCGTAAGGGAAAGCTTCCCGATTAAATTGAACCACACTTTGCTGATGAGTTGGTTCCTGTGCATAAGCCCGGTTTTGAGTGGCTAGAGAACACATTTACAAACATCTGATAGGTAGATTACAGTCAAGGAGGAATCAGAGAAAGGTTTACTAATAACAAAAATGAAATTTCCTAAGTTCTAGGCACGCTTTTTGTGCGTGTTAGCTAGCGAATCGATGTTAGAGCCATCTAACTGTAGAAGACGAAATTATTTTGGAGTTTACAAATTTCTTTTTCAAGCCCTTTATGGTGCTTGTATTTCTTTGTCCAGTATATTCATTTTAAGCATTGTTGGAACTTTTCATTTTTTGCTTAGGATTATTGCCCAGTTATACTTCCCCTTGAGTCAATAGAAACTTCATAAACTGCATTCCTTCAGACCATTTACAAATGAAACTGACCAATTAAATGATGATATACATGAAATACAGGCATTAGTGTAAGTAACCACCAAGCACACACTTTCCACTCCTACTACTACTACTAAATGGTTTCATTCCTCCCCAGAAGGGGGAGGCCGGCCTCTTAGACGGTGACGCCGTCTCTCAGGCCGGGAGATTTGTGACGGTGAAGGAGATGCTCGGAGAAGGTGAGGGGGTTGGCGGCCGTAGTCTATACTAGGAACTGTGCCGGCATTCGCCTTAGTGCAGGAGAATGAAAAACCACGGAAAACCACTTTTAGGATAGCCGACGGTTGGGATCAACCGTGAGGTCCAACCCTGTCCCACTCCCGAATGCAGAGGCGTAGAGCCACGGGAGAGCCGTGGCCACCCCTCCTCTGCTTGGTTCGCCGGTCAGAGTGCAGAGCTGTTAGACCACGGACCAGCCGTGGTCACTTGAGGGCCGAGACCCACTATGCATCTACCGACACACTTTCCTTGAAATACAGTATTATATACTGGTCATTCAAATTTTGCACAGTGAATGATGATGACATTACACAGATAATAATAGTTTGTGTGTAGATACGATAATAAGCTTTTGGGCTTTTTTCTTCACAGAGAACTTTGCTCTGCGTCTTCAAAAGATAATCTCGTCTGTTCACGAGCAAGACTCTCTAGAAATGAATGAAGGTTTGAATCACTTGAACTTAGGAATGCTTTACCGTTGTCTATAGTAAGGGGTATTCTCGTTCGCCACTAGATGGCTCCCTGTGCGCAGTGTGAGCCATTTCGTGCTGAGAATATGAATTTGGAAAAAATCGGAAAGAAGTAATAATAGTGAAAGGACAGAGAAGAGAACTACCTATATAAATAGGCAACCACGTATTACGTAAGTGACAGAGAGTGTCCCTGTTGAAATACGTATTTCCACAGCTTCCCGTATAATCCCAGACCTGTAGTGTTTAGTGTGGGTTAGAGCTCGAACATTTGGTCGGCGGATGCAGGGTGAGTCTGGGCCCACAAGTGGCCACGGCTGGTCCGTGGTCCGACAGCTCTGCACTCCGACCGGCCAACTGAGCAGAGGAAGGATGCCACGGCTCTACGTCTCCGAATTCGGAAGACGGACAGGGACTGGTCCCTACCTTCGGCTGTCTTGAATGTTGTTTTCCCTAGTTTTCCATTCTCCTGCACTAAGGCGAATGCCGGCACAGTTCCTAGTATAGGCAACGAACGCCTACTCCCTCACATTCTCCAAGCATCTCCTGGTCTGAGAGACGGCGTGACCGTCTAAGAGGCTCACCTCCTTCTTCAAGGAAGGAATGAAAACATGTTAGTAGCAGTCGAACATCTTGGGACGCGATATCATGACCCGTTGATAGGGCGTGCTCAGCTATTGCTGATTTGTCTGGCTTGTTGAGACGGATATTACGTTGGTGTTCCTTGATACGAGTACCAATGGAACCGGAATGTTTGGCCGATGTATACCTTGTCGCAAGTACAGGGAATTGTATACACCCCAGGGTGTATTTTGTATGGCTTATTACTAAGAGTGGTGCAGCCTTTGTATGGCAGACCCTTCAACGATGACGGGCACCATGTGTTATAAGTACAATGTACCTTTAACAAAATAAGGAAACAAGATGTTGCACGGTGAAACTTTATTTTACTGGCAGATCAAATAATACATGGTAGTACACATTGCTATTCAACATACTCACTATTCTTGTCCAAGCTCTTGTTCCTCTAAATGAAGACATCGATGTTGGCAAGACAGAAATCTGCTTCCAGTTTCCGAAGCCAAGTCAAGATTTTCATCCTCGTGCTTCATCAACGATCCGAAGAGATGGATATCACTGGAGGCCTGGTCGGCGACAAGGTTTGCCTTTTTCTAGGTGAGATAAAGAGACTATAGCTGTGTTAGTATGTGTCTTTCGGGGGGGGGGGGAGGGTGCCGTGAGGCTCCGCCCCGCCTCACAGCCCGTGGTGACCTACCTGTTTGGACAAATGACCGACAAGCGAGTACTAACGCAGGAACATAGCCTAGTACAAGAGTACAGGATAACTTGAGGTGCAAAGGCTAGTCTTCTGCCAGCTACTTCCACCCCTCCGTAAAGGAGAAGTTATGAGAAACCTCCCTAAACCCACCAGGCAATCCCATATCTCCTTTCGGCACTGGTTACCCTGTCGCGGTCATACCAAGACATCCCCGGCGCTAGACCACTGCCGCTCAAGAGCCACTGTCACCCCCGGTCCATGGCCGCCTGCAAGGCTTTCACCGTAGAAAATGGAGAAGATAATAAAATAAAAATAAGTTTTGACGCGCGGTCGAAAGAGAATAAATAAAAAGTAGTCTTGCAAACGACCATGTGGATGGCCAGTGATGCGAAAGCTCTTCCCAAGGAGCTACTTCGCATACAGGATATTATTACAGCCGCCACTTATAACATTAAGGACGGACCGCATAGAGAACGTGGTGCCGCACCGTTGTTGTCACAATGGTGGTGTGGTGAATATTGTTTTAAGAGGACGTACAACTGGGCAATCATCATTCGATAACACTAAATGGGGGAGGGGGGAGTAGAGGGGTTCCGAAAATTAGAAAAATGAAGGTATCGGCCATAGAAAGACAAAGTCCACTACGGGCATGAACATGAAAAACTCCTTAGGCCTTGTGATCTAATACCGTCGGGGTCTGAAAGAAGAAGAGTTGGTCAGCTGAGGTCGGGTAGGACAGATGAAAGTGAGGAGCCTGGCACAAGCAATGCCAGGGTTCAGCTGAAGACCCCGTGCTCGCCAACCCACGTTCCCAAGTTAAGAGTCCCTGGATCCCCTTTTAGTCGCCTCTTACGACAGGCAGGAGATATCGTACCCACAACTCAAATTAAAGTATACTAAAACTCGCACAAACTTTAAGTCTGGTAGAAGAGAAAAATAACTGACATGGCGAGCATCACATCTAGACTAGCATTCATCTCTGGTCTTATGGTGGTAATTCCCGTAATATTAACGTTGTTACTGCTGATTGTTTGACTAGAAACTTACGAACAGTATAGGGTAAGTTATATTGCGGAAATCATATTAAGGAGGTTGTCAAGAAAGGTTACAGATTTCTCCACATGGTTATGAGAGTATTTAGAGGTTTTAGTAAGGATGTAAGGAAAGGGCATATCAGTATCTGGTAAGACCCCAACTAAAGTAGGGTTCCAGTGTATGGGATCCTCACCAGGACTACTTGATACAAGAACTGGGAATAATTGAAAGGAAAGCAGCACGATTTTTACTGGCTGTTCTCCAACAAAGGAGTAGTGTTACGAAAATGTTACAAAATTTGGGCTGGGAAGACTTGGGAGTAAGGAGACGAGATGCTCGACTATGTGGTATGTTTCGAGCTGTCAGTGGAGAATTCGTGTGGAATGATATAAGTAGAAGAATAAGCTTGAGTTTTGTTTTTAAAAGTAGGAAGGAAGTATGAAGATGAAGTTGGAATTCGAGAGGAAATTGGGGCAAATACGCGTTTATAGGAATAGGAGTTGGGGATTGGAATAATTTACCAAAGGAGATGTTCAACAAATTTCCAAATTCTTTTCAATTCTTTAAGAAAAGGCTAGGAAAACAACAGATACGGAATCTGCCACCTGGACTACTACCCTAAATGGAGATCAGTGGTGATTGATTGATTGATTGATTGATTGATTGATTGATTGATTGATTGATTGATTGATTGATTGATTGATTGATTGATTGATTGATTGATTGATCAGTGGCGTATGCTGAGATCAAGACGTGGGCTACCTCTAGACTTAGGTTACTCCTCTTCGATGGTTGGTTTAGTGAACGTCAAGCCTTCAGCCTTTTGAGCTGCGCCAATAGCCAACGGAGAAGCCTGCTGTGTTGTGAAATCTGCTTCACAAGCTACTGCCCTGGCCTCTGATGCTGCCAATTCTCAACCCCTGATCAATGGATATGGTAGCCTAAGGTTTCGTAAATTAAAGTCCGGCTTTGTGGCTAAATGGATAGAATGCTTGCTTTTGGTCCGATGGCCCCGGATCAATTTTCATTTGTGGCTAAATGGATAGAATGCTTGCTTTTGGTCCGATGGCCCCGGTCAATTTTCAGAATCAACCTCCACATACTGTTAATTCCCCTGGCTTTGGGACTGGTGATTTATGAACTCTTCGCCATTCATTTTATCCTCATTAGGACACCACTAAGCCTACACAGATGCCATGCACCATTATTATTATTATTATTATTATTATTATTATTATTATTATTATTATTATTATTATTATTATTATTACGGTATTATTAAATACGAATGCTGAATTTTACAGCGGTCGTACCCATCGTTCACTGGTTTATTAACTTCCTCGGGAGATCAGTGGTGGTGTCTGACCCATGATCACGGGTTCGATTCCAACCAACAAAACAGAACCTTAAAAATTGCATTTCATTTTAGCAGTTGTACCTCTAAAAATAAAACTATATTGCTCCTATAACAGCAGCCCTGCAGTGTTTTCCTACAAGGATGTAGAAGGAAACGGGAGCGAAATACCAGCTGCGATATCAGTCCCCGATGCTTAGCTCTCAGAAATACGTGCGACGTTTCTTCTCACTGCTCTCAAGTTTTGAAAATGGAACAATATGTCAGATGCTTACATTATAATGTGCTTTATACTTCCATCATTCTCAATTGAGGTTTGGGATTCACCGATAGCCTTGGTAGCCCTCAGTATACGCCACTGCTAAAAACCGTAAAAAATAGTTAGTGGGACGTAAAGCAAATAACATTATTATTATTAAGTAATATCGGTGCGAATTTTGGTAAAAGTAGATAATGTTGATGTGTTACACCATCCTTCCACCATTAGTAGAAACGTCCAGGCAAAGGCACATGGAATGTGAAGTGAAGTAATGCCTCTGATTATTTCTGCCATGCATGACAATTGTTGGGTTGGGTACTTTTGATATGTGGACTGACCATATCCATTATCTGACTGACTATGCAGCGTATAGACAGAGAGTGGAAGCTTCAGTAATGTGATTTTTACTACAAAATTTAGAGATACAAAGAAAAAAAAAGGAAAGTATATTTGAGGAAGTTTACGAGTTAAATATTTCACAGTGTAATTACAAAGACATGCTTTTCGTAACGGATCAGAAAGCTTTTGAAAATCATAGATGACTGTCTTGTGATGTTCACTGCACAAATAAAGTACATGCGCACGTATTTGATGAGATGAGAGTTCTTATCGAAGATGCTCCAGTACGTGCAAACACAATAAACGCCGCAAGCGCTATGGTGAGGTGTCTGTCTGTTAGGTCATCAGCCCAGAGGCTGGTTGGATCCTCAAATAGCACCACCAAAGGCTGTGCAGTTATAGGAAAACCACAAAAACCAATGGCAGAGCCCAAATGAGGCATACTAGGCAAGATGAGGAGTGAGGTAGTTTGCCCTTTCCTCACTGGACCAGAAGGTGCTACTGCAGCACGACTGATCCTATGAGCAACATCTTTCATAACATTCAGGTACTATTTGTGCTCCGAATGTCATTACTCAGCACCACCCATACCCCGGCAGCGTCCATATTGTCACAGCCATGGATGAGACTGGGACTTTGGTGGAAGCTACACTTTGCTCTGGCCTGTGCCAAGAGACGGATACAAAAGTACTGCATCCATCAAGAAATGGCAACAGGCTGTATGGTGAGGTATCAGAACAAAAACAAAACAAAAAAAAACCGGTCATGCTGCCCAGCTTCAAAAAAAAAAAAAAAAAACACGATACAGCACGAAGTAATTACGAGGGGGAATAGTCTCTATACGATGTTACAGTTTTTTTTTAAGCAGTATGGTTTTATGCAGTGAACAGCACAATGATTTTCAAAAGCTTTCATTATGTTTGATCAGCAGTATGTTTTTAAGCAGTATGTTGCGAAGTCATAAGGCCTTCCATAAGTTAAATGGCTTCAGTTGTGAGGTTTCAGAACAGATGGTAGCTTTCCTTAAACCAATCACAAATGACCTGGAACATGAAACAGCACCAACAATTTACTCAATACTCTTGTGGTTCCATAAACTGCGGCAGCACTGCTCAGTCAGTGAATCAGGCTTTGAGGTATTTATTAATGGATGACTTCTGCAGTTTGTAACTGAAGTAATATGCATATAGTCTTTACATTAATATAACGCTGAGCCTTGATATTACATCCAGGAAATCCTTAAGATAAGGATCAGAGCTCACAAGCTCTTAAGTAAAATAGAAATGGAAATGGCGTATGGCTTTTAGTGCCGGGAGGTGTCCGAGGACTTCGGCTCACCAGGTGCAGGCCTTTTGATTTGACGCCCGTAGGTGACCTACGCGTCGTGATGAGGATGAATTGATGATGAAGACGACACATGCACCCTGTCCCCGATCCACTGGAATTAACCAATGAAGCTTAAAATCCCCGACCGGCCTGGAATCAAACCCGAGACCCTCTGAACCGAAGGCCAGTACGCTGACCATTCAGCCAACGAGTCGGACCCCATAGGGGCTAAAAGAAAACCAGATATGCGTGGCGGATATGGTGCCCCAGGTAAGTTTGACATGCTTCCACTCAGTTTTAAATTCAGCTCCTTATCCCGGAGAGGTTTTTATACTCCACCTGCAGGAGAGCAAGAGGGAGTGGGAAGGGGTAGAAACGACAGCGTAAGAAACAATCATTTCGATCTCACGTAACAATAGAAGTAGTAGGCTTTATATAAACGGGAACAGAGAAAAACGGGGTCGATTAAACCTGGAGTCTTCATTATTTAATTAATTTTAACTCTTTTGAAGTTTAATATACGCATAATTAAAAGATAAATATTGTCTAAATTGCAGAAACCATCTGACTCTTTCGCTGAATGGTAAGCATATTGGCCGTCAGTTCAGAGGGCTCCGGGTTCGATTCCCCCCCAGACTAAGGATTTTACCTGCAAATGGTTAATTCGTCTGTCTTGGGAACTGAGTGTTGGTGTTCGTCTTAATACACTTATCTTCATCTGCATACTACATAATCAATCACCACCGAGCTCGATAGCTGCAGTCGCTTAAGTGCGGCCAGTATCCAGTATTCGGAAGATAGTTGGTTCGATCCCCACTGTCGGTAGCCCTGAAAATGGTTTTCCGTGGTTTCCCATTTTCACACCAGGCAAATGCTGGGGCTGTACCTTAATTAAGGCCACGGCCGCTTCCTTCCCACTCCTTGCCCTTCCCTGTCTAATCGTCGCCATAAGACCTATCTGTGTCGGTGCGACGTAAAGCAACTAGCAAAAGAAAAAAAAATCAACCGCTACAGAGAAAAGCAATAGGGAATACAATCCTTCACAAAGGGTACGCATCAGGAAGGGTATCCGGCCATAAAACTGGGCCTAATTCCCGACCCCAGTACTTGGAGAAAAGTCCAGAAGAAGGAGAAGAACAAGAAGTCTAAATTAAATCAATAAGTTACATGTTAAATGAGAGCCGGTCTGAGAAGCTCAGACGGTAGAGCACTGGCCTTCTGAATTCAAGTTGGCGGGTTGTTTCTCGGCTCAGTCCAGTGGTATTTGGAAGTGCCAGGCTCGTGTCGGTAGATTGACTGGCACGTAAAATAATCCCTGCGGGACAAAATTCCGTTACCTCGATGTCTCCGAAAACCGTAAAAGTAGTTCGTGGAACATTAAACCAATAACTTTTCTATTATTACAATTTGCCTTACGTTGTACCAACACAGACAGGTCTTTTGGTGACGGGCCTTATGGGACTGCAAAGGGTTAGTACTGGGAAGGATGTGACCGTGGCCTTAATTAAGGTACAGCCTCGGCATTTGCCAGGTATGGAAATGGAAAACCACGGAAAATTATTTCCAGGACTGCCGACAGTGAGGTTCGAACCCACTATCTAAGGAATGCAAGCTGATACCTATGTCACCCAAACCACGCAGACACTTCCCCGGTGCCAGTATTATTATTATTATTATTATTATTATTATTATTATTATTATTATTATTAGTAGTAGTAGTAGTAGTAGTAGTAGTAGTAGTAGTAGTAGTAGTAGTAGTAGTAGTAAATGAGACGAATGTGCCTTGAATTTGGTGAAACATAACTGTTAATTAATTCATCAATAGAATCCTTTAATCGTTCCATACTTTAACACACGATTGTAATCTCCTACGATACTTGTTCTTAAAAAATATAGTAGAACTCATTGATACAGTTCGCGTAAGAGTAGCATAAAGCTGTCTGGTCCCGCGGTGTAGGGGGCAACGCGTCCGCCTGTCACGCGGCGGCCCCGGGTTCGATTTCCGGCCGAGTCAGGGTTTTTTACTTGTAATGATTAATATCACTTACTTGTACCGCAATCCATCTGCCGTTAGAAGCGAACTCCATATTTTCATACCAGGCGAGTTGGCCGTGAGCGTACAGGCGCGCGGCTGTGAGCTTGCATCCGGGAGATAGTAGGTTCGAATCCCACTATCGGCAGCCCTGAAGATGGCTTTCCGTGGTTTCCCATTTTCACACCAGGCAAATGCTGGGGCTGTACCTTAATTAAGGCCACGGCCGCTTCCTTCCAACTCCTAGGCCTTTCCTATCCCATCGTCGCCATAAGACCTATCTGTGTCGGTGCGACGTAAAGCAAATAGCGAAAAAAAGAAAAACCCCACATATTTTCATAGCGTTGCAAGTCAGCATGCGTTCTTCTGGAGCGGTTACACATCGGATCGTTTTGAAAAGTTTGATTTAAGTGGAGTGAACTTTTGTGATCAGTTCAGAGACTCGTTCTTCGTTCACTGCTCACGTTGCAAGTTAAAAGTAAAAAGTAGAATGATTAACATTCAATGAGCTCTGATGATGATCACGTTGTAAAATGGTGGTGGTGATTATTGTTTTAAGAGGAACTACAACTAGGCAACCATCTTCTTCTTCTTCTTCTTCTTTTCTACCGCTTTTCCCACACTTGTGGGGTCGGGGGTGCGAACTATGTCGCACATGTGGATTTGGCTCTGTTTTACGGACGGATGCCCTTCCTGACGCCAACCCTATATGCAGGGATGTAATCACTATTGCGTGTTTGTGTGGTGGATGGTAGTGTAGTATGTTGTATGAATATGAAGAAGAAATGTTTGGGACAAACACAAACACCCAGTTCCGGAGCCAAAAGAATTAATCAATCGCGATTAAAATCCCCGACCCGGCCGGGAATGGAACTCGGGACCCTCTGAACCGAAGGCCTTACCGCTGACCATTCAGCCAAGGAGTCGGACTAGGCAACCCTCCTCTATACAGTATAACACTAATCAGAGAGAAAAAATGGAAGGGATCCTACACTTCGAAAATTGAATGTCTCGGCCAGAGAAAGACAAGGACCACGAAGGGTGTGAAATTGAAAGACTCCCTAGGCCTCGGAAACCTAATACCGTCGGGGTCTGAAAAGAACAAGAGTTGACCAAGGGAGGTCGGACAAGATAGATGAAAGTGAAGAGTCTAGCACAAGTAAGTGGAAACAATGTCAAGACTCAGCTAAGGGCCCCGTGGTCGTCAACCCCACGCTCCCAAGTTGAAAGCCCCTGGGGCCCTTTTCAGTCACTTTTTACGACAGGAAGGGGAGACCGTGGGTGTATTCTTCGTTTGCGTCCCCCACCCACAGGGGATTAATGTTGTAAAATGTAACTCCTATTTCCTACAGATAATCTTGCTTGTGAGAAACATTAATTTCACACCTTTGTAAATTTTCCATTGTATTCCTGTGAAAAAGTTTTCCATGATTAATTAATACATATTGCATGTGAAAATTTTCATAGGTTATATAATATCGTTGCAAATGTAATTAACTAGAAAGAATCTGGAGCTGGAGTTGTATTCATTGTGACTATTTAGCGAATAACTACAATGTTAAATACGTGCTGATAATAAAATTGCGTAAATACAAATGAAATAAAATGCATAGTTATACATGACCTTTACAGAGAACAAAACTTTCAGCACGGAAATATACTGTTTTATTTTTGCATTTAGACTTTTTGGGAGGCAATCTATTATTATGTCGGCTGTCGGCTTCATTATAATAAGACAGTTATGGAAATATAATATTATAGAACTTTCAAGCACGATATTACAGCGAATGTAAATATGTAAATATTATGTAAATATGTTTGGTTGCTCTATTATGATGAACTAATCATAAAAACAAGTGCGCGTAGGGACGATCATTTAAAAACAAGCAGACGTAAGTGCGATAATACGAAATCGATAATTTTGTCACGAAAAACAGCTGTTGATTGGTAGAAGCTCCTGATTTTCTTAGACTAAACTGATCCTTGGAGCCATGAGCTAAGTAGTAATTTTAATGTTGTTTTATAGGTTTCGTTGAAGAAATAAAGAGTTTTCATGGGGTGATTAACAGCAGCCTTAAATTACTGTATTTATACGTTATTTCTAACTGTACTATAATCTGTCTTTTAGGTTTAAGCTTTATTTTGAATACATCCTAAATACAATTATTGCATTTCAAAATGTGGATATCACAATACTAAGTGCAACATACAGTAAATCTGCACACATGGACATTTCATTAATATATTAGATACCATTTAAAATAATCACAGGTAGAGAGGAACTACTCTTCTACAGGTGTTGTTGAGCGCTTCTTTACCAGAAGAGATTCGTTCTCTCCACTGTACCTAACAACGCGTCAGAGTATATGGCAATCACACTCATTTTACCCTCAGGGAACATCTGCGCATTTTCTGCTTAGTAAGTGACATAGTGTCTTTTATTCTATGTCCCACTTCTATATTAATGGATGCTTCTCTATGGCCATGACTTGCTGCACTCTCTGCTTGTGCGGCAAGAGATTAATAGAAACCTGCTTCCCATCACACCGCAGCTCCTGATGGTAATCATCTCAACAATGGTAGTTATCGACAAGGGAAATCTCTGCGGGACTGCACTTAGCAACTGTTCCACTTTTTTTGTTAATCTCTACATGCTGTAGTATTCACGAAAAGCATGTATAAAACACAAGACTTCAAGCATTACACTGCACTTTGGAGTGAGTAAGTTGGCGGCGCAGTAAAACCCGTATACAGTAGCTAGCTGTGATATTACATTACTTTACCAACACAGCCCTGAGGGTGGTTTTCAATGGTTGCACATTCTTTACACTTGGGAAATGTCGGGAAAGTATCATAACAATCCTCAAATAACGTTGGCGACTACTATGGTGTTCTTTCTTTTCCTATTTCGTGTTTCTCGTATCACAGTTGCTGAACCGTGGATGTCGAACCATTGTCTCCTCCCACATCCACGTTTCCCTTCTATCCTGCCTTCTCTGATCAGTTGTATCAGATTGTATTTGTCATTTCGGAAGATATGACCGAAATACTGTAGATTCTTTTCTTGCGTTTTCGGTATCTCCTTGTTGGTGATGTGGTCTACTGATGGGACTTGAACATTTGAAGAAATATTCATATTTCATCCCTGAGCTTTTAGTATCCTTCCACGCCGTAACTACTACAAGAAATGTTTTTATTCCATACGCTGAAGGGGTACGGCGGGCCCCCTAGAGGGGATGGCGGCCACGGCCTATAAAATGATCTGTTCCGGCATTCGCCTTAGTGCAGGAGAATGAAAACCACGGAAAACCATTCTCAGAACAGCCGGTTGTAGTAACCTACCCCTCCGTCTCCCGAATGCAGAGCTGCCAGGCTAGTGGAACTAGCCGCTGTTGAGATGGCCCTGCTCAGTGACGTCATCAAGTAGCACTGGGAACACAAAGGATGACACTTCATGACACGCTAACGAGTTTCTTCTTGACAAGGTGGCAACCAACTTCCTTCTCACGGACAAGTAGACACTTTATCACCACATGGTAGACTTTTTTTCTGAAATCAGAGGACATACCTAGTTTTGGAGATAATTTCAAGCGCATGGCATGATTATTCTGTTGTTCTTCCTACTTATACCTGTTATAACGTCCACGGTTGTGTCCTAGAGATTAGCTTAATAGGTTCGGTACCAGAAGCGTCCCACTTAGGTAATAAAACCTCGACCAATAGAGAAGTGGTTTACAGGTGCATACTTTTATAATACTGAATATATAGGAAATGACTGCTCCCTTCCCATACTTAACTTTAGTTACGGTACATGTACACGCTCTAGTATAAAAAGGGCCGATGACCCAGATGCTGGGCCTCTTCAAGTAACAACCATCACCACCGTCTTCGGTAGTACCACACAGGTTATTAGACACAGAAAATCATTATCAACCTTGTCGCTGCAACCAGTCCTTGTACTTCGTCATGTTCTTCAGGTTTTCCTCTTCCTTTCCCAGTATTTCTCCTTCAAATGTATTATTTGTGAGGAACTTGTCGTGTCTCAGCAGGTGGCCTACAAGGTTTATTTTACTCCTTTCCATCTCTTGAATGAGTGTTCACTTTTCATTGACCTATTTTAAAACTTAAAGTTTTGATTTCTGATCACTCCAGCTCCTTCTAAAGATTCTCGTCCACATTCATATCTCCACTGCCTCCAGCCGAGTTCTCTGCTTTTTTCCTAATAGTAAATTGACTAGCATATTTTAAGTCTCTTAAATCAAACAATAACTACTTTTCTGGTATATTTATTCACAAGCTACTGCACCAAAC
Organism: Anabrus simplex; assembly: GCF_040414725.1. NCBI lineage: Eukaryota > Metazoa > Arthropoda > Insecta > Orthoptera > Tettigoniidae > Anabrus > Anabrus simplex. The sequence goes on from NC_090267.1 coordinate 296,688,371, forward strand.
ATTACAATCGCAGACCATGTCTCATCCTGCTGGATCTTCCTTCTTTATTTTTCTGACGGAAATTTGTTACACATACATTACGTGGCAGTCACAGGGACTCAAGGTGACTTTGGTATTGTGTCCTCTTACTTGTGACACACTCTTCCTTTCATCTTCCCTGTCCGGCCTCCTTTCGTCATAACTAGACCTTTTTTCTGTCCTTGAATAATCAAGTTAGTGAAATCTAGAGAATCATTCATTTTTCAGATTTTTTGATAGCCTTTGTATTCCATTACCTTATACCCTTATTGCTGATGACAGAACTTTTCCCAATTCTCGCTCACTTAGCGTTCAGAAGGGTTTCATAATCTCCTTGTGTCTCTCTTAAAGCAATTATCACTATTGACAGCGAAATTCTTCACTTCTTTAATTACGTTATTTGTCTATGTAAAAGATACAGTAATGCCCGTCTGTCTGTCAGTCTGTTTGTTCTATCATTGCACAAGACACACTAGAAACAATTTCAAGGAAATTGGTACCTATTTAGACTACCCCAGGGAATGATGACATAAGAAACAGTGGAATTATAAAATGGAAAACGGCATTCATACTACGACACGGCTCGATTACGGTACAAGATACACTTTAATTTTGGAGTAGAGATTTAATATCTGTACTGTAAGGAAATAACTTTTATCTATGTATGAACTCCGAGTACTGAAGAGAATAAAATGTATAAGTTTAAAATATTCTTTCGCAATGTTGTCGAATCGCAAATAGTAGCACGAATCTTGATCTACCGTGGCTCTACGCCTCTGTATTCGGGAGACGGAGAGGGGCTCGTCCCCACCGTCGGCTGTCCTGAGAATCGTTTTCCGTTGTTTTCCATTTTCCTGCACTAAAGCGAATGTCAGGACAGTTCCTAGTATTGGCCACGGCCGCCAACCCTCTCACCTTCTCCGAACATCCCCTTCACTGTATCACATCTCTCTGGCCTGAGAGATGATGTTACCGTCTAGGAGGCCCGCTGTCAACTTCAGGGACGGAATGAAAACATTTAGTAGTAGTACTGAAACCAGGTATATCGGTGACAGTTCTCCAATTTACTCTACTCCCATTGCTCCAATACATCAAATGGCTTTCGTATAATAAATGTGAAATTTCGCAATAAAATTTTATTAATTCGTGGCGCTCATGATTTTGATGTGAAGCCCTGTAGAACAAAAGCAACCTCAATCGTGATATTTTAGCTCGAATTTAATACCTGGAAATAATTTCAGACTAACATTGGTTTCTCTCCTATTTTTGAACTCCAACAACTCTTCTGTACGAATACTTTATATTTGAATAATAATAATAATAATAATAATAATAATAATAATAATAATAATAATAATAATAATAATAATGGGCCGGACTGAGTGGCTCAGACGGTTAAGGCGCTGGCCTTCTGACCCCAACTTGGCAAGTTCGATCCTGGCTCAGTCCGGTGGTATTTGAAGGTGCTCAAATACGTCAGCCTCGTGTCGGTAGATTTACTGGCACGAAAAAGAACTCCTGCGGTACTAAATTCCGGTACCTCGGCGTCTCCAAAAACCGCAAAAGAGTAGTTAGTGGGACGTAAAATAAATAACATTATTATTAATAATAAATGGGTCCCAGGAATCAACCTGGGAAGAGTCCTTGTGACTCTGGACAAATGGCAAATGCGTCGTTGCCAAACTCCTGCAACAATAATATATTGGGTTCAGCAAGAGAACCAACTAGCCGTGAGCCCTAACTTCGCCACAAATGTAAGTCAGGAATAAATAAATAAATAAATAAATAAATAACCTACACGTGGTGCCCCCTGTTAAGCTGAGCAGCCCAGTGGAAGGTTGGGTAGCCAATCCCAGCGGGAAGCACGTGTTGGGGCCTTCAAGGCTTGCAGCATTGATAGTTAAACACCACGTTACCTTCGGGTAACACCACTAAACTTTTTCGTAACTCTGGAAACATGGAGCAAGCGACTAATTGGAAATCTACCCCAGGTGGTAACAAATCCACCCCCACTCACAGCGGGGCAAGCAGGCCATCGGATTCTGGGGAGCCTGCATCTTCATGAAAGAGTAAGAAACATATCAACTATCTGGCAACGATAAACATTAATTCCCTCCTACAAACGGGAAAACTGAAACATACATTGGACGTCCTAACAAAACACAACATCATTATAACGGCTTTACAGGAGACAAGATTTACGGACGAAGAACCTTTTGAGTCACAAGGCTTCAGGATCTACAAGGGACAGCCAAGTCGGAGAGTGATGAAGAATATGCCTCACTTGGGTACAGGCTTCATAGTCAACAACAAAATGATCAACTCCATTATCTCCTTCTCATCACCAAATGGGAGAACGTCCACTATAGCCTTCAGAAGTCTCAACAAACCCTACACGATTGTTAACTTCCATGCACCTACCAATGATACCAATAAGAATGATACTGAAAGTGTTGAATACTTTTGGGAAGAACTGGAAGAGACAATCGATAAGATTACAGAACATCATGTGATCATCTTGATGGGTGAATTTAACGCCCAGATTGTAAGGAGCGCAGGTTTAAGAAATAGTCGGAGAAAACCCGGCCCACAAGAGAACCAATTGTAATGGTGAGAGGCTGATCAATCTGTGTAAGAATCACAACCTTGTTCTTAAATCTACAGCATTCAGACACCTCCCCCGAAAAGCCAAGAACTGGAGGTGTCCCAATCCCTTGCTAGGAGAGTACCAGCTAGATCACGTTGCCATCAATAGAAAGAATAGCAAAGAAATAATGAACGTCAAGGTATTGAGAGGTGCCAATATTGATTCGAGCCACTACCTATCTTTGGTCAATGCAAATTTCATTCCACTCACGAAGTGCAGAGGTAAAAATTACACCAGGTCCAGAATCCCAAAATTTAATCCAGTCCAGTTGAAAGAGAACAACAACTTTACTAAGGTCGTAAGCAATAATCAGAATAAAACGGACTGGCCTAACCTACAGAAGGCACTGATAGATGCAGCAACAGAAACCATCCTTGCAACCAGAAGGAGTAAGCACCCATGGTGGACACCAACATGTGATAAGGCAAAAGAGGAGAGAAAACAGGCATGGCTGAAATGGAACTGCAACAAAAACACGGAAAATCATACATCCTTCCTAACACTCAGAAAGAACCATCAGAGATGCTAAGAGGCAATATAACAACAACATCATAGATCAGACAGGGAAAGACTCTCAAAGGAACAACACCAGTAACTTGTACAAAACTCTAAAATCTCAGACAAACGCTTACTCAGCCCCTACACTTCACCTTCGAGGACCAGATGGAGAACTGAAAATGAACAATGAAGATTGTACCACAGCCCTTGCGAAATATTTTGATGACTCCTCAATGCAGAAGAACCAGAGGAAAAACTACAATTTCAACCCAAGAATGTTATTAACCCTGACTCCCTTCCTCCTACCAAAGAAGAAATCAAACAGATCATCTCTGAACTGAAATCTAACAGAGCAGCAGGCGAAGATGGCATCGTTGCAGAATTATGGAAACATCTGGACAACGGAAACACTACCAAGGGATTGGACTTCGGCTATCATCCATCTGCTGCACAAGAAAGGAGACAAGTTAGACCCTAACAACTATAGAGGGGTCTCTCTCCTGTCAGTGACTTACAAAATCTTCTCCAAAGCATTGCTTAAAAAATGGAGGCACAATTAGACTCCTGTATAGGAGAGTACCAAGCTGGAATTAGGAAGTCAAGGTCATGCACAGAGCAGATTCTGAACCTCAAAACTATATTTACCTACAAAAGCCTCATTACCTCACCCTATGTAGCAATTTTCGTTGACTTCCAGAAGGCCTACGACTCGGTAGACAGACAGTCCCTCTTTGAGACGTTGACTGAAATGGGACTGGATAAGAAGACTTTGAATCTTGTGAAGGCTACTCTAACGAACACCATGTACAAAGTCAAATTCAGAGGGGTATTATTAAAAAGCTTCGAGATCAAAACAGGTGTTAGACAAGGAGATGGTTTGTCCCCTATTCTATTTAACTGTCTGCTGGAGAAGGTCATTCGGGAATGGACGAGCACACTAGCTGACAGCTCTGGATTAAAAATCGGCTACAAAAATGACAAGTTAACAGTCACTTGCTTAGCCTTCGCAGATAACCTCACACTCTTCAAGTATGGAAGAAACTACGTACCAGCTATCCTCCCTCGAACGCATACCAGCTAAAGTAGGGCTGAAGATCGCTGTCAACAAAACAAAATTTCTGACCAACATCAGAGAAGCACCCAACTTCATTTCTTTGGGGGACAAATAATACACAAGGCCAACTCATTCAAATATCTTGGAGAATGGATAACCCCAAATGCTAATGAGGACCTTTCAATGGAGAGTAGATGCACTAAATTAGAAAGAGCTTATCATCTTTGTAAGAACATATGCAAGTCTAAATCCCTCTCCTTGAATCTTAAACTTAGACACTACAACACCGTAGTAAGACCATCTGTACTGTACGCCTCAGAATGCCTAAACATGACCCGGAAAGGACAACTCAGAAAACTGGAACTGAAAGAGCGAAAGAAGGATTATGGGTCCCATTAAAGAAGGACATAGGTACAGAACCAGGCACAACAAGGAACTATACAGTAAAATAGAGAGCATTACAACAGCTATGAGGAAGAGAAGACTAATGTTCTATGGTCACATAGTCAGGATGGACAGCCAGAGACTCACTTCAAGGATATTCAACACTGTATCTAGAGGGAAAGCAACAAATGCCAAATGGACGAATTTAGTTCAGAAAAGACCTGCAATACCTAAACATTGATCACATTGACATTTACAACCGAGATAAGTTCATAAAGTTAATCAACACATCTGAGTCTCTCCAGTCACTAACAGCTAAATCACTGCGTCCAGGAGTAGGGGTGAAATTAACCCAAGAAAGAAAATACATCAATAGCGCTAGAATGAAGGAATACTGGGCTAAGATGAACAAAAGAGCTCACCAGAGTTAAGAACCACGTGGTCCATCGTAGGCCTAAAAGAATAATAATAATAATAATAATAATAATAATAATAATAATAATAATAATAGCCTGCATGGTGGCCATGATCGTTAAGGCGTGAAGTCTGTACGGTCTGACACCGTGGTTAGCCGGTCCGAGTCCCATTGGTCGAAAAAATGTAGCCATCAGAATGTTGGCTGGCAATCACTAGATTGTGTACCAAAAGCCTGGCTTCAGTTCCAAACCTCTCCCAAATATTCATATGGAGTGAGGGCGAATGGCGCTGTTTATGGTGATTCACCCGTCGGATGGGCCTTGAGCAGAACCCTTGGTGCTATTCGACAGGAGTAGGGTATGTGTCGGCACCAGGTTTCACCATCTTCCTTCCTACTATCATACATCACGTCATTCATATTTTGATCTCATTAACTCTTCTGATGAGGTTGACGTCAGACAGGGCATTCAGCCATTAAAACTCGCTACGAAGAATCATATCACTTCATACCAGAGCCCGTAGAGAAACGGGACACCGAGCTTGACAGCTGCAGTCGCTTAAGTGCTGCCAGTATTCAGTATTCGAGAGATAATGGGTTCGAACTCCACTGTCGGCAGCAATGAAGATGGTTTTCCGTGGTTTAACCATTTTCACACCAAGCAAATGCTGAGACTGTACCTTAATTAAGGCCACGGCTGCTTTCTTCCCGCTTCCAGTCCCTTCCTGTCACATCGTCGCTATAAAACCTATTTGTGTCGGTGCGACGTAAAAAAAAAGGGAAAAACGGAACAAGGGATTGGGCATACAACAAAATAAATATTAATAACCAGAATAATTGTTTAACGCCGCTTTGATTCAATAGACGATTGTAGACACGTTTGGGTGTCGAAATGTTATGTTGTAGGAATTGTCTAACGTTCCAGAAGCCAACGACAGGGATTGGTCGCATTTAGACACCCTAAAATGCCACCAGCCACCAGTCCGCCTCTGTGGTGTAGTGGTTAGTGTGATTAGCTGCCACCCCGGAGGCCCGGGTTCGATTCCCGGCTCTGCCACGAAATTTGAAAAGTGGTATGTGGGCTGGAACGGGGTCCACTCAGCGTCGGGAGGTCAACTAAGTAGAGGTGGGTTCGATTCCCACCTCAGCCCTCCTGGAAGTGGTTTTCCGTGGTTTCCCACTTCTCCTCCAGGCAAATGCCGGGATGGTACCTAACTTAAGGCCACGGCCGCTTCCTTCCCTCTTCCTTGACTATCCTTTCCAATCATCCCATACGCCACCAAGGCCCTGTTCATCATAGCAGGTGAGCCCGCCTGGGCGAGGCACTGGTCATCCTCCCCAGTTTTATCCCCAGAAGTACCAAACTAATCGATTGCTGCAGATTAGGTAAATGTGTATATTTAATTACCTCCAATACTAATTGCGTGAAGTATTTTACAAGCTAATATTTAAATGACTCAGATGGCCCAACTGCGATGCATAACTTGATCAGATCCAACAGCAAGTTGGACATCGATTGCCAGCAGACATAATGGAATTCAGCCCTAAGCAGCCTTATTTTAGAACAGAATAGCTTAACACGGAAGTAGTTTGGAATCCTTTTACTTTCATTTGAGAGCAAATCATTAATTATACATGAATAGGGAAATTACACGTAAGTGAGAATGCATGTAATTTATCCAAAGAAACTGAAACTTGATAAGTAGCAAGAATGCAAGAAAGAACTCGACAGAGAATTGGATCACCAAGCTGGTTTCCTCTTTGTATTACAACAAACCGTGTGTCCTACAATACAATATTCTTACCATTCACTCCGAGATCCTGATTTGCGAAAGTTCTCTCGCAGCACGAAGCAGGTTGTCAAAGGCGATCAAGCCGCCCTGTGTTGATTTGTGTCTGTTAGAGAAGTAATGAAAGTTGTCAAGGGACAGATCTGAACAACAAACCCGCACTCAAGCCAGTTTCCTGAATAAAACAAAATCTGACTGCCAAACAGCATTCAAAGGAAATACACTTTCGCTGCAACTACACTAACCAGATTAAGAATACGTAACGTTTAAGGATGCCACTTACCATTTGTGTGAACATTGCTTATTTATACCGAATATACGAATAAGACAAAGTACAAATGTTTTTAAATGATAGGAGTCAGATCCCCCATCTCATAAATTTAATTTCTATAGTATGAAGTGGAAAAATATAATAATAATAATAATAATAATAATAATAATAATAATAATAATAATAATAATAATAATAATAATAATAATAATGGTATTCGTCTTACGTTCAACTTACTAGTTTTACGATTTTCGGAGGCGTCATGGAGCCGGAAATTTAGTCCCATCCCTTGGTGCTATTCGACTGGAGTAGGCTATGTGCCGGCACGGGGTTTCAACCTCCCCGTTCTACTATCATATATCACATCATTAATTGTATCTCATTAACTTCTCTGGTGAGGGTGACCTCAAGAAAGGCATCCGATCGTAAAAACGTGCTACGAAGATTCATCTCACTTTATGCTCAACCCCGTAGAGAAATGGGGCAAGTGCTGGGCACACACATGAATTATTTTACATACCAGTAAATTTGGTGACGCGAACTGGTGATTTGAGCACTTTCAAATACCACCAGGCTGAACCGAGATCGATTGGTTCAGGAAGCTCGGTAAAGCTTAACCGAAATTATAATTGTATAAAATTGCCAAAAATCTTTGTTTTATATCGATATCCAATTTAATGTTGCTCACAGGGTCGGTTGATGCATGCATTTCAGTGGACTTGGCAGACCGATATGTAATAGAAACTTCTGGCTCACCAAGGTAAGCAACGGGAAGCTACCTCACCCCTCATTTCCCTAGTACGCCTCGTCAGTGATGCCTAGGCCATCTATGACAGCTAAAGGTGGAGCTGTTTTGGATCCAACCAGTCTTCGGGATGAGGAATGAACATATACAAGCATTTTAATTATTGATAAAGAGAATAATTTGGCGGAGTTCATGGTGTGTTGGTATTATCGCAGAATGAATCCTAGCCAAGGTCAGTGTTTTTGTTTTTATCGAGAGCATCAAGAGCATCATTAGTTCACCATATCCCTCCACGTCGGCATGTAAAAGAATAGAACCCTGGGTTAGGTGTTAGGTGCCTTTTGGTTGTGCTACTTACAGCGCTGACTGTATCGTAGACGAAATTAGTATTATTATTACCGAGCAAGTGGCGGCGCGGTGCGACGTGGAGCAAATAATAATAATAATAATAATAATAATAATAATAATAATAATAATAATAATAATAATAATAATAATAATAATCAAAGACGATCTGTCTGTCTAAGACAGACCCTCCGATGAGGGTGGGTGGCATCTGCAATATATAGGAAACTGTGTGTTATTGTGGTAGAGGATAGTGTTGTGTGGTGAGTACGAGTTGCAGCGATGTTGCGGGCATTACGAATACCCAGTCCCCAAGCCAAAAGAATTGACCATTTCAGGTATAACTGTGTGTATATGCATGTAAATGCAATACTCCCGTAACTCTTTTTAAATTATATAGCTTATTATCATTACTAGGGTAACTGGATATGTAGGCAAGTCTAATAATTACTTTCTATGACTGGTCAAGGACATCTTCTTATTCTTATTCTTATTCTTCTACTACTACTTCTTCGCTAGCCGGGTTGAGTGGCTCAGACGGTTGAGGCGCTGGCCTTCTGACCCCAAATGGCAGGTTCGATCCTGGCTCAGTCCGGTGGTATTTGAAGGTGTTCAAATACGTCAGCCTCGTGTCGGTAGATTTACTGGCACGTAAAAGAACTCCTGCGGGACTAAATTCCGGCACTCGGCGTCTCCGAAAACCGTGAAAAGGTAGGTAGTGGGACGTAAAGCAAATAGGGTTCTTCTTCTTTTTAAAGCATTCTTCCGCAGGTGCAGGGACTGTTCTCCGGATATCTGACTATCATATTGTCGGTTCTGTTCGACATTGGGTGATAAGCCGCATCCTCTGATCCGTATCTCTTGCGTTTAAAAACTCTTAAATACCAAATGACTGTTTTACTAGAATTGGTCCCCGCAACCTCAAGTTCTGGACGGAGCGACTATCCGCATGAGAGTTACGCAGTCAGTCATAAATCAAAGAAGGTATTGACATCAGTTATTGTGGTACGAAGGTAGCTCTCCTTGCAGATAAAGATAGAGTAATTGTGCGAATGAAGCGAGGCAGTGAGCCAGCACTGACTTACACGTTCAAACTTGCCCTTGACTGCCTGGAGCGGTCATCGAGTAAAACTACAGCCATGCATTAGCAAGACAACAAACAGGTGCAGCTTATAAACACTCTCTCTTCAAGGCACCCTGCTTCCAGTGAAAGGGGAGCAGAGAAGACAAGCCTGCATAAATCTATCTACTAAGCCTCCATCCTCAGATCAGAACAAAATTTATAGGTCTATCAGTGAAAGAAAAAGAAATCCATAAAACTATAAGAATCTTCTTCTTATTCTCTTGCCGTCTCATCACAGGAGGGTGAAGACTATCATGGAGTGGTATCGTGCATGTCGAACTATGAATCAATCAATCAATCAATCAATCAATCAATCAATCAATCAATCAATCAATCAATCAATCAATCAATCAATCAATCAATCAATCAATCAATCAATCAATCAATCAATCAATCAATCAATCAATCGTGATCTGCATTTAGGGCAGTCACCCAGGCGGCAGATTCCCTATCTGTTGTTTTCCTTGCCTTTTCTTAAATGATTGTAAAGAAATTGGAAATATATCGAACATCTCCCCATGGTAAGTTATTCCAATCCCTAACTCCCCTTCCTATAAACGAATATTTGCCCTAATTTGTCCTCCTGAATTCCAACTTTATCTTCATATTGTGATCTTTCCTACTTTTAAAGACACCATCCAAACTTATTCATCTACTGATGTCCTCCCACGCCATCTCTTCACTGACAGCTCGGAACATACCACTTAGTCGAGCAGCTCGTCTCCTTTCTCCCAAGTCTTCCCAGCCCAAACTTTGCAACATTTTTGCAACGCTACTCTTTTGTCGGAAATCGAACTACTGTCGGAGGTTCTGCGCCCAGGATAATCTTCTCCGTCCTCGTCCTCGTTTCCTTTCCATCTTGCTTTCTTTGATCAGTTTTATCAGGCGGTACTTGCCATTTCTGAAAATGCGGCCGGAATGGGCTGCTTTCCAGCGTTTTGTGAGGGCTGGGATTTCGCCTAATTTCCTGGCACGACGGAGTACCTCTTGGTGACGTCGTCTATCCGTGGGATCTTAAACATTCTGCGATGCATCCACGTTTCAAAAGCCCGCAGTCAGTTTATTGATGAAGCCCTTAGTATCCAGCCTTCGACACGTAAAACAGTCACCGATAACACATAACACTCCACGAAACGCCAACGATTCTCCAGTCGGAAGTACGGTTGTACACAACTTTAGAAGCAAAGCTCTCGCAATGCCGATTCTCGTTTAGATTTCTGTGATTCCCTCTCAGTGGTGTTTCCAACCATAGTGATAACAGCGTTGTTGATTTTCACCTGGCCGATTACCATGACTTTTTTCGAGGGGCTTTACGTCGCACCAACACAGATAGGTCTTATGGCGACGATGGGATAGGCAAGGCTAAGGGGTTGGAAGGAAACGGCCGTGGCCTTAATTAAGGTAAACCCCAGAATTTGCCTGGTGTGAAAATGGGAAACCACGGAAAACCATATTCAGGGCTGCCGACGGTGGGATTCGAACCCACTATATCCCGGATGCAAGCTCACAGCCGCGCGCCCCTAACCGTACGGCCAACTCGCCCGGTACTTTTGTTTTCTAAACATTCTCCTGCACTAAAGCGAATGCCGGGACAGTTCCTAGTATAGGCCACGGCCGCCAAACCCCTCACCTTCTCCGCGCATCTCCTTCACCGTAACAAATCTCCCGGCCTGAGAGACGGCGTCACCGTCTAAGAGGCCCGCCTCCCCCTTCAGGGGAGGAATGAAAACGTTTTAGTAATAGTAGTACTCCTGCTGATATTCTAATCATCTTCATTTCAGTGGCATTTAGACGACACTTGTAGTGTTCATGGGATTTCGATCATTACTGCAAGCCACGCCACCGTCATGAAGACCTTTCCTTTAAGCTCCTCATCACATCTACACAATTTTTTTTCACCCGGAAGATAAGGTATTTAAGGCTGTCACAGTTTAGCAGTGGTTGGGAGTACAATAAAATATCTGGCGTTGGAACTACGGGATCTTCGAAAGTACTGTGAAGATGTTCAGTTTTTCAGTAGCTAACTTTCAGTCTATTGCCTCCCAGTACCTTAAATGTTGTACAACAACTACAGTATGTTTATTAACGCAGAATAACAAAATTCAACTTTTAAAAGTTTTCTTGCACCAAAGTGGGCGTTCCTTATGGATTTAGAGGCACTGAGCGCGAATCTAGCGTTGGTTTTTCGTCAGCACCTTCAGTTTGTGAAAAAAGAATTTACTATACACTATGATATGCTGTTAGTGAAGATGTTCGTTCTTTCAGCGGCTCACTTTCACTCCATTATCTTTTAGCACTTTAAACAATGTGAAACATGTTTGTACGTACCTAGATTAATTTTGGACGTTTGCTGCACCTCTTATGTGTGTCACTATTACATTTCAGTTGTGGCCAACAGTAATCCGCTATTATATTGCTGAAGATATCCCGTGGTAGCATTTATCCAATGTCGCTCTTTCCGGATGAAATTCTTTCACCGTGTTCATCACCAATCATCCCAGAGCAACAGCAGGGAAAGTATCAAAGTGGGAATGAAGAACATGCATTTTTAAAGACACATTACAAGCAAGATTACAATATAACTGTAGTAGTTCGTTGACTAACAAGTGGCAATTATCTGCTCTCTTGTTTCCGAAAATATCAGAACACAGCTTTTTAAAGGAATTCGAGCAGTCCTGTTCAAGAGGGCTCTAAGCTTTGTCCAAACCAGAGTCATGAATTAGCAGCTTAATTTGGGGACCAAAGACACACCTGCTTTTATTTTAGTTTCACTAAATGGATGCAATTTCTCACGTAAATACATAAAACTGGGTCCATCTTTGTCTATTGCTACATCAAAAGATTCAATCCAAGTTTGATGTGAACTGGTGGTATCAACATGTCCATAAAGTACGTTCTCGTAACAATTTTTTTTTTTTAGAATGGCTTTACGTCGCACCGACACAGATAGGTCTAAAGGTGACGATGGGAGAGGAAAAGGTTAGGAGTGGGAAGGAAGCGGCCGTGGTCTTAATTAGGATACAGCCCCAGCATTTGCTTGGTGTAAAAATGGGAAACCACGAAAAACCATCTTCAGGGCTGCCGACAGTGGGGTTCGTATCAGGCAAATCGATCTTGGTTTGAATACATTGAAGTTGCCTTGTTGACATATGTGGAAAACATATACAGTACGCCAGCCACTGGAAGTTTTACTTCTTTTGACAATAAAAAGTGCACGACACATGAAAGAATACATACAATTTGAAGAGTAGTACACCATCAAGCTTTATGACAGGCTCTTCAATTTCCATTTGTATTCTTGCAGTTACTATCGGATGAGAGCACTTCAGAATCAATATATGCTTTTGTATGCTTGGAATGCTTGGGTGTTTATATAATAGGACCTAATACACTGACTGACAGAGCAAATGCAGCACCAAGAAGGAGTGGTCAGAACTTTATGCCAATTGCAGGGTAGACTGACGTCACTGAGGTATGCTCATGATGTGAAATGCGCCGCTGTGCTGCGCACGTAGCGAACGATAAATGGGACACGGCGTTGGCGAATGGCCCACTTCGTACCGTGATTTCTCAGCCGACAGTCATTGTAGAACGTGTTGTCGTGTGCCACAGGACACGTGTATAGCTAAGAATGCCAGGTCGCCGTCAACGGAGGCATTTCCAGCAGACAGACGACTTTACGAGGGGTATGGTGATCGGGCTGAGAAGGGCAGGTTGGTCGCTTCGTCAAATCGCAGCCGATACCCATAGGGATGTGTCCACGGTGCAGCGCCTGTGGCGAAGATGGTTGGCGCAGGGACATGTGGCACATGCGAGGGGTCCAGGCGCAGCCCGAGTGACGTCAGCACGCGAGGATCGGCGCATCCGCCGCCAAGCGGTGGCAGCCCCGCACGCCACGTCAACCGCCATTCTTCAGCATGTGCAAGACACCCTGGCTGTTCCAATATCGACCAGAACAATTTCCCGTCGATTGGTTGAAGGAGGCCTGCACTGCCGGCGTCCGCTCAGAAGACTACCATTGACTCCACAGCATAGACGTGCACGCCTGGCATGGTGCCGGGCTAGAGCGACTTGGATGAGGGAATGGCGGAACGTCGTGTTCTCCGATGAGTCACGCTTCTGTTCTGTCAGTGATAGTCACCGCAGACGAGTGTGGCGTCGGCGTGGAGAAAGGTCAAATCCGGCAGTAACTGTAGAGCGCCCTACCGCTAGACAACGCGGCATCATGGTTTGGGGCGCTATTGCGTATGATTCCACGTCACCTCTAGTGCGTATTCAAGGCACGTTAAATGCCCACCGCTACGTGCAGCATGTGCTGCGGCCGGTGGCACTCCCGTACCTTCAGGGGCTACCCAATGCTCTGTTTCAGCAGGATAATGCCCGCCCACACACTGCTCGCATCTCCCAACAGGCTCTACGAGGTGTACAGATGCTTCCGTGGCCAGCGTACTCTCCGGATCTCTCACCAATCGAACACGTGTGGGATCTCATTGGACGCCGTTTGAAAACTCTGCCCCAGTCTCGTACGGACGACCAACTGTGGCAAATGGTTGACAGAGAATGGAGAACCATCCCTCAGGGCACCATCCGCACTCTTATTGACTGTGTACCTCGACGTGTTTCTGCGTGCATCGCCGCTCGCGGTGGTCCTACATCCTACTGAGTCGATGCCGTGCGCATTGTGTAACCTGCATATCGGTTTGAAATAAACATCAATTATTCGTCCGTGCCGTCTCTGTTTTTTCCCCAACTTTCATCCCTTTCGAACCACTCCTTTTTGGTGTTGCATTTGCTCTGTCAGTCAGTGTACATCTATTCCGTAATGTATTGGAAATTAATTTTGGATACTTGCAACGTTCCTGGGTGTACTTCGAGTCCCGTCGTTATCTGTTCTTAGCCTGAGAATTAGTTTTCCATGTCTCACTATTTTTCCGCAACAAAAACTTTAATCATTATTATTATTATGATTATTATTATTATTATTATTATTATTATTATTATTATTATTATTCTTGCGTTCCGGCCTTCTAAGGACCACGTTACAATTTCAATTCTCCCTCCTTAGTTGTTCTTTTCTTTTCTTCCAGTATTTTTTCATTGTTTCACTGTGCTTCTTTTTCCTGCCTTCAGTCCACTTTGTGCCTCTTTTCTTTTCCTTCCTCCCTTGGAATCCTTCCATTTGTAAGAATTTCTTCCTAAAAATCTTCCTTTCCAATAATTCTTCTTCTCGTATGTTGTTCCTTTCCAGGTCTTTCTTGACTTCTTGAATCCAATGGTAGTTGATTTCTTTTCCCAAAGGTACTTGAAGATTCGTTTAGTTAGTCAACTGTCTTCCATTCTATAAATGTGTCCAAGAAATAGCAATCTCCTTTTTCTCATTGTTTCTGATATGTTTTCTATGTTCTGGTAAATTTCATTGTTACTTATTAATTTCCAAAACTCTGCAATTCTTAGAGGACCTAATATTTTCCGTAAAATTCTTCTTTCTAATATTTCTAATTTATCAAGCTTGTATTATTATTATTATTATTATTATTATTATTATTATTATTATTATTATTATTATTATTATTATTATTATTATTACTCTTCAGTGGTGATGTATATGTCCTATCGTATGCTAGTAAATCTAAGAGAACACTACTATGTGATGTTTGGGACATCACTGAATGTTTTTAATTATTGAACTATATATTTAATTGATAATATGTATATATTTAATCACTGATAGGTCATTTAAAATTTATATATATATATATATATATATATAGGGTTTTTATCATCCATTTCAATCATCATTTCATTTCTTTGTATCGCGGCTATAACGTATTCTGAACGAACAAATTATTGGGTAAAGTATTTCAACATCACGCATATTTATAACTTGCAGTAAATTTTCCAATAGCCGTTGTGAGGTGACCAGAGTCAGCAGGCTAATTTCAGCCCAGTTCCAGGAAAAGTACGTCATCGAGGTTACGAGAGATATTACCCTCTCCACCTCATGAAAAGACAGTTGATACATTATTAACACCCACTTTTCAAACTCAGCTTCGAGACGCTTTATTTCAGCGGGAAAGTTCAGCCTATGTGAATGAACGTAATGAAGCAACGAGATGGATTCACAGCTGTACATCGGAGAAGGGATGAGACCTCGAATCTTACTGGACCATGTGATATGGCTGATGGAAGGAGACTTTTGAACCAATATATACCACCGACAAGGGCTGGAGAGAACACTCACACTAACATTCTCACATTCAGACTCTCATTCAGACTCACATTCAGAGATTCGTACATTCTGATTCTGATTCTCACGCTTGGAAGATACTCTTACTGCGATTCTACGTCTACACATCGGAGAAGATTTTAACTTAGTTCACTTCGCATCGGAGTATATTCTACTCAAAAGTTACTCTCATTGGGACTTGTTATCTCAATGACGAGAGGTAGTCAACGGGAGACCGGTTCTGACTGGTATAGGGTAGGAGAGCTTTTATTATGAGTTTAGCTACGCTACTGTTCCGTAATTCGGAAGAATACAAGTGTATTCTCTCCATGAACATAACCCATGGTGGTTTTGCACTTAAAATTAGGACTCATTACGACTTTATGTAAGGAGTACAATAGGAAGTGTTAAAGACAGGAAATGTGGATGTAGGACTGGAATCCAACAACAGATGAGGCAGCCTGTACGAGAGATCCACCCATCTTCAGCTTCAAGACAACAGAGTCTACATTTGGTGAGCTTATGGCATAAGTTACTGCAAGTCTTCGCGCAACAGTTCATTTTCTTAAAGTTAATTTCATTCACTTTTTCTTTTGCTTCCGTAAGTTCAGATTTCGTTAATACGCCGTTACGTCACGTTTTTCATCTTAATAAATACGGTAGCTGTTTTAATTTGTATTTTATGAAATGATTATTACTGATCCTTAAATTCCAAGTTAGTGTACTTAATGATTTGTGTTCCGTTCACCTCACCCCTGGGAGTTTTTTGAGTCTCATTACGTATTTTTTATTTATTATTATTATTATTAATTATCTACTTTTGTTTTCAAGCCATAAGCTTGAAGACTGGCGCCCTTGGGATACTGTTTCTGGAGAAACAATGACATATCATTTATTTATTTTAATATTAAAGTGACCCGCCACGTTATAAATTTTTCATACATCTGTGGGCAAAGTGGGTACGTCACAAATTGGCGCCACAACTGAGGGGCTCGTAAATCATTAAGTACTGGTATAGAAGGATAAAATCAGTAGTTTGGGGGTAACTGTTGTGTATCCACAGTATATTTTTCTAGTGTGTTTGATTTTGGGGGTAACATGGCCGAGCAAGAGGAGAAAGACATGACGCTGCGTAGTGGACACGTGCTGAAGGGTAGTACTTTAGGTAATTCTAAGGAAGAGTTAGATAAATGTGTAGAGGAAGAAACTGATATTAGGAGCGAAGATAGCGAAGGGAATAAGAGTAGGAATGACGAAGTTACGTTAGATTCAGACGATAGTACGATGGGGGGCGAGACGGAGGTTAGTCCTAACAGTGAGAGTAATAATAATCAGTTACTTGAAATGATGCAGTTAATGTTAAGTAAGAGGATAGTAAATCTGAAATAAAAAATGAAATGGAACAAAATAAATCCGAAATAAAAAAGGAATTGGAACAAATTAAAACAGATGTAGAACAAACTAAATCAGAAATAAAAAATGAAGTAGAACAAACTAAATCAGAAATTAAAAATGAAGTAGAACAAACTAAACGAGAATTAAGTAAGGCATTGAATGAACACAAGGTCGAAGCTAATAAAAGGATGGACGAACATAGCAAACAGTTACAAGAATTATTTAAGCAAAATGAAAGATTTAACAAGCAGATAGAGGAACAGAAAGAGACAACTAAGCAAAACTAACAAGAGGTAGAAAAGAAATTTGTAGAGCAGAGGAGTGAGTTGTTGGGATTAATGGAAAAAGAAAGCAACAACACTAGACAGGAGTTAGAGACACAGGTGACAAGTATTAAAAATAAAGTTGAGATCCAAAAGGAAGAAATAAAAGAATTTAAAGATCAGGTACAAAACAAGATCGATACCGTTAAGTGTATAATAGAAGACAACACTAGGGAACAAAGAGAAAAGTTTGCGATAGTAGAAGGCAATACAGTGGAAATTAAGACATTGAAAGAAAAGCAGAACACTGTAGTGAATGAAAATGAAAGAAGAGATAAAGATGTAGATAACCGCATAGCGATGGCAGAAGCACGCATACGACGAGAAGTAAGAGAAAGGCAAGGTAACACTGAGAGACAAAGTCATGGAGGGATTTAGAGTAAGGAAATCGAATTACCGAAGTTCAATGGGAAACAAACTAACCCATTAGAATTTCTTAAAATAGTAGAAAAACTGTTTGGGAAACGGATTGAGGAAGGGTTAATGGACTGGGAAGAGGCGATCGACATTATTGATCATGCTTTTGTGGGAGAGACGCGTTCCTGGTTTTCAGTCTATAAAAGTAACATGAAAAGTCTGGAGGAATTTAAGACGAAGTTCACAGACAAATACTGGAAAGAAAACGTTCAAAGCCGTGAAAGAGAAAGGGTAGTATTTGGGAAATTCAAACATAATGAATGTGTCTCTATGACTGAGTATTTTTTGTCACATATTATGATTTGCCAGAATTTAGACGGAATCACGGCTGATTCAGATGTAGTCAGATTACTGTTAAGACATTTTCCAGACAGGGTACGCGAAGCAGCGTGTATGCAAAGTATAAAAACTATTCAGGAAATGGAGCAGTTATTAGGGAGTTTTGATGCACTAGGAAACATTGGGCATAGAACAGGAAACTCACATAATTTTGTTCCTCATAGTGAACCAAGGGACAATAGGAGACAGCCAAACTACGAGAATCGTAATCAGTTTCAGCCAAGGCATAACGGTAGGGGTGGCGCACCTGAAAATAGATCGGGAAATGCCCAACAAGTCAGAGGACAAGTTACTAACGAGCCAAGTGTAGGTACACGATCGCAACCTTTAAACTAAATGCAGGCTGTAATGATGGGTCAGAATTCCAGCCTTACCAGGAAGTAGTTAGGAACTGTATTATGAAACTATTGCCATATGACCTAGATGTTATGGAAGACCTTATGTGTGAACCAGATAATAATTATTTAGATTCGGGTGAAGAAGTGATTAATCCTGTGGTTCAATTAGAAGTTTGGGGGGCGTATGTTCACGCGTTAATTGATACTGGAAGTCAGAAATCATGTATAAGTTCAGAATGGTATGACTCTTTAGTTAAACAGGGTATTATGATAGAAGAGATGCCTGTTAAGTCTACATTCATTATTACAGCTGTTGGTAAAAAGTCGAAACAAATATGCAAGCAGGATGCGGTGCCGATTTGTATAGAGGGTTTTATTTCAGTACAGGTATGTTTGGTTATTCCTCACCTTGTATTTGATCTCATCTTGGGATGTGACTGGCTGACTTTAAAATCGGCTCAGCTAGATTACGATGATGCAACGGTAAATCTGAAGTGGGATAATAAGTATGTCAAACTCGAACTGAAAAATGAAATTCAGAGGAAAACGAATGTTTGTTCTATGTGGAGTGTTATTGAGGTTTCTGGATATGAGGAGAAACCCAGTGAGGGGTTTAATTTATGCCAGTTGTGGTTGAAAGAGGATCAGAAGGATGCCTTATTGAAGCTGCGAGTAACAGTAAATTAGAGGAAGTCCAGAGGGACGAATTGTTGGCAGTGTTATGTGAACACGCTGAGATTTTTTCTAAGAAACCCGGTAAAACACATGTTTATGAACATTCTTTTTCAGTGCTGGATGACAGTCCTTTCAGCGGGCCACGGTATGCTATCCCACACAAATATGCCAAGGCAGTTGACGATCAGATACAAGCTATGTTAGCTGATGGGATAATTGAAGTGTCTAATAGCCAGTATGTAAATTCTTTAATCATTGTGCCTAAGAGTGATGGGAGCGTTAGAATTTGCATTGATGGGAGGGATATGAATAGACGTATTTGTACTGACCAGTTAAAATCACAGACTGTTGAAGAGTTAATTCAGGGCTTTGAGGGTAAAAAATAGTTTTCATCTGTTGATTTAAGAAGTAGTTTTTGGCAGATTCCTTTGAGAGTAGAGGACAGGCCTCTGACAGCATTTAGTCATAAGTACAGCTTGTATCAGTTTCAGCGCGTTCCCTACGGGACGAAGACTAGTTCTGCAGCCTTAATTAGAGCATTAAATATTGCATTAGGTGATGATACAGGTGATTTCGCCGCGATTTTTATTGATGATATGGCTGGAGTTTTATATCAAGGACCTTATCGTATACATAAGAAACTAGGACCTTGTGCTTATAAATTATCTGACGGCGATTGCATTTTAATGGTTACGTACAACATTAGAAGTTTACGTAAATATATTACGAGTCCGATGGATTTTCCATAGTGCTGGAATATAGGTCAGTGAGCCAGGCCACGCTTATCTCTTATATAATATACACCTGTCGCAGCGTGGAGTGACTGCTCTCTGGTAGGTGGAGTTTCCCAAGTTTTGTTTTGCTTGCTACACGATGTGTGTGTATACGATTGACTCGAGTTCATTACCAAGGTTACGTCTGTTCTCTTTATGTAATACCATGTATGGGTAATCTAGTATTTGATTTTATATAACGAGGATCATTAATATTGCAGTTTAAAATTTGTAAATTCCCCGTAGACTATATTATGTCTTCATAAAGACTTGCAATAATTTTACCCTAGGCTAAAACCACGTGAATGTGTTAGCGTGTGTGAAGTGATAGTCATACAGCAAGAACGTATAAACACTTGAAAGAGTAATACGATGCATTTTGTTTGTGTAAATTTTGTACAGATCTAAATTGAATTGTTAAGTATTGCATACACTGGATTGATAAAATCAGCAAGAGGTGACGAACATTTGAGAAAGTGAGACATCAGAAACTCGCTAAGTTGTAATATTGTGTTTTAATGGAAATTTTGAAGTGTTATATATTATCTGTTATTAAGTTGTAGGTGGAATCATCAAGTTGTAATTTTGTAAAACAGTGTTGTGTTGTATACAGTAATGAATGAATGTACAGTTGTTTTGGAAACAAGTGTAACGTAAGTGGCAATGTGTGGGTGTGAGCCCTCAACGAAGTACTACTTGTTTCAGGCTCAGAGGGGCGAATGTGATTTTTGGGACATCACTGAATGTTTTTAATTATTGAACTATATATTTAATTGATAATATGTATATATTTAATCACTGATAGGTCATTTAAAATTTATATATATATATATATATATATATATATATATATATATATAGGGTTTTATCATCCATTTCAATCATCATTTCATTTCTTTTTATCGCGGCTATAACGTATTCTGAACGAACAAATTATTGGGTAAAGTATTTCAACATCACGCATATTTATAACTTGCAGTAAATTTTCCAATAGCCGTTGTGAGGTGACCAGAGTCAGCAGGCTAATTTCAGCCCAGTTCCAGGAAAAGTACGTCATCGAGGTTACGAGAGATATTACCCTCTCCACCTCATGAAAAGACAGTTGATACATTATTAACACCCACTTTTCAAACTCAGCTTCGAGACGCTTTATTTCAGCGGGAAAGTTCAGCCTATGTGAATGAACGTAATGAAGCAACGTGATGGATTCACAGCTGTACATCGGAGAAGGGATGAGACCTCGAATCTTACTGGACCATGTGATATGGCTGATGGAAGGAGACTTTTGAACCAATATATACCACCGACAAGGGCTGGAGAGAACACTCACACTAACATTCTCACATTCAGACTCTCATTCAGACTCACATTCAGAGATTCGGACATTCTGATTCTGATTCTCACGCTTGGAAGATACTCTTACTACGATTCTACGTCTACACATCGGAGAAGATTTTAACTTAGTTCACTTCGCATCGGAGTATATTCTACTCAAAAGTTACTCTCATTGGGACTTGTTATCTCAATGACGAGAGGTAGTCAACGGGAGACCGGTTCTGACTGGTATAGGGTAGGAGAGCTTTTATTATGAGTTTAGCTACGCTACTGTTCCGTAATTCGGAAGAATACAAGTGTATTCTCTCCATGAACATAACCCATGGTGGTTTTGCACTTAAAATTAGGACTCATTACGACTTTATGTAAGGAGTACAATAGGAAGTGTTAAAGACAGGAAATGTGGAGGTAGGACTGGAATCCAACAACAGATGAGGCAGCCTGTACGAGAGATCCACCCATCTTCAGCTTCAAGACAACAGAGTCTACATTTGGTGAGCTTATGGCATAAGTTACTGCAAGTCTTCGCGCAACAGTTCATTTTCTTAAAGTTAATTTCATTCACTTTTTCTTTTGCTTCCGTAAGTTCAGATTTCGTTAATACGCCGTTACGTCACGTTTTTCATCTTAATAAATACGGTAGCTGTTTTAATTTGTATTTTATGAAATGATTATTACTGATCCTTAAATTCCAAGTTAGTGTACTTAATGATTTGTGTTCCGTTCACCTCACCCCTGGGAGTTTTTTGAGTCTCATTACGTATTTTTTATTTATTATTATTATTAATTATCTACTTTTGTTTTCAAGCCATAAGCTTGAAGACTGGCGCCCTTGGGATACTGTTTCTGGAGAAACAATGACATATCATTTATTTATTTTAATATTAAAGTGACCCGCCACGTTATAAATTTTTCATACATCTGTGGGCAAAGTGGGTACGTCACAACTAGTCCTTCAATGATATAATTCCAAAACTGCGAAATTTAGACAAAATATCGTCTCATCGACAAATAAATTACTTCATAAAGAAAGAGCATTAGTCACTTTAAAAAATTAGATAACTACGAATTTCCTCCCTGGAATTTTGTATTTCATCTTTTTAGTTAAAAAAACAGAAAACCGCTCTAACGCTTCCTTCAATGTTACTCGTACTTGTGACCGGATGGTAAGTAGGACATGCATCCATTATTGTTAAAGAAGACGCAAAATACTTTTCCAGCGGACATATGTGACAATCACAGCTCCATGTTTATCCTTATACTATATTCATTG
Source organism: Anabrus simplex (assembly GCF_040414725.1). Taxonomy (NCBI): domain Eukaryota; kingdom Metazoa; phylum Arthropoda; class Insecta; order Orthoptera; family Tettigoniidae; genus Anabrus; species Anabrus simplex. The sequence goes on from NC_090267.1 coordinate 296,710,755, forward strand.
CTTTTCCTCTTAAAATAACAATCACCTACACTAGATACAAAATATTTAAGACTAGCTTTTTCCCGCAGCTTTGCATACTTAAAATTATGTTTTGTGTTCATACATTAAACTGATAAATACTGGAAATTATTTCAAAATGTTCAATGTCTTTTTAGTAATGTTTGGGGTTGTTGGTTTCTGTTGATTTGTTGACAGAAGGTAAATATTTTCAGAGAGAAAAGAGTGGGAGGGTAGAGAAATCATCAGTCCTTATAAAATCGCAGAAAGTTGGCATATACTACCATAATCGGCAATAAACGCTAGAACACCCTTGTAAAAATTAATGTGAACAAAAAGTGAATGTTTCATTACTTCATATTTCCTGTAGAACTTTTCGATTTGTGTTTCTTACATTTCCATTCTATTGCGAAGTAAGCAACTGTGTATTCAAGGACTGAAGCGGAATCTGTTGTAACGTAAGGTCAGCGGTTTCTTTTTCTTTTTTCAGAACTATCTGTTGTAACGCTCATGTGGTGAAGGCAAGGTCAGGGTAGGGCTAGACTGGTTGTTTTGTAGGTAGATTCTTGTTTATTATTATTATTATTATTATTATTAGTAGTAGTAGTAGTAGTAGTAGTAGTATCATCATTCGTATTATTATTATTATTATTAATAGGATTATTGCTTTGTGAACATGTATCTGGGCTGGAAGCCTGTTTTGTTCATTAATAAATACCATACATTTCCATCCTACTATGTTCAACAATTTTATAACTAACTTTACAATGCTTCCATTGATGGGAATCTTACTTTGGTAAGGAATTTTATTTATTTGTATGTATGAGCCTGAGGCTCGAGGTAGGAACAGTCTTTTGACATTGAAAGATACATTAAGTGACATACACCATTAGGTTGAAAGATTAGAACATAAGGTATTAATTAAACAGGAATACAACTAGAACATTTTAAACACAGGAAACTTGCTTCTTACAATACAAGGTTATGACTCTAGATATGCCTTGCATTTAAGTAATTTTACCGAATTCTTAAATTCGTGCACATTAGTAATGGATTGTATATCAATAATCAGATCGTTATATACTTTGAAACACGAGGAAAACAGGGATTTTAGACCATATTTTGTGGTAGAGGTAGATTGGACATAGAAACTTTGAGCCAGTCTGGTAGTAAGATGTTGAATATGAAATTTTGAGCTTGTCTGATAGTGAGATGGTGAATATTTTCTTCACGTCTGCTTGTTGTGTATCAATCCATACGCAGGGCTGGAAGATAACAATGATCCATTTGATCCGTATGGATGAGTTTGTTTGTCATTTTGGTTGAGACATTTTATTATTCTCTTTGGCTTCGATGTCTGGCTTGAGCTTATTTTCTGTTAAAATAGTTTAACGCTAATGCTGTACATTTCATGTTCGCCTTTTTCGGGCGAAATGAATATGTTATGTAGCATGTATGTTGTGGTATGTTTATGACGTTGATTGGGTGAGTCTGGGTATATTGCGGCGACCCATATTTCTGATATGTGTATTCGGATCAAACTCACGAGCCTTTATTTTTCTCTTGTCATGCTGTTACGAGTCTTATCGTAACGTGTCTTGATTCTATATTATTAATCCATCATGCATATTTGATCTCTGCGCGCGTGCGTGCGTGTGTGTGTGTGTGTGTGTGTGTGTGTTGGTGTTGCGTGATTGCTGGATATGTACTATCTTTCAGTATCTTACGGATGTTGTTTTACTACTAATATTTATAAATGCTATCTTACTATTATTCTCGGCTGTATTTGCCTATTTTCAGGATTTTACTCTCAATTCTATTTATTTCATTTAAGACATGTTTATTTACTTTCGTAATTATGGCAACTCTCTTAATCTCCCTCTGTTCCTTGTTTGTTCATTTTCTACCAGGTTCGTTTCTCTGGCGTTTGATTTCTGGGGGAGACAGTCTTCTTGGAGATTATTAGGATCGGTGTTTTCTTTGAAAATGAATTGATTTTTAAGCCTTGTCTTATCTGATGCGAACATTGTTTTCTTTTTGTGTGAAGTCTCCTTCTTTCGCCTTTTATTAACGTCTTGCCGTTGGGAAAGAAATGCTTGGGATCGAATCTTAATTATCTCTGTCAAAAAAAAAAAAAAGAGAAATGAATTGAATACATTTGTAGGACTTTTAGCTATGATTCTGTTGCGTTTGTATAAAAGTTCATGAGATTGAATTTTATGGCTCAAAAGACTCGATTGTGATTACGACACTCTCAAGGACTAGGTATGTGAGTACCCGTTCTCCTTTATATCTGCCTATTTTGCTTTTGTGTCCACATTTTAATCTATTTGCCTAGTTTATGTTAATAAACTTTGTTTTACCTTTCTAATCAATCTGTTTGGGTACATGCCATTTTTAACCCATTTCTCTAGTTTAAGAGGCCCGAATTCAGTTCCTGGCAGTTTCTAGCCAGTTTCGACCGGTCCACGAAAGTTAGGTAGCTGGGTGGGTAGGTAGCAGTTTAGGTGGACCATTTGTGACATTATAGGTAAAGATCGGCGTATAAAAATTTCGCAAATTGTTTTAGCCGTACGAATAAGTTACGGAAGTGTTCAAACCATCATCCGAGATGAACTCCTTTTCAGAAAATTCTCTGCCAGGTGGGTTCCTCGTCTCCTCAACCAAGAACAAAAAGTTTTACGCTAGGAAGTTTGTCAGAGAGTCTTGCGTCGCTAAGAGAAGAAGGAGAGGATTTCTTGCGTCGTATTGTGACTTGTGATGAAACTTGGGTGAATCATTACACCCCAGAGTCAAAGCAAGCAAGGATAGAGTGCCGACGAGGAGACGAAACAGGTCCGGTCCAAGCCAAAACACACCCATCTGCTGGAAAGGTGCTTGCAACCTTTTTCTGGGACTCCGCGGGCACTTTTCTGGTGGATTTTCTTCACGAACAAAGGAGAATTAATGCAGCCTATTACTGTCGCCTTTTGGATGAAGCAAAAGCTATGTATCGCAACAAGCGACGTCGGCAACCGATCCGAAACATTATTCTTCTCCATGACAATGCAAGGCCACATACTGCCGCTTTAACGCGGGGAAATTGGAGGATATTCACTGCACACCTCTGGGGCGGCCTCCGTACAGTCCAGATATATCGCTCTGCGAGTACCATTTGTTTGGACCAGTCAGACAAGACCTAGAAGGATAGCGATTCTATGATGATGCAAGTGTAGAAGAGTTCGTGTGCAACTGGCTTCGCACACGTCCTTCTTCATCTGTCAGGACGGCGTCAAAAACTTACAAATTCGATGGAGAAAATGTGTATCTAAGGCAGGACAATATGTAAAGAAAGTGATCTATGTGTATTTTTTGGTTGATGCAATAAATATGTTTTTAAAATCCTGTTTTGCTACTCACGTAGAACATTTCCCGCAATCCTCAATAACTTGTTTTGAAACACATTTATGTTTTGATTTAGCATATAAACTGTTCTTCCTATTTAGCAAAGCAATGAATTCTTTGTTACAACACTGTTTTCTAACAAAACGTTTAGGCTTGGGTTTATGAGTGCAGAGAAAAAGGACGATATTTACTCTGTAAAGCATATGAATGCTATGTCAATACTTTCCGAACCTACCTAGGAAAAATCCATTCATTTGGAAATATTGATTTAATCTATACGACTAACTGCCAGATCGCTTTTCCCTTCCCTTGTATGTAATGAATCTAAATGTTTAATGTTTATGATCAATAGATTGTGGTCACTGATATCATGGGTGTTATTTGAACTTTTATAATATTACTCTTATTACTGTTTGTAATGAAATGATATGGCTTGATGAGTTACCTACAGCTCTAGTTGTTGACAACAATGGCAGTATTAACAGCATTTGTAGTGAATTGTACGTTTCATTGCTGTGTTGTAAGTTAAATTTGTTAATCAGGAAGCGACCGACTATTGTGGTTCTACATAAAAACACCTCATTGACATGACAGATTTCAGGAAGGTGTCAGGCGAATATTAGTGCTGTCAACAAAATAATTGAAATGAATACGTAGATTGGATCGATTAGTCCTAAAGATATAGTTACCATGTCCTGAAATCCCAAAGTGAGGACACCCTCAACGGGATTCATCACCTCACTCTTAGGACAGCCGAATCCCGAATGGAACGTTATTAGTTCAATTTGAGGTTGTCAAATAGCTATATTTAAATAAAAAACAAGCAACATAAAAATACTACACACATCGCACACACCCACAGTTTATGGCCCATGTCCTATGGGTATTTATCACTGGACTGAACCTTTTTTGACAGTTCCTTTTGTTGACGCAAACATTTAAAGTAGCTTTTGAAGTTAACATGTCTAAAATTAAATTTTACCATCGCAGTTCCTTTTACAGAATCAACTGTTAATGTATTTTTCTCCTTTGTCTATTGTGCCTGTATTAAGGAGAACAACCTCTCAACACAAACGTTATGGGCTGCCACTGCAAAGAAAAACTACGGAATTTTAAGTAACTCATTAACTTGTTCTTCACTATTACACGACTCAATGTACAGTACTTGCACCATTTCTTCTGGCTTTATTCATATTTTCCACCATATGTGGATCCTAATTTTTTAATTTTAAAATTGATGAACTTTCTTCATCATCAATTTCAATACTTTTATCCAACAAAATTTGAGAGATTCTTCCACATAATTCCATGATACATCTGCAAAATCAAGCCATTTAAAACAAGAAAATTAACTGAACGGTTGCATCCACATTTTCAGATACTCTACACATACATCACAGAGGGTTCCAACATTGCACTTAAAATCTTTCACCTTAGATCCATAACCATCATTTTTCATCTGAACCAGCTATTCTTTTACCCTCACAGACATAAAATTATCATATTTTCTATTCCGAAGATCGTCATATATTATGAAATACATCAACTTAAGACTGGATATGCCATAAATATACCAGTATCTCACTGATAGGATCCATAGAAAATTCTTAAGGACAGCTGGAGGTTTGTTTTGAGACAGGAAGAAGAATTTCAGAGCAGAAAACATCTTCGCAAATCTCTGAATAGCTGGAAACGGCAACAGCCATCGAGTCTTGCTATGACTTAGAAGTTGTCTGTACTTTATTACAACAAAATCACAATTTTTTTAGACACTTAACACGGACAGTACATACTGAATAATCGTCATATCTTTATTTTTGAACTTTGTAGGTCAATTTCAAGGAGGTCAGTTCCATACTGAATGCAGTTGTTAAGAACATGAGCAGGACATTCCACTCCAACCAACAACTTGTTAAGCATCGTCCTGAGGTTAGCAAAAACATTATTACCATCACCTCCTTTAATACCACCGAAATTTGTGTTACAATTGTCACCACCAAACGCCACACAAATATTCTTAATTTTAAACTTTTAGGATGTCATTTATGTAAGATTAAATAATTTCTGAAGTTTTATTTAGCCTACTTTCAATATTTAAAAGCTTAATTTGCAATCCTCCATTCTTGTGGTCATGAAATACAATGAGGAAAATTTTAATATCCCTATGGTTGCTAGCATCTGTCGAGACATCAAGAAGAGGAACGCATTTAAGATATCTTATGAAACATTCTACTGAATGATGTGCTAGAAATGAATTTACAATAGCTTCAGTTTTGTACGTCCACAAAAATGTTTTTCTATTAAATGGATTAGTCAGGGAAAATTCCTCTCAATAATCCAGGGGAACAATCCATAGACACAGTATGATAAGCAGGAGTGCCATCAGCAGCACTTACTTTATTTTCCAGCTCAGTATAGGGTTTTATAAAAGTATGAGTCACTTGATGAACTTGCACCCCTAACACACTTCATACGTTTCTATGACTTTAAGTGGAGTTCCAGGAAGCTGGCGCCATGATTTTCGATTGAAACACAGATTCCTGGGTAGCAAGTAATATATTCTGCTTCCCATTGTACTTTTCCGGGACGAAGGTTTGGATATTTTTCTCAGATTTTTTCCATAAATGTACATTTTCTCTTAGGTATGATGAGAAATCATCTTAAAACAAAAGCGAAACAAAGCATGATCAAAACGCATTGTTCAACTGTGAAAATCTTAACTTATAACACAAAAATAATGTTTCTGTGCAATACATTTTGAAAAACAAGAAAATGTTGTTTCAACTTACCTAAATAGATGATTAATTGGGTGAGGAATATGTAATTTAATGAAGATGCAGTTGGATGAACACACTAGTTCGCTCGAGTCCAAATGTATATCGCACAAATATAAACTGTTAAGTAACAGCCGGAAGGCAGGAGAACTATCCTAGCTATCCCTAAGCTAGATACATCGATTGTAAACAATGTGAATCGATATTTTAGGTTTTACCAGCATAACAGGTCGATTGTATGCGAATAACAAACGCTGTAACTCAATAAGTAGTAGATATAGAAATATAGCCTATATAAATTCTTGACGATACGAGATGAAAACAAAAATCAAACGATCTTACTTCCAAAAATAAAAAATGTGGACATTAGCAGAAGTCGTAAACATGTATGCGGAAGCTACATTAAACGTAGAAAATATGGACATGTCCGCATAAATGCGGACGTGTGGTAACCTTTCCTAAAGAGGAAAGTGAGCTATGGAAGGAAATGTGCCAGAAGAACATCTTATCAGGAAAAAGTAAGATAGATCCCAGGACAAGCAGTTTTGACTTGCAGAAGGACCTTGAAATAAACGATTCCACAGTGAGTCGAAGTCTTCTTAGAGGCAGGCTGAAAATCTAGGAGACAAGTAATGAAACAACTTTTGACACCAAAAATGATGAAGAAACGACTGGAGAAGGCAAAAATGTTCAGAAAATGGAATGTTCAGGACTGGCGAAAGGTTGTTTTCTCTGATGAATCTCAGTATTTTTTGCAGGGTATTAGAGGAGGAGGTAGTCGTGGTGGTGGTGGTGGTTATAACTCTTTTAAGTATGACTGGGCAACTATCCTCTATTAACACTAATCAGAAGAAAGTATCAGATATAAGACGTGCGAATGTCTGACGATAAAAAGCTCTCCCTCACAACACACAGTAAAATATCCAGTCATGAAAACGGTCTAGAGGTTGTATGTTGATTCCTTGTTCCCTTGCCACGAGATTTATTTTTGCTGATGGTTTAACGTCACACTAACACATCAATGGTTTCTGCTTTACCTCGCAGCGACACAGGTGATGATAGGATAGGAAAGGGCTAGGTGTGGAAAGGAAGCGGCCCTAGCCTTAAGGTACTATACAGCCCCAACATTTGCTTGGTGTGAACATGGGGAAAACCAGGGAAAACAGTCTTCAGGGCTGCCGGCAGTTACTCAACTCCTTATCACAATATGGAAATTAAATTCTCATGACTTTTATTTTTAAAATGTGTATTCTTATTTATTTACCACAAAATTATTCTGTGTGCTGATTCATGTTTAAAGGTACATTGATTGTCATTTCTGGTATAGTAAATATAAGAAATATCTTTGTACAAATGAATGGGTTCGTAATCGCATTGTTTCACCTAAAACTTTTTCCAACATCAGCACTGGCTGAATGCAGTGAAAACTTTTCTTCGCAGCAAGTTTGCCTTGAATGCCATCATCATGGTAAGAAGTAACTATTTAAAACATTAAAAGTTCATGCATCTTTTATAAGGTTCCATCTGAACTAAGAAGGAAAATAGTCACGTATACCTGACGTCTGCTATAGCCTGTAAGTGAGACGCAGCAAAGACCTCCACTGCAACTTCACAGACTACTTCTTCTTCAACAGCCAACTGGGAGGAAATAGAAGACAATGATTTGTTCTCAGACGGTGATTAATATGTTTTGTTTTTGTTTTTTGCTTTAAGTCGCACCGACACAGGTAGATCTCACGGCGACAATGGGACAGGAAGGGGATGGGAGTGGGAAGGCCTTAATTACGGTACAGCACCAGCATTTTCCTGGTATGAAAGTGGGAAACCACGGAGAGCCATCTTCAGGGCTGCCGAGAGTGGGGTTCGAACCTATTATCTCCCAAATTTGTTTAATAAAATGCATGCTGATATCATTTATTTGTTCACGGCTTTCATTTATTTTAATGACTGAAAGTGGAGAATTTACACAATAGTCAATATTTTAATGTATGGAAGTGTGATACATACTTCAAACTACGGAGAAAACTAGTCGTCCATATATACTTTTAGAGACTTGTAGTGACTTCCCACGTCTTATGCAGGGAAGGAAGAGATCGCTGCAGGGGTGCGTTCAGATGGTAAACATTTAAAGTGAAAGCTTTGTATTTCAACGGTGATCATTAATAAATTGACCTAAAGTTACGAATAACTTTATTATGTTTTCAAGACAAATTGCATTGTACTTGGGATTAGAAAACTTACGACACCGTTTATATTCTTTTAACAAGAACCTTCTGAAGAAATTGAGCTAGATTCAAGCTTCCATTGGTCAAATTATATTTTATAGGACAAAACAAACATCACTTACAATTTTTGACATTTTATTTCAATATTCTAATGAACAATTTCTAACATCTGAATTGAAAATTTCAAATAAATCTGGAGTTTTGCTTCAGAATACTCGTCATTTTGTCACATTGATATATTCACTTGTGAGATTCCACTTGTTTATTCAATGGCCAAAGTACAGAACGATTACATACTCTGCTTCTAGAAAAGAAATACATATTTTTTATTTTTTACATTTGCAGCAGATAATAGCATAAATGCTAAGTCTAAAATAAAACCTTTTGTTGTGCTTCTAATGTAATATCAATATCTCATAGGTACGTAAGTTCTCATAAGCACAACGTTTAAATGGTCACACTGACACAAGCCACTATAACTATTGAAATGTTACACATACATACATAAGAAGTAGCTTAGCATCACATATGCACTAAAAAAATTGCCGGGCTGAGTGGCCAAGACGGTTGAGGCCTTCTGACCCCAACTTGACAAGTTCGAACCTGGCTCAGTCCGATGGTATTTGAAGGTGCTAAAATACGTCAACCAAGAGAGAAATGAAGGAGTAGGCCTATGTATTCAAGAATACAATTTTAATATGCCGCGTGGTTTCTACCCACGTCTTCTGCAAGGAAGGAAGAAATCACTACAGAGGTATAAGCCTTTTTCCCATGGTGCAAATTGAAACTACCAACTGAAATAACGAGAATGGATTCGCAAGGAATCGAGCACGACCAAGTTCCCTCAAACATGGTGCCGGACTTGAAAGGATTCCTGGTTTGGTACAGTTATACGCGACGGCAGTAATGTAAATACCACGAACAGGAAATTTTAACCATAGAGTTACTAACTCTATGATTTTAACAGTGAGATTTTGATTATTAGAATATTATAACAGTTTAATCGCGTGTGTAATAATCATTTAGTATTAATTTGAATATTCAAAGCAAAGTCGCCTCCGTACAGGCCATGAAGGCCCGTGGAGGAGTGGAAGGTAAAGGCTTCCACCATTGTTAACCTCGGCACGTGATGGGGTAGAGTGGTTAGCCTTTGCCCCCAGGAATTAACCTGGTACTCATTTTTGGTGTAGGCTGAGTGAACCTCAGGGCCATATGCACCTTCGGCAGTGGAAATCTCGTTTCTTAAACTTTACGACTTCCTGACGGGGATTGGAACCCACGTACTTCCGGGCGAACCGAGCACGCCTTTACAATTTGAATATTCGGTACGTTGTAATTAGCATATTATATTATACGAAACCAACAAAAGTAAGTGATGAATGCCATGGAAGAGGAATATATCTAAGCCGTGACAGTACGCTGGTGGCGTCACGTATGTCAAAATTATTGATACTATACCCTCTGAAGATATTAGAGAAAGCCAGTCTAGCCTAAGCAAGCAACAGGTGCGGACGTGTGGAGTGGCGAGTGCGGAGAATCATGGTGGGAGTCGAGCAGTACCGGGCGGCGATCGGGAGCAGGCAGAGAAGCTTGAAGAAAACTACGATGCGGACGGCAAGTAAGGGAGTGCAGGGGAAGATGAGCGAGGTGCTATTGGTGGCTGCGGTGATAACTTTGCTACTGGTTATCGGGGGCGTGGAGTTGAACCCAGGACCGAATGCTAGTGAAAACATCAGCTGGGAAGACATGGAGAAGATTAAGTAGGTGGTGACCGGGCGAGTTGGCCGTGCGCGTAGAGGCGCGCGGCTGTGAGCTTGCATCCGGGAGATAGTAGGTTCGAATCCCACTATCGGCAGCCCTGAAAATGGTTTTCCGTGGTTTCCCATTTTCACACCAGGCAAATGCTGGAGCTGTACCTTAATTAAGGCCACGGCTGCTTCCTTCCAACTCCTAGGCCTTTCCTATCCCATCGTCGCCATAAGACCTATCTGTGTCGGTGCGACGTAAAGCCACTAGCAAAAAAAAGTAGGTGGTGAAAGAAGTAGCAAAACAAATCTGCCCTTTTGAGCAGATAAAGAAGATGATGCAGGTCCAAGTCAAGGAAGTCGTAAATCTGAGTGAATGGATTGAAAAAGGAGGAGGTAGAGACAAAGGTAGGAAGTAATGAGAAAGTAATTCAGACGTTAAGAGAGAAAGTTAAAAATTTGGAAGAGTAGATGTCTAAATTGAGGAAGGAGACGGAAGCCAACAGTCAGGAAAGAATGAAGAAATGTTTATACATATGCGGTCTGCAAGAAAAGGGGAGAGAAAAGAAAGTAGATATTATATACAAAGTGGTGGATGTTTTTAGCGAAGTGGAAATAGATGATGCTGAAAAGGCAGGTAAAGTGAAAGAGTATAGACCAATTAAAGTCAAGTTGTTATCTACCCTAATGGCTGATGTCGTAATAAGAAATACGAGTAAGTTACAAGGGGGAAATCTGGGTTAAGAGAGACATGGGATGAGAAGGGAGTGAGAATTTGAGAATTTTGAAGATACATCTAGGGAGAGCCATATTTCAGGGTCTGAAGGCGTATATAAGGGGTCAACAGTTGGTCGTATCTGACGGAAAATGGAGGCGAGTCTGGACGGTGGCAGAATTGAAAGTTATGGAAGAGAAGCTCAAGCAGGAAGAAGACCTGAGTTCAAGACAAGATGGAAGGCAGGTTGCAGATTAAGAGGAGCGAGGTGACGAGGTAAGAACTGAATCCAACAAAGGATCAAGTGGACAGTGCAGTGTGGGATTAAATACGAGGATTCAGGAGGCGGTGGTGGAGAGTGACTCTCAAGAAAAATCAAATACAGAGTTCAGTGGACATAAGCACAATAATGGAGGTAGTGGGTCGAGGGATGAAAAGAAAGGGAAAGATACTATGATGAAAGGGAAAAGAAGGAGTCTAAAAGATCTGTGGAGTAAGAAAAATAAAGTTACAGAGCAAAAAGATTGGAAAGAACGCCCTAAAATATCAAAGTATGAAGGAATGGAGGTAGAAGGAGACAGGACGATTTTAACTAGAAGTAAAATTAAAAAGGAAATGGAGAAGGAAGAGAGGGCAAGTTATAACTAGATTGGAAAATAGGCTTTGTAAATATTGAAGGTTTGTTAAGTAAAATAGGTAACATAGAGGTGTTAAATATGCTGGAAAGTTTCGACATTGAGGTACTCTTGGAAACGTGGATAGAAATAGAAAAAGAGATAACTTGGGGGAGGGGGTTTACAGTCAAGTATAAGTAAAAAACAGCCTAATAAGGGACGAACATCCGGGAGAATAGTGGTGTTAATTAAAGAAGAGATCAGTGAATTAGTAGAGGATATTGAGAATGATTTGGAAGAAGTGAATTGGTTAAGGTTTAACATGGGGAGAGAGAAAGAGAGAGGAAAAAGGTATGCTTGGCAAATACTTACTGTCGCCCGAAGCGATTCCCATATGCTAATGATACATTTTTTGAGGAGTTATTATTAAAAACCAGTATTATTAGTCGGAAGTTTGAAGAAGATGGAATATTATTACTTGGAGATTGGAATGTCAGAATAGGTGAGCAATGTCCAATGTTCAGTAAAGAAGTTGAGATAAAAATAAGGGGAGGAAGCGGAAGTAAAGATAAGGAAAGAAACAATTACGGTGAAAAACTAATGGAATTTGCGAGGCAGGAAAATTCTATATTTTAAATGGCTTTTGGGAGGGCGACAAAGAAGTTAAACTGACATATATTTCGGCCAAGGGGGAAGTGTTATTAACTTAGTAATGAGTTCGGAAGACATGTTAGGGAAAATCAAAAGGATCGAGATAGGAGACTGGGTGGCATCGCACCATGCACCGGTATGGGTGAGGATAGAAAGAAGTGTAGAGGAGGAAAGGGATGGAGATACAAAGAGGATTTTAGAGAAGGGTAGGAGCTACATTAAATATAAATGGGTTAGGGCCACGCAACTGCGAGCTTGCATCCGGGAGATAGTGGGTTTAACTCCACTGTCGGCAGAATGAAGATGGTTTTCTGTGGTTTCCCATTTTCACACCAGTCAAATGCTGGGGATGTACCTTAATTAAGCCCACGGCCGCTTCCTTCCCACTCCTAGGCCTTTACTATCCCATCGTTGCCATAAGACCTCTCTGTGTCGGTGCGACGTAAAGCAAATAGCAAAAAATTAAATATAAATGGTCGGAGAATACAAAACGGAAACTAGATGACCTTATTGAAAAAGAGCTACAATTAATTAGCTGCGCATGGGAAGTAGCATTAAAGCAAATAGCAAAAAATTAAATATAAATGGTCGGAGAATACAAAACGGAAACTAGATGACCTTATTGAAAAAGAGCTACAATTAATTAGCTACGCATGGGAAGTAGCATTGAAAGAAAATTATATTGATAGAGCCTTGGATGTAATTGAATACCCAATAATGAGGGTTGCAAGGATACATCAAGGTAAGAGAAGAAAGATGAGAGATGGGGAGGATGGTATAATAAGGAATGTGAGGTATTAAGAAGATCAGTGGTGAAAGCGTTAAAGATTACAGAATAAATGGAAGGAATGAAGATAGAGAAGCTTTCTGTAGATTAAGGAAAGAGTACAGACTTAAAATTGTCGAGAGGAAGAAGCTATAGACATAGGAACAAACAGAATTAATAAATACAGAATGCAGGATGAACCAAACGGAGAGAGTTTAGGAAAGAATAACTAAAATTAATAAAGGAGGGAAGAGGTATGACAAAGCAAGTATTGATTACATGACTGGTGGGTGATATACTTCAGCGAATTATTAGGTGAGACATGTGAGTTTGGGGACGGGATGAAGGTAGTATGGAAAAATATGGAAGTTAGTATATATGAACTTGATAAAGAAATCTCAATACAGGAAGTGCAAGAGGTGATATGTAAACTTAGGGTTAGATCGGTGGTGGTGGGGGGAATGGTATAAACAATTGATTTTGGAAAGAAATAAGCAAATACAGACGGATGGTGGAGGGAATAGTAAAATTATTTTATTTAACGGGATTTTCAATGATGGTAAAATACCAAAAGAATGGGAATACGGAATTATTTTCCCAATATACAAAAAGGAAAGGAACTAAAACCTCCCAAGCAATTACCGAGGGATAACTCTACTAACTCTACTCTCACAGCTGCGCGCCCCTAACCACACGGCCAACTCGCCCGATAATAAAAATAATGATAATAATATATAGTAATATTATTATTATTATTAATAATAATAATAATAATAGACTGTTGCAATGCCAAAGTGGGCTATACATAAAATGAAGATAACTTCCGAAATAATTTGGAGAAATTGAGGGTTCGTGGGAAGAAATGAGAGAAGGAAGAGACTTGTACAGTCTACAGTTGATAATGGATTTTCAGTCTCCGACTTAATGTTGAAACATCACCCTTGGCGCCGTTTCACTTGGACCTCACCAACAGGGGAACATAAGATTCATCTTAGTATGTACCTGATGGAGAACAAATGTTAAATCAAGATCTCGTGCAATATGCAAGTCTGACCATAAAACTACTAAAAACAAGGAAACAGGCAACTAACCGAAGAATGGAAACGCCTGGCAGCACGAGTTTTCAAGAAAAACTTCGGGAGACGGCCGTCCAGCCCTTACAGAGAATCAAGTCATAGAACAAAGAACTGAATAATAGATGTAGTGCACCATATAGAAACATCCAGAGAAGTAAGATATTGGATAGTGAACAGTACCCTGGCTTCCCTAATAGATGAACGGACAAAAGTAGTAATATAAACAGCTACAACATAAGCTAGAGAACAGACAATAAGGGAACTAGAGAGGAAACATTTAGTGTAAAATGATGCTGCTTGATGCACTAGAAGTTGCAAGAGAGCTTACCCAGTCCATCACAAATAATGACAATATTCATTGATGGTTTGTACAAATATGGTGTTGAACAATCGCGAGTCAGCGGCAATACTTTCCGCTAACAAGCACAGTTTTTCCTAATTTATCCCGAAACTAAATAGAACGTTCGACACCAATCGGTAAATCGTTTCCCACGCGCCGACCAGAACGCCATGAATGACGAAATCTCTGTTGTAACATCCAGGATACTTCTCCTTCGAAAAGGGAATGCAGCTTTCGTTGATGTTCTTTTTCTCTTTGTCGACAAATTTAGCTCGATCGATTGTATTTATTTCATAGCGTATTGCCAGGACAGTATAATAATGCTTCCTAGTCACTACAATATACACGAATTGATTTGCACCCCTACCACCTAAGGTATGGACTTATAGGTGTCATCCATCATCTTTCAACTGCTGGATAAAAACGGCCTACCGGGCGAGTTGGCCGTGCGCGTAGAGGCGTGCGGCTGTGAGCTTGCATCCGGGAGATAGTAGGTTCGAATCCCACTATCGGCAGCCCTGAAGATGGTTTTCCGTGGTTTCCCATTTTCACACCAGGCAAATGCTGGGGCTGTACCTTAATTAAGGCCACGGCCGCTTCCTTCCAACTCCTAGGCCTTTCCAATCCCATCGTCGCCATAGGACCTATCTGTGTCGGTGCGACGTAAAGCCCATAGCAAAATAAAAAAAAATTAAAAAACCGGCCAGAATCAGGAAGGTCCAGGCCCGGATAAAATAATTCAAGTCCTAACGGAAACAGGACAGTCATACTTGTTTGAATGTTCTAGAATATTGTCAACAAAATAACATAGAGCATCCTGGATTACCTCTACAAGAAAAATTGAAAACCAAATCTTCACAATGAAATGTCGTATGGCTTTTAGCGCTGGGAATGTCCGAAGGCATGTTCGGCTCGCCAGGTGCAGGTCTTTCGATTTGACTCCTGTAGGTGACCTGCGCGTCGTGATGAGGATGAAATGATGATGAAGACAACACGTGCACCCAGCCCCCGTGCCAGCGAAATTAACCAATGATGGTTGAAATTCCCAACGCCGCCGGAAATCGAACCCGGGACCACTGCGACCAAAGGTCAGAACGCTAACCATTTAGCCATGGAGTCGGACATCTTCACAATGATTACAGCTGATAAAATTGTTCAAAATACACTGGCGGAAAAAAATATCCAAACACCAAGAAGGTGTTGTGCTAGATTAAAGAACGTTGGTAGGTGTGTTTATACATCGGAATGATGTTGATTCAAATTTCCCGAAATTGCAATAGCGTGGCGCTAATAGAGGCCCCATGACTTTGCACTCAGATTTACTTTAAATACGGGCTGTACTGTGCGACAGCATTAGATACCTGTGAGATTGGACGGACTGACTGTGCGTGGGTCAAGAATGCCTTTACGACGACAAAGAGGCCAGTATCAACAGCTTACTGCGGTTGAACGAGGCCGTATGATAGGGCTACTCGAAGGTGGATTTTCCTACTGCGCTGTTGCAGAACGACTTGGCAGGAATGTCTCCACTGTGCATGCGTGCTGGCTGCAGTGGTCACGAGAAGGTACGCTCGCAACAAGACGGGGCTCCGGACGTACCCGTGGCACCACAGAGAGGGAAGACCGCAGTATCCGGCGTATGGCTGTAGCGCAGCGGACTACGTCTGCAGATGCAATTTGAGTCGCAGTTGGCACCACAGTGACGCAACGAACTGTTCGAAATCGGTTACTTGAAGGACCCTCCCAGCCAGACGCCCTGTGGCGTGTATTCCACTTACCCCAAACCACCACCGTCTGTGACTTCAGTGGTGTCAAGCGAGAGTTCATTGGACTATGGAGTGGAGGTCCGTTGTGTTTTCCGATGAAGGCCAATTCTGCCTCTCTGCCAGTGATGGCCGTGTGTTGCGTGTGTTGGTTAGAAGGAGGCTAGGTGAGCGCCTGCATTTCATCTGTCTGCGGCGTCGACACCCTGGAACTACACCGACAGTTCTGATCTCGGGAGTAATTTCCTATGAAAGCAGGTGCACTCTCGTGGTTATCCCACGCACCCTGACTGCAGATGTGTACATTCGACTGGTGATTCGACTTGTTGTGCTGCCATTCATGAACAGAATTCCCGGGGGTGTTTTTCAACAGTATAATGCTCGCCCCCATCCCGCTGTTGTTGCCTTGATCTGCTTGATCCCCCGATCTGTCCTTAAATGAGCACGTATGGGACATCATTGGACGACAACTCCAGCGTCATTCACAACCGGCATTAACTGTCTCTGTATTGACCGACCAAGTGAAACGGGCATGAAACTCCATCCCACAAGCTGACATCCGTTACCGGTACGACACAATGCATGCACGTTTGCATGCCTGCATTCAACAGTCAGGCGATTACACCGGTTATTAATGGACGTGCATGGCACGTTTGCGATGGCTTTTCTGGCGTCGATATTATCCAGTAGTCTTGTACCTTCATTGAATACATTACCTCGCTAAATATATTGCCAAAATTTCCGTATTCTACATTCCTTATTTCATAGTGTTCGGTTTTTTTCCCGCCAATGTATGAAGGCAAAAGAAGAAGCCTGGCTGCAAACAAGAAGGGAAATGGAAGGGTACGTCCAGAGAAGAATAGTGAAGAGAAGAGAAAAGAAACCTCAACTAACATCACGTGGGGCGAAAAGCAAATCACCAGCAAAAGAAGACACTATGTATTTTGTTCGGTCAATTACTATAGTCCTGAATCAATTTCCAAAGGTGACTGGACTTGCCAAAGTTGTACTCTATGGTTCAATTAAGTTTGTGTAAGGACTAACGGTAAAAACAACTTATTTGTGGAAAATATTTGTAATCAGAATTGTCCTATCCTTTAATCAGAATTGTACACACTCTGGTATATTTTGGATCAATTTTATGAAAATGGTAAAGTTACCACATAGTCAGATACGTTAATTAAAAAGGTCTGTAACTTATGTTTTACATCTATGGATATTAAAGGAAGTTCAACAGCACAGAGCAAGATCATGTTATTGATTACCCTTTGTGTTATACTAAACATTCTGGAATATTATCAGAACTGTATCACTTTACTTTATCGGTCAAAATGCTGCTACATACTACCTAGAATGTGGAAAGTCTCAGCAACATCTAAACTCAATTAAACGATTAAAGTTAATAAGACTACTTATATTTTCCACTGCCACGTATGCGTCAGAAACCTGGACCGTGAACACCATGAACATCATTCAAACGTGTCAGAGTCATGGAGCAAGTTTTGACGTAAAATACGTACTGTGTGATAGGTGTTGTCGAAATGAACTATCTAGTCAATATGTGTTTGAAATGCTATTGTTGAGATTTTATTTCTTAATTCTCAACTAATTTACGCATCTTTAGGATCATGATTTACAAATCATTTTTCACCACCGGAATAGTAACCTGTATACCGAGCTCGATAGCTGCAGTCGCTTAAGTGCGGCCAGTATCCAGTAATCTGGAGATAGTAGGTTCGAGCCCCACTGTCGGCAGCCCTGAAGATGGTTTTCCGTGGTTTCCCATTTTCACGCCAGGCAAATGCTGGGGCTGTATCTTAATTAAGGCCACGGCCGCTTCCTTCCTGTTCCTAGGCCTTTCCTATCCCATCGTCGCCATAAGACCTATCTGTGTCGGTGCGACGTAAAGCAAACAGTAGAAAAACAAGTAGCCTGTATATGCTCGACTGTAGCTCCAGTACCGCAGAACTTACCTCATTGCGCTCGGCCGCCTTAACTTTGAGAAGCTTCCGATAAGCCTTTTGACGCTCAATATTGATTATTTTAGCCTTGTTTTGAAATTATTACCAGACGCTTTTTTAAATCTCGAATGCATTTTCAATTATTTTCATGCCATTTATTGTATTTCCACCTTGTGTGACCCTTTTGCGATAATATATTAATGGTGCTTTATAGATTACGTATTTATGATGGACACGATTGGTACAGAATTGATGCACAAATAATCACAATAGTATTGGAAAATGTCTCTAATGGACACCATGTTCTATAATACCAATATAAATGGTCCGTTTTTGGACATTATAAATTTTCCAGCTAGCTCATTCTTGGTTGCCAGCGTTTCGCCCTCGTGTGCTAGGGTGGGCTCATCAGTTCGTACCTAGCACACCTACCAATACGCTGGCTAGTGCATACCGTGGAGGCCACTGCGTAGGCTAACTGGAGCCACCGGCAGTGCCAATGCACTAAGAGACTTTGTCTCATCACTAAAAATTGATGCCTGCTTGGCCATCAGATGATATAGATGTTGATTCCCATAGGGAATCTGAAATATTTGTCCTGAATGAGCAAATTTATAATACCAATATAAATGGTCCGTTATTGGACATTATAAATTTTCCAGCTAGCTCATTCTTGGTTGCCAGCGTTTCGCCCTCGAGTGCTATGGAATCAACATCTATATCATCTGATGGCCAAGCAGGCATCAATTTTTAGTGATGAGACAAAGTCTCATAGTGCATTGGCACTGCCGGTGGCTCCAGTTAGCCTACGCAGTGGCCTCCACGGTATGCACTAGCCAGCGTATTGGTAGGTGTGCTAGGTACCAACTGATGAGCCCACCCTAGCACACGAGGGCGAAACGCTGGCAACCAAGAATGAGCTAGCTGGAAAATTTATAATGTCCAATAACGGTCCATTTATATTGGTATTATAAATTTGCTCATTCAGGACAAATATTTCAGATTCCCTATGGGAATCAACATCTATATCACCATGTTCTATATACAGTGGTCTGCCAAATCATTATACTCACTGGTAGGTACTGCATTTTTTTTTCTAGGGGCTTTTGTCGCGCCGATACAGATAGGTCTTATGGCGACGATGGGGTAGGAAAGGCCTAGGAGTTGGAAGGAAGCGGCCGTGGCCTTAATTAAGGTACAGCCTCAGCCTTTGCCTCGTGTGAAAATGGGAAACCACGGAAAACCATCTTCAGGGCTGCCGACAGTGGGATTCGAACCCACTATCTCACGGATGCAAGCTCACAGCCGCGCGCCTCTACGCGCACAGCCAAGTACTGCATTTTAAGTCGCCTGTGTGTTGTTCAAGAAACATTGCAGGGGGATCAATACGAGCTAGCTTTAAGCAACGAACTTCTATCCTAAACAAATATTATACAGTCACACTTGAGACTACACCGTGACATGAGGCAAATTCTGTTACAGTTATTCCATAGAATAAGGAAAAATGTCTAAGACTGGCCAGCAAATTCTCTTGACTTTAACCCAATAGAAAACATCTGTATGACACAGAGGAAAGAAATTAAGCCTGAAGAAGTTATAACGACCTAGAATATGCTCATAGAAAGAATATGCAATACTTTGAGAATCCCAGGAACTCACAAGAGAACGCATTTCAAGTGACTGCAAGTAAGCCTGACTTCATAAAGTAGGCCTACTAATATTATAGTTAGTTTAGTGCGAAGAAAATTGGTGATTATCAAATTGTTTTTGTATAGAAAGTGTATTGTAAACCATGTAAAACATTCGCACAATAGAGGGAGTGTAATTTTTTACCAGTTTGTATAATATACTACCAGCATATATTCCAAAAAATTAAGAAAATATCTCATTCTCTTTGTGAGTATAATAATTTGGGAGACAACTGTACATCCGCCGTTTTGCCTCAGGAATTCTTGACGTTGCACCCTTACAATGGTTAAGTCTCTCCAACATAAATCTTCAGAAACATGTCATAACTCGATAATGATGGCTTCGAGTTCTTCCGCATTTTCGGGTTTCCTGACATACGCAGTTTCTTTGAGGAATCTCCAAAGGAAAATATCGCGTCAGTTCCTATTTTTATTAGGATTTCGAGACAGCCACTTGTACGGCTTCAAGTTTTCCTTAGTGCGACCAGTTGTAATATGTTCGCGTCCTAAGTAAGTCATATTTCTGCTGAGAACCACAATATAGGATGGTGCATTAACCTAGACAGCTCAGCAACGCATTCTATGTTCGAGCGAACATAAAACTTAGACTGAACCCAGTGGGTTGTGGTGGTGATTATCGTTTTAAGAGGAAATACAACTGAGCAGCCATCCTCTTTAAACATTAATCAGAGGGAAGAAATGGAAGATATCCAACACTTCGAAAAATGAAGGTATCGCAAAAGAAAGACAAGGGCCATGAAGGGCGTGAAAAGGAAAGACTGGTGGTGGTGATGGTGCCGGCGGTGATTACTGTTTTAAGAGGAAGTACAACTAGGCAACCATCCTCCATATAAGACTAATCAGAGAGAAAACTCAAGGCCTCGACACATAATACCGTCGGGGTCGGAAAAGAACAAGATTTGACCAAGAGGGGTCGGATAGGATGGATGAAAGTGAGGAGCCTGGCACAAGTAAGTGGAAGCAATGCATGGGCTCGTCTAAGGGCCAATCTACGCTCCCAGTTAAGAGCCCCCGGGGCCCTATTAGTCGCCTCTTACGACAGGCAGGGATATCGCCCCCAGTCATTGGAGGAACTGAACCCAAAGTATAGATAAGAGATGTGTTTTTCCACCATTCAATACACAATTTATTTTAAATAGATTAAACTAGTACCGAAACCGGTGGAAAAACACATCTCTTATCTATACTTTGAATCTATCAATACGGAAAATGAAATTTATAAATAATAATATGGAACTGAACCCAGACTTGCACGGCAAGCAGAGCGAATATGGGCTCATAAGCTTCCAAGTTAGCTGGCGTAAAGGGGAGTACAGGCTTCTAATACCCCCTGGATAGGTCCATTGTTCTAATTTGGTTAGGTCCGGAGAGCAACAAGACCATTGGTCTGGTCTGGTTAGATCCAATAAGTGATAAGACCCTTGGTCAGCACACAGTTAGACAATTTCCAGTCTCGAGGTTTTCTTATTTTCACATAATGTGGCAGCCCTGTGGCCAGGCATGGTATGAGCTCTATTGGAGACAATAGGAAACTTGTTTTCATGATAGCCAGCCAATATAAACACAGAAAATAGTCCCATTTTGCAGATCTACAGTCTCGGTTTTATTTTATTTATTTATTTATTTATTTATTTATTTATTTATTTATTTATTTATTTATTTATTTATTTATTTATTTATTTATTTATTTATTTATTTATTTATTTATTTATTTATTTATTTATTTATTTATTTATTTATTTATTTATTTATTTATTTATTTATTTATTTTCAAAGCGCCTTCCATCAAATGTAGCCCCATAGGACAGAGAATACTCACTAACTGAAAGTTTATGTAACAGCTATGAGAAATCGTAATAAAATATTCGGACTGAAATGGTGATTTGAAATTTGGCAGGATTTCTTCAGTATACTCACTGCAATCTCATCTCTAAGACAGTTTGGTAAGTCCAACGAGCTAGAATATATGTAATACATAGAATTGCTATAGCTGCTCGATTAGCGCCACGGGTGGAGACAAGCAACACTACGGCCGCCATGATATAAATGTACCAGCTAACGAAAACAGCTGTCTGGGTAATCTCGCATATGGGTTAAGTTCATCGACGATAGAAATTATTTTACAGTTTGACTTTATTTATTGTAGCGTGAATATGCCTACAAACTGTTTCCCATGCTTTTGTTCGAGCAACACAGTGTATCTTAGTTCGGGTAAGTTCATTTCTTTTCTATTATAAGAAGGCTACGTATATTGAGAGATCCTTTTAATTTTCGCCACTGTAAACGACAAATTCTCGTCACAGGTTCTCACTAAAATACAAATATCTGACTAGGCAGTGGGTGAATAACATGAAAAGAGACAAGTAGTATTCAAAGTAGCAAAATACTATCTCTTCAGAGCATTTGAAGATTACTACATGTGTACGTACAACCCTTGTTCCGTTTCTTTACGGGATCGGGTGCTCAGTTAATGACAGGAAACGTTAGCTGCCCAAGATATTACCGACAATTTAGAATTGCACTTCTTATCTGTACGTAATATGGGAGGGAACAGAAATAATCCCAATGCAGAGCAATTCAGTTAGCATACAGGAAGTGTTTACTGGAACCGACTGGAAGCGATACTTATTTACAGTATGTACTACGGTTCCTTCTGAGGACAGCACCTCTACTGATCATGATTCCTGCGCTACAAATTACGAGCCATTCATCAAATACTCTGAAAATGTTGAGTACATAGGAGGAAATGTCATCTGTGAGGTGGGGGCGATGAAGAGCCACGACTGTCTGAAGGTTATGTTTGCTCAGCATTCCGAAGAGAAGAAAGTACTGTGCCGGAGTGAATTCAAAATGATAAAATCCGAGGTCATGGTCTAGTTGTTCATGGTCTACTTGGTAAGATGAAGCTGTTCTCCAGCAAGGTCCATCCATATCATAAGTGATTGGAAATAAGAAACTTTAAGCTAGTGCACAATAGTGACATAAGAGACTATTTTAGTATAAGTAGTTTAAGGAGTTGTGAATTGTGTTATATATATGTATGTGTATTTATACCCTGTGAACTTGGAGTATTGCTAGGAAACTTAGAGTACCTTAGGAAAATAGAAAAATTGTCAGGAATTTAGAGAAAGCATACTAAATAGAATTTTACTTGACGGAAACATGGCGATGCAAGGAAGAGTACAGACCAGAAGGGGTCAGGAAGAAGAAATGAGAGAAATACAGGAAAGACATGAGGGAACCCCGATATCGTTCTTAGAGTATTTGAAAAAGCAAGAAGAGAAGGAGAAAAAGCAGGAAGAAGAAAAACAGAGGGAGAAAAAGGAACGCGAAGAAGAAAAACAGAAGGAGAAAAAGGAACGTGAAGAGAAGGAGAAAAGGCAGGAAGAAGAAAGACAGAGAGAGAAACATGAACGTGAGAATGAAAGGAAAAGGCAGGAAGAGGAGAAGGAAAGGAGACGAACAGAAAAGGAACGAAGATTAGAAGAATGGCAACAAAAACAAGTTGAGGATAGAAGAAAGGAAATACAGGAATTATATAAGAAACTAGAAGAGTGGCAAATGAAGTAAAAGGAGACTTTAGAGGAAATTGTTAGCAGAATAGAATGCGAACATAAAGGGATGATCCAAGAATTGAAAGGGAAACAGGAAAAGATGACTGAAGAATTTTTTGGAGTAAGGAATGAAATACAAGGTTTGCGTGCCGAGTTGACCGAAACCATGGAAAATAAAAACCAAGAGATGCGAGAGGAGATAAACAGAATGAGGGCAGAAGTGGCACAGAATCCGAATATCATCACAGCACTGGTGGATGAAGAAATTGCCAAATTTACTAACAAGTTAGAGGAAATCAAAGGTAGTAATGAGAAGAAAAGGGAAGAAGTAAATGAAATAAAGAAAAAGATAACAGAAGGGCAGGAAACTATGAAGAGGTTAGAAGATAAGAAGATAAATGAAATAGCGAAGGGCATGGAAGGACTAAGCCTGAAACAACAAGACTTAGTAGGAAAATTTAACCGAGCCTCAGATCAGGTAGCTGACAAAATAAACGAACTGAAGGAGAAAATAGAAAGTGATAAGGCTGATTCTGAGCGGAAGATAGAGAAGACCGATGAAGAAGTAAAGCAAATAAGGAAAGAGCTTCAGGAGATGAGGGTAGAAAACCAATCGGCGAAATCCGTGTTTTCGAACTCAAGTGAACGGCAAAGAGTTATGGAAACACAAGTACAGGAAAGAGAAAACACACTTTCAGTAATAATCGACTCGAACAGGCGAGACATGGAAATGATGAACGGAAGCAACCAGAGTGATAGCACTCCCATTATTAATATCATTAAGAATTATGATGATCGACCCAAACACTTCGACGGTTCAGCGAAGATCTCTCCCAAACAATTCCTTAGAGATATCGAGGAATACTTTAGGGAAGGGAGAATACAGGAGGAAAAGAAATTACGCATAATCGAGAAGCATTTAGATGGGAACCCGAATATATGGTTTCGAGCATTTAAATACACCTTTCACACATACGATGAATTTAAAGCTGCTTTCCTGAGAAAATTCTGGGACTCAGAAATACAACAGCAGTTGAGATTGGAGCTCTACTCTAGGAAATTTTCTAATGCAGGGCAAACACGCTACTCCGATTTCTTTTCTTACCAGTTTCACCGTTTCCAAGACTTAGATTGCGCACCGAGTGAGTTAGAGGCGATCAAGACTATACAGAGACAACTACTATTAGAGGTGCAGAGGTTGTTAGCCGCCACGGATATACAGACCGCTATAGACATGGAAAAACGGCTGAGGCAGATAGATATGACATCAACATGCCTAGTAGAAAGAAATCCCAGAAATATTAGGCAAGTAGAGGCGATCAACACCATGAGCTCTGAAAGCACGAGTGGTAGAGTGAGCAGGTCTGATCAAGACAGGACGGAGAGTCATTTCAACGCACAAGATAAAGCACGAAAAAGACATTGTTGTCGATGCAGCGGTGAGCAACCTGCGAGATGGGAACCAAGAGATAATAGAAGTAACCCACAATACAGGGATAACATTCGCTATAATAGAAATAGGAGCCAACCCTATCCAAGAAACAGAAGATGGTATAATGAAAAACGACGGCCTAATGAGTATAATAGAAATGAAGAAAATAGAAGATATATACAAGAGCTTCGAGAGCAAAGGCAAAATAAGACCCGATGGGAGGATGCTATTAGAGACAAAGATATCAATGGAGACCTCGAAGGAGCAGAGAGTCTCGAGCTCCAAGATTACAAGAGGAAAAGAGAAGAGGAGAGTTATAGAGAAAACAATACGCAGAGGGGTACGACTGATTCCGAGCCATCGGTAAGAAAAAAAAACGCCGATGGAACAATAACTCAGCTGGAAGATGTAAATAATCAGGAAAATAGAAACTTTGTCAAAATTCGCAGTTGGATAATAACACAATTTGATCACTGGGACATCCGACCAGAAGACTTGGTCCGAGATGAGACGTGCGACACCAAGGAACCTGTATTTAAATTGCCAGTAATATTAGTTAGGATAGCAGATATCAAAATATACTGTTTGGTTGATTCCGGGGCCAGCATCAGTGT
Organism: Anabrus simplex; assembly: GCF_040414725.1. Lineage (NCBI taxonomy): Eukaryota > Metazoa > Arthropoda > Insecta > Orthoptera > Tettigoniidae > Anabrus > Anabrus simplex. The sequence continues at coordinate 296,736,075 of NC_090267.1, forward strand.
CATATCAAACACATTATTTCAAGAATTATCAAAGAGGATGGAAATACCAATAATACCCGTATCTGGAGTTAAGATCAGGGGTGTCATTCCAGATAAATCGGTAGAATGCAAAACTCAAGCATATCTAACAATAAGAATAGGTAGACACGAGTTCGAACACCCATTTCTGGTAATGAAGAAGATAAAATATAGTATAATTTTCGGAATAGATTTCATGATGGCTTCCCAAATGACGATAGATATGGGACGTTATGAAATTAGATTCCCTATCAGAGAGAATGATGGGAATAAAACTATAGAAACAATCCAACTTAAAGACATGTTACAACCTGAAGAATACTTGAAGATTGAGGGAAAGGAAGTCGACTTATTAAGTAAAGAGGATTCAGCCTTGGTAGAGAAAGACGATGAGCAGCAAGAAGACATCGAAATGACAAAAAGGATCGAAGAAATCATAACCATGGAGGAAGAAAATAATGAAAAAACAGAGATCTGGGAGGCATTAGCTCAAGCTGACGTACCATCTGAAGGAAAAAGAGTACTGTACGAAATTATCAATAAATACATTGACGTTTTCGATGACAAACCAGGCCAAATACCGAACTTCAAGTACAAGATAATAGTGAATGACTGGACTCCATATATGGGCAAAATATATGACGTACCAGAGAAGTACTTCAGCGAAGTGAAGACGATTATCCAGCAAATGTTAGACGATGGAATAATCATGAAGACCACCACACCCTATGTGAATCCGATTGTAATTGTCAGGAAAAACAACGGGAAACTGAGAGTGTGCCTAGACGCGCGTAGTATCAATGGAAGGCTAATTCCTGAATACAATAGGGCTCCTAAGATCAAGGAGGTAGTAAAGAAATTTCGTGGTCAGAGGTACTTTACGACCATGGACTGCACGGCCTCTTTCCAACACATTGTCCTCGAGGAAAGGTCACGGTTGTTAATCGGATTTATGTTTAACAACCAAACATATGCCTACTGTCGTCTTCCATTCGGATTGAAGAATAGTTCTGCCGTTCTGGTGAGAGCATTGGACAGAAGCCTTACTAGCGAAGTGAAGGAATTTATTAACTGTTATATCGACGACATAGTTTTCGGAAGTTCCACTTTTGAAGAGCATTGCATTAACCTAGAAAAGTTGCTCAAAAATCTGCAGAAAACTGGTTTCAAAATAAATATCTCGAAGTCAAGATTTTGCCAAAGCCAAGTACTTTTTGTTGGACACTTAATCGATGGCGAGGGAATAAGACCTAACCCTGTCAAGATTAAAGCTATTTGCGAGTTTCCTCGGCCGACAAAGGTCAAGCACGTCAGACAATTCCTAGGAATGACGGGATTTTTCTCAGACCACTGTGAGGGATATACTGAGACAGCCGCACCACTACATAATTTATTAAGAGTTAATAACAAGTGGAAGTGGAATGACGAGGTTGAGCACGCTTTCAATAAGATGAAAGAAATGATGAAACAGAGCATAAAACTGGGATATCCAGACTATGAGAAAAGATTTATAATTCAGGCAGATGCATCGAGTATCGGTGTAGGCGCATGCTTGTATCAGGAAAACGAAGAAGAACAGAAAAGAATATATCTGGCATTCACCAGCCGGAAATTAAGGAAACATGAAATGCACTACACTACCACCGAACTTGAACTTCTAGCGATAATCCACGCGTTACAACAGTGGAGAAGAATCATTTATGGGTACCCAGTGACCATAAGAACTGACCATAAAGCATTAACTTTTGGGTTAAAGGCAGTCATGGTAAGCGAGAGAATAACGCGCTGGATGCTATATACGCAGCAATTTGACTTGAAGATAGAGCATTGCAGTGGTAAACAAAATATTTTAGCTGACGCTTTGAGTAGGAACCCTCCAGAACAAGAAGAACACATCTTAGAAATCGAGTTAGACATTCGAGAGCAAGAACTACTGAGAAAGCTCGAAAAACTAAAGGAATTCCAGGAGTCTGACAAAGAATTAAAACATATCATCGACAGGTTAACAGAGAAGGAACTGGATTCTGAATGGCAGAACAGTTATGAGATTGTAGATGGAATACTGATCAAAATTATGGGTAGAGTTGACCGAAAAAGAAGGATTATAATACCACGAGTATTACAAAAAGAACTGATTTGGCATACCCATAATATCACGGGACATGCAGGCATAGATAAAGTGATCAGTACGTTAAGAGAAAAATTCACTTGGAAGGGACTACGGAAATCTGTCAGGAACTTAGTTAAAACTTGTGACATATGCCAGCGTGTTAAACACAACAACTATGTATGCGGACATAAACCAGTGCCAATCATTCCATTAAGATCGCACGAGATATATGCGGTAGATATTTTTGGCAAGCTACCGACCGCAAAAAGAGGAAAAAGGTACATACTAGTGGTTGTTGACATATTTTCCAAGTACATTTCACTTCAAGCTTTACAGAGAGCCAATGCTAAGCAAGTCATACGGGCCCTAGTGGAAAAGGTTTTTCCTGAGATGGGTAAGCCGAAAAAAATACTCACAGATAGGGGAACACAGTTTACGTCTGAAATATTCCGTGCACGAATGAAAAATGAAGGTATCAGACATACGATGTGTTCAGTACGACACCCAGAAGCGAACCCTGTAGAAAGATACATGAGGGAAATCGCCAAGTTTGGCAGAATATACTGCAACCAACAGCATTGGAAATGGGTGGAGATATTAAGTATTATTGAAAGGAGCTTAAATAACACCATTAATCAATCCATCGGACAGATTCCCAGTGTAGCTCACAAGAATATACATCCTGAAAGTAGTTGGGACAGAATATTTACAATGCCCATGGAAAGGAAGCCAGATCCACAGCAAATAGAGACTATGATAAAAGAAAAACTACTGGAACAGTCATGTAAACGATTAAAGAGGATGCAAAATAAGAAATTCCATGCACCTTACAAACGAGGTGATCTTGTATTAATTAAAACAGTACCAATGTCTAATGCACCGAATAAAGTATGTGCGAAGTTCCTACCATTATACAATGGCCCATATAAAGTAGAGCGTGTGTTAGGAAATAATGCATACGAATTAACAAGCATGAATGGAAAGTGCAGAAATGTACACAATGCTTGTAACATCAAGCCTTATTACCAAGAAAATCAAACTAATGAAACCACAGAACTAGAAGATTAAAAGGCCAAGAATGTATGAGACACACACCAATATCAAAGTATCATCCGCAATTCATTTGAAATTTCTATTTATTATGTTTATTGAAGGAAAGATTCAGCTGATTACATAAATACAGTTGAGCGTAGCAAAGAACATCTCTAAATCAGGAGCGATAATAAACGGTCGATATATTAAAATCGATTAGCCTGTCGCAATATGACAATGAATATGTATAAGAAGCGAAGGCACATTTATGATTCGAGTTTAAGAAAGGAAAATATATTGTGACCAATATATTTTGTCCGTGACGGGGGACAATAAATGTGCCCGTTCGCACGTCCACGACAGATTACAAAATGGCGCCGACCGAAGGTATGGGCCTTGTAATCTAAAACAAGCAAGGAATAGTCACCTGCTATGATGTCTCAGAGGGCCATATACTTCTCGGAATGGTCATGTATTCGAGTAAAACGGACAGTGGACGGTCTACAGTATTGTTTTCAAAAAAATAGAAAAAACATTATTATTAAATAATCTTCATCTTGAATTTTCACGACATCGAAAGCGGACGCAATTACCGTCATCGGATATTTCTTTTGGAGAAGCAAAGGATTGCATAAGAGAAAAGAAAGAATACAACGATTGAGTAAGAATAAAATATAAGTCTTCGCCTGAATTCAAAATCAGTTGAGACGAAAATAAATGTACTGAAGTCGTTACGTAAGAAATTGCGGATACGTCGAAAAGTTGTGAAGAAAAATAAAAATAAATTAAATTAAGGATAAACGACGTCAGATAAGAATATTAAAATGGCAGTATATTGCATTATTATCTTCAACATTGAGACTATCAAGAAGATGATCAAGATGATGTGCTAAATTCAAATGATGGACCGACCTGGGAACAATTCATCTTACCATACGACCTGGAAATGACGAGGAAGGCGACGGGTAACCATCCGACAGAGCCATTGACGTAGGAAGGCGACGGGTAACCAGAAAGTACTACCAGAACGAAGGAGCGGATGCCGTTCCAGATGTCTAACCCGTGACCGAACCGAAGACCCATCTACATCCAATGGGAATGGAACAGCTGGACCACGGACAACCATGAGCGAGCTAAGTCATTCATAACATTTCATTGCATAATTTTTGGTTTGCTTACACATGTACCTTAGGTATGTGCTGATGGCAATTGTAGACCGATAATATAGCAATGCAAGGGGTGATTACCAACAAAGTGTAAGATAATTAAGTTCGAAGTTACGATTTGATAATATAGCAATAGTTTATGCTATATCGACCTGAACATTTGAAAGAAGCGTGAGGTTTGTAGAGAAATATGAAACAGCTGATTGAAATGACATACTGGGAGTGTATAGAGATTTCACTGAAGTAATGCATGAAGTTGACGTCACGTATGGTTGTGCGCGGTGTAGAAAGAAACATGGAATTACGCATTTGTTTGGTTCATAGAAAGGGCATTGAACTTCGTATGTAAGTTTTGAGAATCTGCGACTTGTAATTATTATTAAGAATCAATGTGGTATTTTATCGTAGTCGTCAAGTTGGGAAACGCGATATATTTTTATGGCGGCTACGGTGTTTATAATGGATTGATGTTGTTATGAGAAAATGAATATGGTAATTAGATGAAAGTTTCGAGTTATGTAGTGTGATTTGAGAAGGTTTTACGCGATGCAGGACCTTCGTGTACCTGTAATTCAAGTTATACCACACTACAAGTGAATTATGTGATTTATTTGCGTAAGAGTGCCCACACCGCGGGAGCTACATAAGCCAAGGTACGAACTGGATTTATTAGTATAGATGTATGTTCGTGACGAAATTGTATCTCAGTATAGATGACTTATTATGAACATAGAATAATACGACTTTGAATAGCTGTAGTTAACCAGAAGTATTACGATATCGATATATATATATGAGATTGTGTTTTCCGAACCTCACAGCTTAGCGCTTCCATGTTAATTGCAAGAGAGTAAAGTAGCTTGCATTGTGGTGGAATGTTATTGAAAGATAACTATTAAAAGGGACATTGAACCTATTAGGGCATGTGTGAGAGAGCCAAAGATTAAGCTAAAGTTAGATAGATAGCTAGATTGGTTAATATTCTCCGTTTTTGAACATACATTTCTTTAACGAACTTCAGCTAGGGAAAGGCTAGAGTAGGAGCCGTATTTAACTGGCACTAGGAAAGAATGCCTTAGTTCGTAAGGAGTTTCGATGCACAACGAGATCGTTGCAACAAAATCATGTCTTCGGATTTTATTAAAACCTAACTTAATATATTCAGTTTTATTTTCGATTTCCTATAATTCACTCAGATCTACTTAAACGTAATTCCAATTAATTCACACTTAATTTATTAATCTATTTGTGATGTATTGCGGCTGGATATTGTATCCAAGTGAGATTGTTTAAATACGACTAAAGAAAGTGAACTTTCGGAACGAGTTAATTGTGTCGATGTTATACTTATAATTTAAATGCGAGGTGGACCTCAGATGTGTCCAGTGATCTGTTGTAAATGGCAAATATTGAATTTCAACTTCACAAAGGAACTGATCATTTAACAATTTAAATACTCAATATTATCTTTTGTTTGTCATACGAGCCAGCGCTGACTCATTTTCATTACGTATTTTCAGTTAATTTGAATAATGCGTTGCATAATATGAAGTTAGTTATTTAATATTTTATTAATAAATATTTTGTTATTTTTCTAATTGCTGGTGTCATGAGTTCTTTAATTATTGTCTAGATTGTAAGTTAACTACTAGCTAAGAAAGATATCGAGTAATTTAATATTTATTTAACCATGGCAAGTTTCTCTCGTGGTCAAACTCTAATAAGGTTGTCGGCGATGATTATCATTATGTCGTGAGTAACGATAGGTATCACCCGTGAGTTGGAATTCTCTTGGACTCTCGTAAAGCGAATTCTACAGTAGGATTACATGTCCTACTTGCCATAAGTAAACCCTCAGGTATCCGCTGAGCGACTCCATTCGTCAAACTAGGCTGCCCAACGACGAGTTAGAAAATGGAGGTATCGGGCAAAGAATGTTTAACCCGGAGCGGTTGCAGTACTTATTTCCTGGAATACAATGACGATAATTTATTTACTGCTACCGAGTTCAGCCAGGAACCTCATTACGCCCGGATGACAAAACTTCTCTTAAAGCAGTATTTTAAATTAAACTGCACCACAGATACAGAGTTGTTACATAAGAACTGAAAGAAGTAACCATATGGCAGATGTACACACACTTTCCATAGGGCAATGAATCAGAGCTAGAAAATACGTATCAGTTCATGTGAATGAGACAGCTGTTTTGAATCCAGAATAATGTGACTTAACATATCAATACAATTTTCAATTTGTTTATTGTGCATTTTATTTCCAGTCTATGTTATAAAATGTTAACGTAGAAATGTATGATAATTCATTCAAGTTTGTAATTTTGTGTCTGTTTAGATACGCATCCTGCTCCGTAATTCTTGTACCGTCGGTCTACATTCTTCTGCGTGTTGATAAATTGGAGATGTGTGAATATCTCCACATCTTTGTGATAAAATAATTACTGAATTAATGAAAAATGAAAATCCACAGCCTGTTTCCAGTTATTCGACCGGGTCAGGAATGGAATGAATGAAGCCCCATCTAGCGGCGAGGATAGGATAACCTGTCACACTCCTCTGGGCAATGATTAATAAATGAAATGAAATTATATTGGAGAGTGTTGCTGAAATGAAATATCGCAGGGAAAACCGCAGTACATCCGATATTTTCATCATCAACTCAAGTAATCTCTAACTGTTACACCTGGTGAATAAGATTTGTGTGAATATGTCTCATTTTCCCGCTTTGTTCCGCACTCGCTTACACAGCACTCCGCCTACTGAGGTACATTCAAGGTATGGCGGTCGCCAGTTCAACTTTCTTCACAGATGGCAGCGTGACAGTCACCCTATATATTACATTCTGCCTCGGTGGGTAAGCCAAATCGATTCCTAAAATCTTCAAACAACCTCAAGCATCCAGTAGAAGACCATAAACCCTCGATTGACTCCAGGTAATATTTATCTTTGAAGAGATTTGTAGTGGGTTCATAAATATATATTCTTTGTACCTCTGTAACCTGTTGACCAAATCCAATCTCACTGTGGAATCCACAATTACACCTAGCTTTGTGTTATTAGAGTACGCTATCATGTCAACCCTCCGAGCTGATCCAAGGTAGGAAGTTTTCTCATCTCAAGGCGTGAGCTATCTTTGATCTTGCAATGTGGTGACGCGAGTTCCGAATGAGCATCATTCCACGGTCACATTGTCCTGAGACGTTAGCCAGGGTTTCAGTCTCCGGGCGGCCATGTCTGCGTCTAAGGACCGGTAGGGTATGACTCAAACTACAGCAACATTTACACGTCACCCACTCCGAAGTAGATAACCCGTACTTAGATATAGAATTGTTAGCCTCGAGCACCGCACTGTACATTGCTATCCCCGACGCAGATTTCCAATTTCTAAACTCGCGGATTCGCAGTTCTTCCCGGAACTTGATCACTGATGACTTCGTAATTTCTGACAGTGGAACAAAATTACAGCGATTACATGACATTTTAAAATCATCTTCCAGCTTCGCAACACATGAGTACTTTCAGCTCTCGTTAACCCTGTACAGTGCTGGGAGATGGCTTCCCATGCAGCTGGAATTAAATTTAGCCCTCGTGACTCTTTCCCTGAATACAATATAGTGTTGGAACGTAAAATGGTACGAAAAGCATCTCTTTAACATAAGTTCGAATAATCTTGTGTATGCCCTCAAGAAAATGCCGATGGTAAGTGGTGAAATGGCGCCATCTGTACTGGTTAACGATATTTAGTTTCTGATCCGGACGTAGCATTGGTGTTGAAGTCAGGTTCTCAAGGTCTTTCCGAAGCGATATTATAATCATTTCTAGATCAAAACGGATTTCGTCGTTAAACGTTACTCCCAAATATTTAATGGTATCTTCAGTTCCTTTGTAGAAGATTGGTGATTCAAAAAGAGGTCCTTCTGTAATACCTGACTTTGGGTTATATAAATTAAAGAAGATTTCGTTAAGTTCATGTTCAATTTGCTGAAGTTGAGGGACGTCCATCATGATTAATTCATGCTCGGCATCCATCGAATTCCCAATTACATGTTATTATATCATCAGCGGATAATTTGTCTAGATCAGATGAAGTTTCAAAACCAAATTAATAAGTAATTTATTTCCCTGATAAAGCTTTGAGGACGAAATCGTATGATAGGTTGTAAAGAATCAGAGAAAGAGGAGATCTCTGACAAATGCCTCTTGTGAGCTCAATACGTTCAGGACATGAATCCTGGTATAATTTTGCCTGTAAAAACTATTGACTATCCCGTGAAGGCTTGCTGGCACAGGCTTAGTATCAATACATTTATCTAAATGACCAAGACCCACAATATATATCTTTTCACAAGTTGCTTTACGTCGCACCAATACAGATAGCTCTTATGGCGACGATGGGACAGGAAAGGGCTAGGAGTGGGAAGGAAGTGGCCGTGTTTTTAACTAAGGTACAGCCCCAGCATTTGCCTAGTGTGAAATGGGGAAACCACGGAAAAGCATCTTCAGGGCCGCTGACAGAGGAGTTCTAACCCACTCTCTTCCGAACACTGGATACTAGACGCACTTAAGCGACTGCAGCTACCGAGCTCGGTACCCACAATATCAAAAGCCTGTATAACAACCAACATTACTATTTTAAGATCATTCTTATTATCTTCTGATCTACTTAAACAGCCATTAATCAGTAAATCGTTAATATATGTGCCTGGTTGATTCAAAAATCCCTTCTGACTCTGTTTCTTATGTTAAGTTTTCACGATCACGTCCGCAGATCACCAGATGTAGTCTTGTTTGTAAAAATACTTATTTATTAACAACTACATAATAAATGATAAACAAGCTAAGAATACAAGTCAGTTCAAAGAGCACTAACAAACAGTTATACACATTCACAGAGTATTTTTAGTGTTTGGTGTTTCACTCCCGGCCACACTTTACTCTTTACCAAACATGAGACCCCGAATAGTAACCGCCACTGTGACCGTAGCTAGGTCACTGGGGAGAGTTTGTATTTCTTAAATCTATACTGTACCCTTTTAATATATCTAGATATAACACTGCAACCGCTCGGAGAAGCATATACGACCCATCTCAAAGAAAGAACCACATGTGCAATGAATGACCCACGTTTACCCTTGAGACAGCTGTGCAGTTGTTTTGATTAAAGATCACACCTATCATCACTTACGGTATAAAGCTGATATGGAAATACCTGAAAGAACGTAATATGGAAGAGAGTGAAAGTGTGAAGGCCGTTTCCTTGAAAAAAAAAAGAATGAAAGCAGTGTGCGTCTCGAGGATCACCCCATGCAGACACATCCAGGTAATGGCAAAAGAAGAAAACAAACCTTTTTTCCAGGAAGACTTGAGAAATTACCATAATCTACCAGCAGCAGCAGCTTGGGTTCGAACTATTAAAAACAAGAAAAGAAAAATGACAACTATATAAAAGGAATTCTTCGTTTCAGAAGCCATGGTATACCGAGCCTGGACCAGAGCTAACTATGAATTAAGACATGTAGTAGCAATGCTAAAAATGAATGCGTCTCACCATAAATTATGTACGCTGATTCCATGAACCCAACAGTGAATGTTGTGAACTGAAAGGGTGAGAATATGAAAAATATCACATCCAGTGGTCCACAAAAAGGAAGAAATCCATAACAGCTTACAGTAAAGAAGTGTAGTATGGGAAATGATTAAAATGGACCCTTTAATAGCTTTCATATTGACAAGACGTTATGCACATCAATGCACGATTCTTTATAATTTATGCAACAACGTATATTGACGATTCGAGAAATTAGCGATTTACATCCCTCATTTCCTTGTAACTTTTATTTATATGGTAAATGAAATGATGCCGGGAGTGTCCAAGGACATGTTCGACTCGCCACGTGGAGGTCTTTTATTTGACTCCCGTAGGCGATCTGCGCGTCGTGATGAGGATGAAATGATGATGAAGGCAACACATAAACCCAGCCCCCGTGCCAGCGAAATTAACCAATGAGGGTTAAAATTCCCGACCCTGCCGGGAATCGAACCCGGGACCCCTGTGACCAAAGACCAGCACACTAACCATTTAACCATGGAGCCGGACAGTTATATGGTCAATGGCTGCAATAAAACTATTATTAAATCAACGCCCTGTGTGATTTACAGAATGGCCATCTGATGGTGTTGCTTAAACACTTCCTGAACGTTAGGCTCTAAATGGGTGGTTTTGCACTGAAGAAAACCAAGTAACATTTTGAGAAATATTTGCAAAACTTTGACAAATTTTGTCAACTCATTCACACTATGAATCTGTTGCATAGCTGTAGTTGGAGAATAAGGATTTACTTACTTCTTATATGCAAGAAAACCTGTGGAACACCCTGCTAATATCCAGCAAGAAAGGTTTGATTTTAATTATTTTATGGTTAATATAATAATGTTCTTGAACTTCAGTATTTCATGCGCATAGCTTATTATGTAATCCGGTAATATAAAATGTGCAACAATTCGTAGTAGATACTGTGCATTAAAATGGTCATATTTTCCGTTATTGTAAGAAATATATCGATAATCGATTTCCAGCTTTGCAAAGAATAATACTAAACAAACAAAAAGAGAGAAACGATTCAATGTATTAGTTATTCATTATACACTGACTGACAGAGCAAATGCAACACCAAGAAGGAGTGGTCAGAACTTTATGCCAATTGCAGGGTAGACTGACGTCACTGAGGTATGCTCATGATGTGAAATGCGCCGCTGTGCTGCGCACGTAGCAAACGATAAATGGGACACGGCGTTGGCGAATGGCCCACTTCGTACCGTGATTTCTCAGCCGACAGTCATTGTAGAACGTGTTGTCGTGTGCCACAGGACACGTGTATAGCTAAGAATGCCAGGCCGCCGTCAACGGAGGCATTTCCAGCAGACAGACGACTTTACGAGGGGTATGGTGATCGGGCTGAGAAGGGCAGGTTGGTCGCTTCGTCAAATCGCAGCCGATACCCATAGGGATGTGTCCACGGTGCAGCGCCTGTGGCGAAGATGGTTGGCGCAGGGACATGTGGCACGTGGGAGGGGTCCAGGCGCAGCCCGAGTGACGTCAGCACGCGAGGATCGGCGCATCCGCCGCCAAGCGGTGGCAGCCCCGCACGCCACGTCAACCACCATTCTTCAGCATGTGCAAGACACCCTGGCTGTTCCAATATCGACCAGAACAATTTCCCGTCGATTGGTTGAAGGAGGCCTGCACTCCCGGCGTCCGCTCAGAAGACTACCATTGACTCCACAGCATAGACGTGCACGCCTGGCATGGTGCCGGGCTAGAGCGACTTGGATGAGGGAATGGCGGAACGTCGTGTTCTCCGATGAGTCACGCTTCTGTTCTGTCAGTGATAGTCACCGCAGACGAGTGTGGCGTCGGCGTGGAGAAAGGTCAATTCCGGCAGTAACTGTGGAGCGCCCTACCGCTAGACAACGCGGCATCATGGTTTGGGGCGCTATTGCGTATGATTCCACGTCAACTCTAGTGCGTTAAATGCCCACCGCTACGTGCAGCATGTGCTGCGGCCGATGGCACTCCCGTACCTTCAGGGGCTGCCCAATGCTCTGTTTCAGCAGGATAATGCCCGCCCACACACTGCTCGCATCTCCCAAACAGGCTCTACGAGGTGTACAGATGCTTCCGTGGCCAGCGTACTCTCCGGATCTCTCACCAATCGAACACGTGTGGGATCTCATTGGACGCCGTTTGCAAACTCTGCCCCAGCCTCGTACGGACGACCAACTGTGGCAAATGGTTGACAGAGAATGGAGAACCATCCCTCAGGACACCACCCGCACTCTTATAGACTCTGTACCTCGACGTGTTTCTGCGTGCATCGCCGCTCGCGGTGGTCCTACATCCTACTGAGTCGATGCCGTGCGCATTGTGTAACCTGCATATCGGTTTGAAATAAACATCAATTATTCGTCCGTGCCGTCTCTGTTTTTTCCCCAACTTTCATCCCTTTCGAACCACTCCTTCTTGGTGTTGCATTTGCTCTGTCAGTCAGTGTATTATCTTAAAATGTAGACTTTCATGGCCACTAAATGATATAATGATATGTAGGGGATATTAGGTCGTGTAATAATTATTATAAGCTGACACTTTTCAGTCTTGCAATTGTGATGATATTCAGAGTAATAACAATGAAACCGATCACTGGCAACAATTGCCACTCTATATAAAATTTGTCACACTAGACCCGATATAAAATAGACTCAAGATAGAAAGAACCTGTCAGCAGTGTAATTCATTTCAAGACCTTCAGAGTCAAAGAACAAGATGTTAAATTCTTAACTATGGAGGACAGTCATGATCTACTAACTGTAGAAGAAATACACTTGCCCTCGAACGCTCTGAACCGCACGAACACATTCACAGTTCAGAAAAATTAGGGGAACATATTTTTTAACGTATGCCATGCTCCACAAAACAGAACCTTTATTCTTTACCGTTGAAGTATACAAAAGAACATCGATGGATTCGCGTTCATTTTCAGAACACACACGGAAATGTCCAAATAGGGGCGAAAACAAAGTGATAACAATCCTTCAGGGTGGATTTTTATCGTAGTTGGAGAGCTTCAGTATACAGTAGTGTACTGTATGTCCGCCACGAGCAGTTATCACAGCTTGGCACCTACGTGGCATGCTCCGTGTAAGTCGACGGAGGACGTTGCGGTATCAGGTCCCATTCTTCACTGAGAGTCTGTTCGAGGTCTTGGAGAGTCTGTGGTGGAACAGGACACCCACGAACACTTCTGTCAAGCCTATCCCACACATGCTCGTTGGGATTAAGATCGGGACCCACTGTTGCCCATTCCATCTCTTGAATGCCCAGTTCTCGCAAGACAGCTCTTGTCATAAGATCGTAACATTTTAGATGCAAGTTTTCCATGAAATGAAATGTCGTATGGCTTTTAGTGCCGGGATATCCCAAGACGGGTTCGGCTCACCAGGTGCAGGTCTTTCTATTTGACGCCCGTATGCGAGCTGCGCGTCGTGATGAGGATGAAATGATGATGCAGACAACACATGCACCCAGCCCCCGTGCCGTAGTAATTAACCAATTAAGGTTAAAATCCCCGACCCGGCCGGGAATCGAACCCGGGACCCTCTGAACCGAAGGCCAGTACGCTGACCGTTCAGCCAACGAGTAGGACCAAGTTTTCCATACAAAGGTGTTATACTTAAAATATTGTCTACTAAAACTACAAAATATTGGCAACCTCTTGATGGGTACTCCCTTGCGCAATATAAGTTTTCTATAAGAAGGGTAAGACTACAAGAAAAATCTCAAGTAAATTTATACGATCGGCATTTCATCATTAGCGTTCACTCTGTGATATACAATCAATTTCTATACCAAAGTACAAGCCTATATTACAAAACTTTTGGCAAAAGCAGGTAATCATCGTTTGAAAATATAGTGTGCATATTGCTCTCTTCCACTTTGCTTTAACCACTTCATCGCAGTCCTATACCTGTACTCTGAAGACTAATAGCAGCACTATCAGGTCAGTAGAACAGATGTGTTTTAAAATAGAGTTTGAGGGATGTTCTAGCATTCAACACAATGTAAAATATTTGAAATTTATTAAGTGAAGACTGGTTTCGACACCCTTGGAGTCATCATCAGTTCTTGTAAATAATTAAATCAATGGGAATTTGATAACAATCGTCATGGAATTGCCTACATACATCTCCATAGGTTGAAAAAGATCATGACATACTTGTACACACAATGGCAATTGCCTAAAATACTTATCAATAGGTTGTGTACATAATTTTTTATGTGTTTTAGGTCAACCTACTGATAAGTATTTTAGGCAATTGCCATTGTGTGTATAATTTTGTAATGATTTTTGTCAACTGTAACCGTTACAAACTGCTGCTGAACTGAATAAATGTAATAGTTGAATTCATTATTGTACAGCTAGCACAGGACATTCCAGAATATTTAAAGTGTAGTTGTGCTAATGAAACAGGAGTGGATGATCAACCAAACTGGTTCTTCATTTGTAGTGTATTCAAAGCACTACATGGTTTAAAAAGCTCAGGCTTTGTTGTGGATAAACTGTTGAATGATTTATAGTTTAGATATGCAGTACAATTTTACACATATACATTTCACTATCTTTCATATTCCTATACAGAATATGGGTAATTGCATTATTACTTAATAGCACAAGGTTTCTAATCCTTTTCTTTTTATTGTGCCTATGAAACTGTTGTTGGAATATGAACAGTGTATTTAAGTGATGAGAAACTGGGAGATAATATCTAATTTTTGCCATCTTCCACATTTTGTGTAATTCATTTAAATTGAATACCCATATGCCATTTAAATCATATACATGTATGGAATATGATGTGGTGTGATATATGTTGTACGCCGAGTGTACATGAAAATACCTTTAGAAGTAATTCAAAGCAAGTTAATGGGATATGGTACAGGCAGTATTTGTTCTTAAAAGAACAGAAATTATATTTTTATTTTGTTTGATAGGAATATATAATATATGTATGGATAAGATATTTACTACATTGTTCTGAAGTGTGTTATTTTAACAATTTGTTATGATAAGAATTATTAATAAGATGATTATTTCCATTATTCACTACAGTAATTGAAACTGTGATCTTGGATGTATTAATGAGTGTATTTTATTTTTCTACAACTTTAAGTGTATAAAATAAGAAACTACAGTGGATTTATAAGATATGAAAAGTATACATATTGACGGACAACTGTTCGTGTAAGTTTTGAAGAGAAACAAACATATATTGACAGACAACTATTTGTGCATTGGAGAACAGCTGATGCTACCGTGTGCTATGAAAACCAGTCTTCTCGGCTACATCATCCATGCCCTGAAATGTAGAATTACTGCACTGCCTAGGCTGCTGCTTGCACGTTCTCTTTTAATTTTCTAATATTATCTAGCATGGTTTCCACTGCGCTATCTGCTGTTATTCTGGAATGCTTATTGGAGATCTTTTTTTTTTTTACCACGGCCTCCATTCTCAATTTGGCGTTTAACTCGCTCCGTAATATTACTACCTACCGCTTGAAAGTACTCGGTGTCACCGATACTTTGTGATTTCCCTCGGCAGTATTATTATAGATATATGCATGCATATAACCCCCATAAAAGGGTTACACATGGTCCGCCGTTACACAACTTATGGAGATGTATGTAGGCAATCCCCATGATGATTGTTATCAAATTCCCATTGATTTAATTTTCTACAAGAAATGATGATGACTCCAAGGGAGTCAAAACCGGTCTTCACTTAATAAATTTCAAAAATTTTACATTGTGTTGAATGGTGGAACATCCCTCAAACTCTATTGTATTAGTTATACGTCAACACGGAAATGAAAATTATAACCTACGATAGATGTGTTTTCCATATTGCAATTACTCTAAGCAGAGGGTTTGTGACAACGTTAATGGAAAATAAAACAATATACTCACGGTACTTAATTATGTGTGTTTTTTCTCATATTATATTCCTATTATGTTTCCTTGTGTTACTACGTTCCTAACTTAGGAATGAACGGATGATTAGTCAGATGTCTCCTGAGGTAGAATGCAACGTTTTACATTGGAATGGCACAGACGACTTATTGTGTTCCTCTGGATATATTTGTGTTGGCCAAACATGCAGGCAGGAAACAACGATGGTTAAAGAACATTATAGACATTTTCGTCTTTTCCAGCCAGAGAAGAGCATGTCATATATAATGATCATCAATTTTTTTTATGAAACGTCTGTCATTTGTGAGAAAAAACAAATTATACCAAGAATCATTCGTGAGGGAGTAGAAATTGTTAAACACTCCAAGAGTTTTAACAAAAGAGACGGCTATGTACCAAGTGTTTGCATAAGTTTTTGCCGGGTTTTGTGGTAAAGAAAACACGTAATTTTCAAGGAAAATTCATTTTTAAAAAAAATTCAAAATCTTGGCCATCGGCTTCTACACACTTCGCCCCTCTTTCAGGTAAGTTATGACTACCATGCCAGAATGCTTGTCTTTTGCGGCAAACCATTCGCCGAGCCACTTTCCAACTTCCTCGAAATTGTTGAAGTGCTGCTCTGCGAGCGTATGCCCCATTGATGCGGAGAGGTGAGTCAGGTCAGGGGGAGTACGGTGGGTGCGGAAGGATGTCTCATCCAAGTGATTTCAAGATGTCTTTCACTGATTTTGTTGTGTGAAACGGCGCATTGCCGTGTAGCTAAATCACTTTGCCATGTCTTCTGGCCCATTCCGGTCGTCTTTCGATCAATGCGTGATTTAAATTAATCATTTGTTGGCGATAGCGTTGTGCATTAACGGTTTCACAGGGCTTCAAGAGTTCATAACACACAATACCGCTACCGGAGCGCGCACTGTCTTTCACATTGAAATCAGCATGTTTAAATTGTCTCACATGTTCTAATCGATGGAGCGTATTCACCATATGCTTCTACCAGCAAGCGATGACTTTTCACAGCATTTTCCTTTGGATTAAATAAGAAAAGCAATGCGTGCCGCAAATGTTCTTTTTCAGGCACAACCGTGACATTATCACTGAACGATACAACACAGACGCTAGTGTTTGGCGGACTCAAATTTTGTGAGTTGGTAGGTTAATGTCAGGCGAACAAACTGACGTATATTTCAAATTCCTACGCTGCGTATTGTTCGCTGCCGCCATCTCTTAGTGAAGCCGTACAAATCTTATGAATACACATGGTACTGTGTAGATCATTGCTGCCCACCATAGTCAAGTAAACTTCAACATCTTCCTCTTTGACTCTGAAGGCCCTAGAATGTTCTGACAGGTTATTTCTATCTTGAGTCTTTGCTATTCACTATGGAGTGACAATTGCCATTGATGGGAATCATTGTTATTGCTCTGGAGATCTTGGTTGCAACATTGAAACGCATCACTTACAGTAATTTTAACACGACCTAATATCTGCAACATACCATTATGAAATTCATGCCATTACTGAACTTTATTTTGAAATGTCACTGAACTCTGTAAACTTCCATCATTGAAATTTGCGTTAATCTGCATTAGCGTAGTCAACATCTTCTGACTGCAAATATACTCCTGATGTTTCTCCCACTCCCACTTAAAAGCGGTGATGTTTTACGACTTTTCAGCATTTCTGGATTTATACTACTCCAGTACACCACGTAAGATACAGTATAGCCAAATGTAAAAGAACAATCCACTTTCTTTCGTTAGACAGTTCACTTTGGAACATGAAGCATGATACTACAAAATGTTTGCCATAACGAAATATTCCTTTAACGGGATTTCGAGTACAAATATCTTACGGTTCTTTCTGACATAAGGAGGAGTATGCTTTGAAATCTCATTCGGTGCCATTTATTCCCTAATTTTAATGTCACTTGGTTTAGTTAGAATAAAACCATCGAAGACAATGTCGATTTGTTTACGATAGCCAGTTAAAAAAAAAAAATACGGAACACTTTCAGATGTTATTATACTAGGACCTGCATTGTATATTTTGTAAACATATAGACCACATAACTAATGAGCGCGCCTGTAAAGGTTTAATGCAAGCGAAGAAGTAAAACACATCAATAATAAAGGGAAAGAATTAAACATTAGACTATGGTATGTTTCCTCTTACTAACTGCTCTCTTCAATCTTTAGCACATTTACAAAGGATTACTTTCCAGAAGGTGGCTGTAGAACTCCACTTTGGTGTGTCAGGCTCCTCACTTTTCTATCATATCCGACCTCCGTCGGGGCCGATGATCTTCGATGTTAGGCCCCTTTAAACAACAAGCATCATCATCATCATCAGCGACCTCCGTCGGTCAACTCACGTTCTTTCCTGACACCGATGGTATTAGCTGTAGAAGCCTAGGAGTCTCTTATTTTCACGCCTTCATGGACCTTTTTTCTTTTGGCTGATATATTCATTTTTCGAATTGTTGGTCCCCTCCCATTTTCCCCTCTAATTAGTGTTAATAGAGAATGGTTGCCCAGTTGAACTTCCTCTTAAACAGTAATACCACCACCACCACCACCACGACTCAACCCAGAAGGACAACTTTATAACTCAACAGACCGTGAAAGCTTCATATCTAAAGAAAAGATGCTTTCAACGTGGGCAATATGAGCGGGAATGCTGTATCACTACAAGCTGTGCGAGACGAAATACTTGACAAAACAACTAACATAAGGTGACAAAAGATTCAAAACATTTCAGTAAATCGATAATCGCTTCGTGTTTCATGTAAAAAATCGAGAATAACCCGAAAGAATCTATAAAAAATTGTGCCATGTTTTAAGTTATCAGGGTCAGGGTCAGAAATTACATTAAAAACCAAGTTACTTCATTCTTAACAATATTAACAATTAAATTACTAAAGTAGGGGGCAAATGGGCGTCCCAATAAACTTATTCGGGACACTGGAACATGATGATAAAAGGATATATTTCAGTATATACAGGATATTTGGCAATCCTAGTCCTGCTGAAAGTCATATTCTCAACGTCAGGTTCGGTACTTACTATTTGAAGAGCACAATAATGGGGTAACATCACCCCATTAAGGAAAATGTTTTCTAAATTATCCAGTCCACCGAGACATGGTGAGAACGTACTGATCACTATGTACGGTGGCGCGCACAAGAGCGCAACCCACCACGAAATAGCGATGAGGAGTGCTAAATAAAGGATGGCAGTTACTATATCTTTAGCGCCTCCGCAACCCATAACTTTACAGTTGCACCTGAAAAAAAAACACACACATAATATTAATTATTTGAAT
The DNA here is from genome assembly GCF_040414725.1 of Anabrus simplex. Lineage (NCBI taxonomy): Eukaryota > Metazoa > Arthropoda > Insecta > Orthoptera > Tettigoniidae > Anabrus > Anabrus simplex. Next base: position 296,755,259 of record NC_090267.1, read on the forward strand.
TCTGGAATAACATTATTCAAATGGTTAAAACTTGGACTATCATTAAACCAGGCCGTAGCCGTGTTGAAACACCGGATCCCGTGAGATCTCCGAAGTTAAGGAACATTGGGCGTGGTCAAGATTTGGATGGGTTGCCACGTGCTGTTGGTGGGGGGAAAGGGAATGGAGGAGCGGAAAGGAACTGGCCACCCTACCGTACGTAAACTCCGGCTCAGGCACACCTCTGCGGAGGTTCGGACCTGCCTTCGTGCAGAATATACCCTTACCTTACTTATATATGCAGTTTGTTCTGGACAAAGATGATGTATGTCTAATTTATCCCTGGGTTCACGGTTTACCAGTATGCATTCGATACTGATAAGTATTACTTTTTTCTCGTTATTAGAGAAGTCGTTCCATAAGTTATGAAAAATGTTTTGTATCTTTTAATCTGCAGCAATGGAAAACTACTGATTTTGTTTGAAGGCCACTGCAACGCACTTTCCACCGCTAGCATAAAATCAGGTATAAGTACAGGAGCTAACGAGAGGGAGAAATCGAAAACTGGTTTCGGCGGTGATTTTTGTTCTAAGAGGATGTAAAACAAGGCAAAAAAATCATCTCTGAACAAATTATGTGGAAACAAAACTGAAAATTATATTATTTGCTCAACGAATTAATTTGAAAATGAAGTAGAAAGTGAAACGAAAACTGTTTTGTATTAAGCCGAAGGGTACACAAACGTATCAAACGGGAAAGTAACTTCGTTCCCTGAGTATATGCACTTGAACAATCCACTCTCATATAATGCCAATGATAAGATCAGGAGTATTCTGAGTAGGAGGGATGTGCCTCTTATAGACCAGGCGCTGATTGGCTGAGAGCGTATGACGTCAGAGCACGCGGGAAATTTGAAATGGTGGGTGCGGGCAAAATGGCTGTGTGGGACAGCTGTCACGCCACGTAGGAGCGTGTGCTGCACCTTGACTAAGTGCGCTGGCGTAACCTAACATTCTGGCTTAGAATGCAGGCTTAACTTTACGCTGACCATGCGTCACCTAACCTAGCCAGCTGCCCTTCTCTACACCAACTTGTAGACTTCCGATCTTCCGGTGCAAGAGCCACTTCGGTGAGGAGCTATGACTAAGTGCGTAGGCTTAACCTAACATGGCTAACAGTGCAGACTTAACCTAACGCTGACAACGCGTTCACCTAACCTAACCAGCTTCTTTTCCCTACACTAGCTCGTACGCTATGGTTGTATGGAAAGTTTTATGCTCTCTTATGAACGAAACATGCTTCTAAGTTGATGTTGCTGATTTATCAGGAGTTTTGTAGCATTGTGGTTATCAGTCAAGTGTACTTATAGGTATGTTGAATTTGTTTGATAACCTGCGTTGCTGTAGTAACTGTAGTAGTATGTTAACATGTACTCGTGTCAGAGAGGGGAGTAAAAATGCCCCTTAACTTAAATATTCAATATTTCTTCAACCGACGGTTGTAGAAACCTGATTTTTAGGTTAAAATTCATTTTAAAATTATCCTCCAACAGGCGATACACATCAACTCACCCCCAAATGTTTCTTTTCAAAATTTTGGGGTAAAATGACTTTTAACGTTAAAAAAGTCTCAGAGGATACTTTAAATGACCAAGAGTAAAAAATAGGTTCGGGTGAAAACCTTTAATTTAAAAATTTAATTTCTCTTCAACCGTTAGATGCAGAGAACTAATTTTCTCACCAAAACTTTATTATCTTCTAAACTGTGATATATATCAACTCTCCCCAAACTGTTCCTTTTCATTGTTTTGAAGTAAAAATGACTTTTAAGGTTAAAAAGGTCTTGAAGGATATTTTAAAGGACTTTTCGAGTAAAACATTAGGTTCGGGGTGAAAACAATCCTCAAAATAAAAATAGAATATCTTTTACACTGATGGTGCTAAAAACTGATGTTTAGCTTAAAATTTATTAACAATTTTCCTTTAACCTTTGTTATATATATCAACTCGCCCCAAACTGCTTCTTTTCAAATTTTGGGGGGAAAATGCCTTCGAATAATAAAAATTGTTTTGGAAGATACTTAAAATGATGTTTAGAGTAAAACGTAGATTTGAGTGAAAAGAACCCTTAATTTAAATTATCAATAATTCTTAAATCGGTAGTGCTATAAAACTAATTAACTTAACATTTATCAACAATTTCTTCTAACCGGTGATATATATCAGCTCAACCCAAACTATTTCTTTTCAGTTTCTGGGTAAAATAAGTATACATTTAAAAAGTTTTGGAGGATACTTTAAATGCTGTTTAGAGTAGAAGTTAGGTTGGGGGTGAAAACAACCGTTAACTTAAAAATTCATTTTCTCCTCTACCGGTTGTAGAAAGCTGTTTGTTAGCTTAAAATGTTTAGTTTTACCTACTTTATATATTCACAAATAGTATTTGCTCTTTATCAGCATATTCGTAAAGATATAGTGTAGGAGGGATTAGGAAATAACCAATTTGATTTCTATAGGAGGTTAGCTTATGCACGCTTTTATAGGACTAACTCTAGTTTACGGTCAATGCTTGTACGCTTGGACTGAGCAAGATGGCTTGCTATACAAAAGGACAAACGGTGACAGTTCTGCTGCTGAGTCGCGTGAAAATGGTAGAACAGGATGTAATAAAACTTCGAATATACAGGTTAGAAATAAAATGTTATCACGTAGATAAGAAATAAGTTTATTCAGCTTGCTGAAATTGCGAGTTTAGAGGAAAGACTAAAATTTTATTTGCATATACAGTAATTGCGTTAGTAGCAGTTCTATCAAAAAATACTACGTAGCCTATGTTGTAGAAAATAACATTTCTAACCATTTTTGTCCCAGCATATTTTTCTATAAAGGCTAAAATTACAGAAATAATCGTAAATTTTGAGCCTTTTCTGAGTTTCGAGAAAATGGTTGAACAGAATGTAATAACACTTGGAATAACATTGTATTACATGGATAATAAATAATTTTATCACGCTAGCTGAAATAGTAGTTTAGGGGGAAAGTCTAGTCCGGCTACCTGGCTAAATGGTTGGCGTGCTGGCCTTTGGTCACAGGAGTCGGGAATTTTGACCATCATTGGTTAATTCCGCCGGCACGAGGGCTGGGTGTATGTGTCATCTTCTTCATCATTTCATCCTCATCACGACGAGCTGGTTGCCTAAGAGCGTCAAATCTAAAAACCTGCACCTGGCGAGCTGAAGTTGTCCTCGGACACTCCCGGCACTAAAATCCATAAGCCATTTAAATTTTAGGGGGGAAAGTCTAAATTATATCTTCGTATAATTAAATCGAAAAATACTGCATAACCAAAATTGTAAAAATAAAATTTCTAATCATTTTTGACTTAACAGGTTTTTTTTCTCTACAGGCTATGATAACGTAGGTAATAGCGAATTTAGACTTTCACATGGAATTGTGAGAAAATGATTGAAAAGAAAGTCAGAAAACTTGGAAAGTAAAAGTTAACAATAAAATGCCGTGACATTTCTGTATTTCAGCTGACTGTTTTTTTTAAAGTACCATTTACGGTTTCGATAACATGAACTTGTAAAAAACGATTAGAGCGGCAGATTACCCGAACAGGGAAGAAGAAATGACAATATATCGGAAAGTGATTTTGGATCACTTGGATTTCGATTACCTGGGCCGTGACGCAGTCAACGAAATGTACATATATCGATATGTATTGTTGGCGATTATTAATTTTGCTGAGACGAAAGGAAAAGACATTTGACGTCGGAAGTGAGATACTGAATATTAAGATATTTTCTTAGTACCACGAGAAGTTAATAAAGGATAAAGAACATCTCACGTAAACCGGATTATAGGAATAGGCTTCTTATACGAAATCATCACGAAAGGAAATTGTGGTACGCATATAGGGAACGTTGGTATATGGAGCTATTACGTCAATTACTGTCATTTTATATGTGAAAGATACAACTGGAAATAAGAACTGAAAGAGTGTACTACTAGTCAGATCCCGTGGAAGTTATTTGCTAATAGTCCTAATCCAAATTAACGTTAAATTAAAACCTAGATCAAGTTAGAGACCCATTTTAGTTACGTAAAGAACGCATCAGCCGATTATAGTTCTGAAGACAAAGCAAGCCCAACTCAGACCACAATGCAGAAAACACATGACTGCCGTACCGGGCCAAAGCTACATGACGACGAATAACCTAATAATAGTTGTAAGAAATGTGTAGTACGAAAATGTTTATCCATGGTTATCAAACACGCAATATTTGAAACATAAAATAACAGTAGTAATTTTAATTGCACTTTATGTAGGAGAGTATGTCACATAGAGCGGACTTTGGAAGCTTTAGAGCAAAGAGCAAGTTATAAGTATGACTTCATTTAAATGTAAACACATATTCAAGAAAATTACAGACTAAATAACATAACACCAACAACAACAAAGCAAAAAACAGTTTTCCATCTCTTAACACATTCACAACATACCTATTAGCCAATTATTCACCCTTCACCAAAATATTGCAGTCGAACAAAATTAGCACTGCATATCCAATAAACGATTTTAAAGAAAGTTTCTACTCCAGAAAATAAACATTAGTTAATGACTCAAAATTAATTCATTAATTTACTTGCTGCTGAGTTTCAACTCTTTCCTAATGTGCTGTTTCTGCCTGAGAGTTGTTTCATCAGTCTTTCTCTTGGCACCCTGATTTTCAAGTTTCTTGGCAATTTCTTGGGAGATTTTCTTTCCATTTAAGACTTTTGTGTAATTGTTAATAAAAAATATTGGCCAGAATTTTCACACACTTCTTCATAATTCTAGTCAAAGGAACACCACACTTGCATACATCACTCGCATTATCAACACTGCTTTCAAAGGCTTCAACTCCTAAAGAAATTATTGCATCCCTTGGTTGTCTAATTTTGAAAATTCTGCTTTATAAGCACTACTTATGAGGACCCGAAAGAGCATGAATATTTTCCCACGCATAGAAACTATGATTGGTGATGGGCACTTCAAGCCACCTCTGTTTAACTGCCTAAAATATGAGAGCATTTGGTCAACATCACAGTGTATCACCAAGTCTTCTTCGGACTGTAGCATCTCAACACAATCAGCACAGTTGCTATACTTCTTAAGCTTCTCAATGACCTCCATACTAGTATAGCTGGCAATAAAAATGAGAATCCTCTGTGAGTGGGGTGGTATCGTAACACACTCTATGTCACCTAATGCTAGCTCTATCTTATCTAAATTCTGAATTTGTTTCTTCTGGACATTGCGTAATTCAGTTGAAAAATCTTCGAGTGTGAATTAACTAAGCTTACAAGATTGCAATTTTAGTACGCTCAGCACTTTCAATTTTCCCTCCGACTCAAGTATCTGTTAAACTGAAACATTATAGGCACACCCACTTAACCTTCTATAGGCTCCAGACCTTCCTTCCAGACTATCAGTCTGTAACTTTGCTGTAAGTGCATGTGACCAGTTAAAATTATTAAAAATGTACCTATACAACTGAACTAATGCTGTCAAAGTATGGGTCAAAGCAAGGTGAGTTTCATTACTCAGTTTCCCTGCAGCAAGCGACATGTGCCAAACGTCAATGTAAACTTTCAAACTTTCTAGGAAAGTAATTTTGGGATCATCAGGACCAGTAATGGGATTGGAGTCATGATTTTTGGTATATTTTCCCTTCATTGGATGCTGAACATTCCATATTGCCCACCACCTCCTAATCAGCTTCACGAACTGAATTGTTCCAATAGAAATATCAACATCTTCACTCTTCAACACTTCTAGAGCTGCAATATTCTTCACATCAAAAATATTTACTGCCAAGGAAATATTCTATCGTCCCACTGAAGTAGGAAAAAGCGCTTTTCTTGATAAATTCGGTGCCAGTTTCAAAAGCATGTTTTCTTCTGAGTGGAATACACTTTTCAAGTCTGAAAACCTAGCTTCAAATGTAGGATACTGAAATGTAGCAGGACCATCGGGAATACTGAGCATGTTACTAATTACAGAAAAAGTCACTTCAACATTTGGAATAGTGAATGTTTGATTAGACTTATTGAGCCAGTGATTTCTAATACACTTGAGCATTGTCCCCGTTTCTACCATCAAGGTGATTTGCCCCACACTAGTCAGCCGTTCCCATGCGTGCTCAGTCCGAACTATGATAAAAAAATAATGCCCTAAAATTACATACACCCTGGATTTGATGGGGATCATTTAACGAAATATGGACACGGTGGGGTCAACTAAAAATCTACAAATAAAGCAAGGCGAAGCACGACGTCATTGTTGGAGGAAATCTGTTGATTAAAATAAACAAGAAAATATGAAAAAAGCAAAAAGTATCAAATGATCCTAATTTTTGCATGACTCAATATTTCTTTCTGCTTGATAAAGTCCATCTTGAGAATCAAAAATATATTACAAATATACGATGTATGCCGACACACATACTTAACAAATCAAATCTTGAAGTTTCATTAATCGTACACCTTGAGCTTGTGTGTTCGCACCACGCTCCCGGCTTTATTTTTGTTAATACTTTGAACTGTAGATGAGTATGTTCCCCTTTCCTGCACACTTGACATTGCAGTGGGGGTCCCTAACGTTAAGAAAAGACTTGATGTAATGCGAAAAACGGGGAAACAAAAACTAATCTAACTGTACAAATATAACACGTTCAGTGGTAAAACATCCTACGCACAAATATATGCACCTCGAATCATGAACAGTCTCATGAGCACAAAAAGCAATGTGGATCGGAACCACACAAAATCAAAATCACATACATAGCAAATATACACATTCAAGGACATAAAAACATGATGTCATATATTCCAGGGCTCGCCAAGAAAGCATGCGGCATTCACGCAACTCTCGTTCACACAAACCCTCAATGGAAAATATAAGGAAACAAATTACACTTCAAGCAACACTTCCTATTCAACGCAGGTTCCTGAAATACATTACATGACACAAATTCACAAAACAAAAAACAGAGTAGGCTTTATCCTTCAACACATAATTTAACGTTGTATCCTGAAAAAGATTTCATGACACAAAATATTCCTCAGCGCGGTTATATCCTGAAAATCCGAACGAACGTCGCGATATAAAAATCTCCTCTACTGCAACGCGTAGTGACACGAACAAAAACCAATAAAATCGTCACGAAGTATAGGCCGCTAAAAACTCACCTCGGTAGACGCACGAGTAACACGTGCGAATACTCATTCAGAAGGAGCTTGGAGATGTTAACTTTATATTGTATTGTTTGCCATGTTTATCATTTTAGTTTCTCGCTTTGGTTATTATTTTTATCTCTGTAATGTATTGTTTGTTTGACATGTTTGTCTCTGTTTTGCTTGTATTTTCTTAGTTTTTGGTTGGTTTTATTTATTTTTTCCGTTGAGATCATTAGGTTGAAAAACTGTAAAAATCTGGAGAAAATAAAGGTTACATTACATTCCATGCTTATTCTTGTTACTCTGTTCTGGAGTTCTTTCATCCCTGCCTTCCAACTATTACTATCAGCCATATTCAATCATTTTTGCGATGTAGCCTCTAAGTCCGAAGCAAGATAGATTTTCATGAGGTCTTTCCATCTGGGACAGTCTTGAGCGATGTTCTGCCAACTGATCCCAGTAATCTTCCGAATGTCTTCATCCCATCTGTCCGGTTGTCTTCCCTTAGGTCTCAGATGATACTGTATTTCGGACTCCACTCAAGCACAAGCTTTGTCCACCTACCATCAGTTCTCCGAGCAACATGGCCTGCCCACTGACATTTTAGGGTAAACACCCTTTCTAAAATGTCACTGACCTTTGTGACTGACCTGATGTAATCTGCTCTCTTCCTGTCTTTCTTCGTGAAACCTAGCAACTATATTTCACTATTTAAGGTTTAATTCATTCTAGTGCTGCTGCTCTATGCTGTTCTATGACAATATATTTAATTTATTATCCATTCCACTTCCTTGAGCATAATCTCAATACCATTACTGTCATTCTCCGCACAATTTCGGTTATTCTTGGCCTCAACAGAAAGATTTCCTTTTACGTTGAGAAATTTTTCAAAATATTCCTTCCATAAACCCGGTCATTATCTGGGCTGTACTGGAGATTCTCCTGATTTCCTTCCTCTCTCCCTTCCTAAGATTCTTTATTCCTGTTCAGAAAGGTTTTCCCACCACATAACCATGCCTTTGCTGGTTATTACTGAAATCTTCCTATGATATCTTCTTGGATTCTAAAATGATTTGTTTCATTCTGTTTCATTCATCTGCAGCCCTTGTTTGGAGACATTTCTGATAAGCCTTCCTTTAATGTTAACAAGCTAAGATATTCGGATTTTCCCATCATTACACAGAGTCGCTTCTAAGCATTCCCTTGCTTTTTCATCTTTAGCATCCCTGTATGACACTCATTCACTTTCTATATCCTGAAACAGCTTGCTGTCTATTCTTTGGAGCTTTTTTATTAATCATATCCACGTACTTCTTATTTCTTCTGTCCTGGAGACGTTCTACCCTTACTAGTCTGCAGACAAATTTCACTTTATGCTAGGCCTAAAGATATTTAGTTTACTATAGATCAGTTTGTGGCCTGTATAATCGAGAGATCTCAGAAATATTCATATATAACAGAATTCCTGAGTTCAAAGTCGGTTGTGATATAGTCTATTATGGTTCAAGTGACCCTTCGTTCCTTCTTGAAGAATGCTAAACCTATCTTAGCACAGAAGTGCGGTAAGCGCTTCCCATTTTTGTTAGCTTCCATATCTTTCCGACATTTACCCATCATCTTCTCATATTCGTAATTAGTGTAAAGGGAGGTTGATTGCCCAGTTGCACTTCCTAATAAACCAATAATTACCACCACCAGTCAACTGAAAATATTTTTATTTGACCCCATTTAGGCTGCCTACTTGGAAATTTCAGTTTTCCATTTTACTCTATGAGATAGCAGAAAAACCGGATTTCTACCGGGCGACTTATTGAGATTTTATTAATTTTGCGGAGTAAACATCAAATGTGTCATCAGAGATCTTTCAAAACCAATTAAGTACGACAAAGAGTTTTGAATGGACTTTTTTTTTACCTTTCAAAACCTCTGCTGTAGTCTTGGGATCCAAGGGGCTGACTCTCTACCACTGATCTACAGAGTGTATGGTGGCCACCACAGTCGTTGTTAAAAAGAACAATATGATGTCTACAGGAAATACGTTATGTCTTAAATGTAAGGCATTAAAAATACAGTGATGAGCAACTGATTTAGAGATAGCTACTGTTTTGACGAAATGGCGCTGTATTCGGTCCGGAGAATGTAACAGTACAGCGTAGCACATGACTGTCATGTCGTCAGAACTCGTACTGGCTGTGAGAGGAACAGGATGGTTAAGGCACGATATAGCACATTTGATGGCGGCCTGTCTGTCGGCTGAAGATGTATGGGCCACTCCATCTTCAAAGACGCGCAGGCAATGTGCTTTCCACTGACCATGTCAAGAGGGCACTGAGAGTATGCGGATTCGGGAAAATCCCACCACCAGGGTGTACAAATGTTGATGACAGGGTTCAACTTAGGTTAGCTTGGATGGTGAAGAGTGGATATACGGGTCCCAGTACAACAGATCACTCGCGAATTCTATGTTGGACAACAATGAGGTGTGAGCAGCCTTACCAACCAGAACAGTATCCTCGCTATGGGATACTGAAGCCGCCGTCCCACTAAATGACCCCTCCTCACTTCACTTCATCAGGTACAAAGACTCACATGGGCCAAGGAACATCGTCACTGAACTCTCAAGATATAGTAAAGGATCACCTGGGCATATAAATCGAGGTACCAGATGGTGCACGCCAATGGTAGAGCACGAGTGTGTCGCTAAGCATATGGGGCAATGGATCCCTTTTGCCAGCAGGGTACAGTTCAATATTGTGATGCAGACTGCTCCCATGAGATGAAATGTGGGCCCTGGTACATCTTCCAACGTCCCTCACCGACGAATGATATAGTAATCTTCTGATAGACACTGTCAACCCATTTGTTCGCCTTCAGCACCCTGCAGGAGGCCTACGCCTACAGCAAGATTATTCACTCGATTATCACACCCGAACTGTGACCGTGGGCGTGAGGATTTTTGCCTGATCATCAAAGTCAACCGACCCCAGTCCTGCTGAGCACATCTGGGACGCTGTCGAGAGGGATGTTAGCGCCCTGGACATTGTTCCGACAAATCTCCCTGCAATTTAGGAGGCTGCGCAGCGGTCGTTATTTAAGATTGCTTCCCAACGCTTCCAGTGTCTTGTCGAGCCCTTGACACTCTGCATCGCCGCCATGATCAAAACGAAAGATGGTCCTACACGCCACTAACCAGGTATCTCTAATTAATCTACTCATCAGTATACAGTCATTCCGAAATTCTTTTATACAATTAATCTTACCTTCGAAGCTTTGTTTAGTCCTGTTAGAAAGACATTCCACTTTTTACCCAGAAATTTGGCACTGATGATGCATATTTTACGAAATCAATATATTTCAGACCATTTCTTTATGAATTCATACACTTTCAATTTTGTCTCGAAATTATAAGATCACTCGAAATTTAGGGCATCATCAGTTGATTTCCATGGTGATATTTCAACTATATATTTCAAACAATAGATATTGTCAAAATATGATTGCTTACATAATGACGGTGATGGTGAATTTTGTTTCTTTAAAAGGCGAACATTGAGATCGTTACGTAAAGGTGGTGAATGTTTTGGACCGTCTTACTCCGCAAGCACGGAAAGTTGACTTATGAAATATATTACAGGCTGTCTCTGGCAAGCTGTAAGTGATAGTTTCAAATGATATCGCTAGTAATTCAAGGCCTCAGGTATATAGCACAACGATCAATTTAACGCGAAGATGCAATGTCTGGGATCGCGTGCTCTGAACACTCGCTAATGCTCACACAGCACATATCGGAGCACCATACTGTGTGAACAAGCTAATAAATATTAGTTGCATTAAAGCGAACGCAAGTACAGATTGTGAACGAGTGACTGTGAACATGGAAAATTTGCAATGAATTACTTGGAAAATCGGTAATTGGACTGTCTAAATATATATATTTGGACCCCTTATGTGAGGTACGGTTAGAAACCTCTCTCTGAGCCCAAAATTATGGCATCACAACGGTTGCCCTACAATTCTTTGGAAAAAAGTCAGAATTTCTTAAGTTGCTTCATATCTACTTCTGAATGTGAGATACGACCCATGATCTGTAGACTATATCACTGATAAGAGAGTCTTTCGCCAGCCGTAGCGGCGCATTTGAGGTAGACTTACAAGGAATCCCTTCCATCTAAGTCTTCGAACTGCTGATTAAGATTTTGTACAACGACTTTACTAGAAATGCTTTATTAAGACATATCAAAATTACATGAACAGTCGTATAAATAGCACCGGTTTAGGGTGCACAGTTTGCTCATTTAAGCACCGCATGGGCAGCAGTAACCGGTGGGAAGCAGGTAAAGGCGGGCCGGCCGGCCAGTTCATGTGTCACGCTCGCACTCTTTTACTCTCGCACACACAACACTGCCCCACCTCTACCTTTCCCGCCGCTCAATCATTTCTACGCGGTGTTTAACATACATACATACATACATTATCATTATAGACTGTAATGCCTTTCAGCGTTCAGTCTGCAAGCCTCTGAGAATTTACTAAACGTCGCCACAATCCTCGATTTGCAACTAGTGTTGTGGCCTCATTTAGTTCTATACCTCTTATCTTTAAATCGTTAGAAACAGAGTCTAACCATCGTCGTCTTGGTCTCCCTCTACTTCTCTTACCCTCCATAACAGAGTCCATTATTCTCCTAGGTAACCTATCCTCCTCCATTCGCCTCACATGACCCCACCACCGAAGCCGGTTTATGCGTACAGCTTCATCCATCGAGTTCATTCCTAAATTAGCCTTTATCTCCTCATTCCGAGTTCCCTCCTGCCATTGTTCCCACCTGTTTGTACCAGCAATCATTCTTGCTACTTTCATGTCTGTTACTTCTAACTTATGAATAAGATATCCTGAATCCACCCAGCTTTCGCTCCCATAAAGCAAAGTTGGTCTGAAAACAGACCGATGTAAAGATAGTTTCGTCTGGGAGCTGACTTCCTTCTTACAGAATACTGCTGATCGCAACTGCGAGCTCACTGCATTAGCTTTACTACACCTTGATTCAATCTCACTTACTATATTACCATCCTGGGAAAACACACAACCTAAATACTTGAAATTATCGACCTGTTCTAGCTTTGTATCACCAATCTGACATTCAATTCTGTTGGATTTCTTACCTACTGACATCAATTTAGTCTTCGAGAGGCTAATTTTCATACCATACTCATTGCACCTATTTTCAAGTTCCAAGATGTTAGACTGCAGGCTTTCGGCACAGTCTGCCATTAAGACCAAGTCGTCAGCATAGGCCAGGCTGCTTACTACATTTCCACCTAACTGAATCCCTCCCTGCCATTTTATACCTTTCAGCATATGATCCATGTAAACTACAAACAGCAAAGGTGAAAGATTACAGCCTTGTCTAACTCCTGTAAGTACCCTGAACCAAAGAACTCATTCTACCATCAATTCTCACTGAAGCCCAATTGTCAACATAAATGCCTTTGATTGATTTTAATAATCTACCTTTAATTCCATAGTCCCCCAGTATAGCGAACATCTTTTCCCTCGGTACCCTGTCATATGCTTTCTCTAGATCTACGAAACATAAACACAACTGCCTATTCCTCTCGTAGCATTTTTCAATTACCTGGCGCATACTGAAAATCTGATCCTGACAGCCTCTCTGTGGTCTGAAACCACACTGGTTTTCATCCAACTTCCTCTCAACGACTGATCGCACCCTCCCTTCCAAGATGCCTGTGAATACTTTGCCTGGTATACTAATCAATGAGATACCTCGATAGTTGTTGCAATCCTTCCTGTTCCCTTGGTTATAGATAGGTGCAATTACTGCTTTTGTCCAATCTGAAGGTACCTTACCAACACTCCACGCTAATTTGACTACTCTATGAAGCCATTTCATCCCTGCCTTCCCACTATACTTCACCATTTCAGGTCTAATTTCATCTATTCCTGCTGCCTTATGACAATGGAGTTTATTTACTATCCTTTCCACTTCCTCAAGCATAATTTCACCAACATCATTTTCCTCCTCCCCATGAGCTTGACTGTTTGCAACACCACCATGATGATTTCCTTTTACATTGAGAAGATGTTCAAAATATTCCCTCCACCTCTGCAGTGATTCCCTGGGATCTGTTATGAGTTCACCTGAATTACTCGAAACACTGTTCATTTCCTTTTTCCCTCCCTTCCTAACATTCTTTATTACTGTCCAGAAAGGTTTCCCTGCTGCTTGACCTAGCCTTTCCAGGTTATTACCAAAATCTTCCCATGACTTATTTTTGGATTCAACAACTATTTGTTTCGCTCTGTTTCTTTCATCTACGTACAAATCCCTGTCTGCCTCGGCCCTTGTTTGGAGCCATTTCTGATAAGCCTTCTTTTTACGTTTACAGGCTGCTCTCACTTCATCATTCCAGCAAGATGTTCGCTTTTTCCCATCTTTACACACACTTGTTCCTAGGCATTCCCTTGCTGTTTCTACTACAGCATCCCTGTATGCCACCCATTCACTTTCTATATCCTGAACCTGCTTACTGTCTACTGTTCGAAACTTCTCACTAATCATATCCATGTACTTCTGTCTAATTTCCTCGTCCTGGAGATTTTCTACCCTTATTCGTTTGCAGACAGATTTCACTTTCTCTACCCTAGGCCTAGAGATACTTAGTTTACTACAGATCAGATAATGGTCTGTATCATCGAAAAATCCCCGAAAAACTCGTACATTCCTAAAAGATTTCCTGAATTCGAAGTCTGTTAAGATATAGTCTATTATGGATCTGGTACCCCTAGCCTCCCATGTGTAGCGGTGAATAGCCTTATGCTTGAAGAATGTATTCGTAACAGCTAAACCCATACTAGCACAGAAGTCCAGCAAACGCTTCCCATTCCCATTAGCTTCCATATCTTCCCCACATTTACCAATCACCCTTTCGTATCCTTCAGTTCTATTCCCAACTCTCGCATTGAAATCGCCCATTAGCACTATTCTATCCTTGCTGTTCACCCTGACCACGATGTCACTCAATGCTTCATAAAACTTGTCAACTTCATCCTCATCTGCACCCTCACATGATGAATACACGAACACAATTCTTGTCTTAATTCCTCCCACTGACAAATCTACCGACATCATTCGCTCACTTACGTGCCTAACAGAAACTATGTTGCGTGCAATGGTATTCCTGATAAAGAGCCCTACCCCAGACTCTGCCCTTCCCTTTCTAACACCCGTCAAGTACACTTTATAATCTCCTATCTCTTCCTCCTTATCTCCCCTTACCCGAATATCACTTACTCCTAGCACATCCAGATGCATCCTCTTTGCTGACTCAGCAAGTTCTACCTTCTTTCTTCCATAAGCCCCATTAATATTGATAGCTCCCCATCGAATTCCATTCCGTTCGCCAAGTTGTTTCCAAGGAGTCCCTCGCCTGTCAAATGGGAGTGGGACTCCGTTACTCCCATAGGTCCGAGGCTTGCTTAAAGTGTTCTGAGCTCGGTAAATTCATGAAGCAGGATGCTGCCCTACTTGCACATAGTCCAAGTGAGGATCTCTCCTCTAACGGGTTATGGACCACCGGTGAATTGTGTAGTCCTAGCCGCCTGAGCACAAGGACGGCCACGACTCAGAATATGTCCGAGATGCCCACTCCCATTCCATAGCAACTGGTATCCCGACTCTCAGGACCACTTACTAGGCCACTCAGCCGTTGCCCATGGTTCACGAACTAGGACGTGACTAATGAGAAAATTTTGACACCCCAAAACAGGTGCTAAATATACGACTGGGCATCTAATTCCTACTGAAGTCCTTGTACCAAATCTCAATCAGATCGGAGACTTACAATTGGAAGAGTTTCCTTGTTAGTGCAATTAGGACAAATTACATGATGTACGAAACTGCGTAAACTACCGTGTTTTGGTATAACTGAAAACAACAATTCGAATAAAATTGGGCTGTACCATTATAACTCTTCTCAGACTTCAACTTCACAAATTATAAACGCATGGAATCGTACGACTGACATAGGTATATGCACCGAATGGAATGGAATGATACGCAGTGGTACGTGTCGTTAGGTGACGAGCCAGATATCACCCGTCAGATTTACGTCACACGATGTTGTCACGAAAACCCAGCGAGACAGTCTCTCACCTCTCCCCACACATACTTTTTCAGAATTTAATTAAGAATATTTAATTTACGCAACAACTGACCCGTTGGACTATTACGCATTGTGGCGCTACACTGTGCGTGGTTGGAACCTGGAACAACGTACATTAAGTTCGATTTACCGAACGAGAGGCTAAGTACTCTACACTGTCCAATTGGAGAGAGTACAGTAGGACCTATTTGTAGTTAAATACCTTCGAGTGGGGCACTACAATGTTGATGTCACCGAGCGAGAGGCCGTGTGGTTTAGGGCACGTAGCTGTCAGCTTGCATTCGGGAGATAGTAGTTCGAATCCTAATGTCGTCGGCCCTGAAGATGGTTTTCCGTGGTTTCCCATTTCACACCATGCAAATACTGGGGCTATATCTTAATTAAGGCCACGGCTACTTCCTTTCTACTCCTAGCCCTTTCCTATCGCATCGTCGCCATAAGTCCTCTCTGTGTCGGTGCGACGTAAAGCAAATTCTAAAAATAAGTTAATAAAGAAAAGAAAAAGTGGATGTGGAAGTCGAATGTTGAAACTGGAAGTGATTATACAATTGACGCATTTGAATCATGGTGACGACAGATCGCATCTAAAATGCATTCTCCTTCAGTTTAAAAATAACAGAAAGGAAAAGGCAGTAAATTTGGGGAATCGTGGATATCTTCTTATACTTGCATAGACGAGGGGAAAAAGGGAATATTTTGCCGCGTTTGAGGTTTGAGATAACCAATTTAATGTTGGTCATTCACAAAAGTGCATTAGAAGTGCATGGCTCAGAAAGTAGATGAGTTCAAAAAAGATCCTATATGTTCATTTTTTGTTAAGGATGACGCTGGCAAAATACAGTATAATATTTGCTGATCATTGTGTCAATCCATAGGAGCATTCTGACAACGATTTTTCGCCTGATTGTGACGGATCATCTTTCCGTATTATTTAGTGATTTCAAGATAGCTAATAAATACGGATGTGGGGAAAATACAAGTAGATGACATTATGGGTTAAGAATGTCTTAGGGTCATTTTCAGTAGCTATGATACTTATGGATCGCAAAAATGATAACATTTTGGTATTCAAACAGATGCTTCAAATAAAGGGAACATTTTCTTTTTACGATTTGTTTTACGTCACACCGACACAGAAAGGTCTTATGGTGACGATGAGATGGGAAAGGCCCAGGAATGGGAAGGACATCCCAAGCATTAGCCTAGTATGAAAATGGGAAACCAAGGAAAACCATCTTCAGAGCTGCCGACAGTGGGGTTCGAACTCAAGGGAACATTCGAACGTTTCCATTATTGCTCAGATATTTTACTAAGCCTGCTGAACGAAGATTACATTCAAAGTAATTGTATTCTTGTTCTTCGTCCATTATTATAAATAATATTTGTCCGCCTCTATGGAGTAGTGGTTAGTGTGATTAGCTGCCCCCCTCGGATGTCCGCGTTCGATTCTCGGCTTTGCCACAAAATTTGAAAAGTAGTACGAGGGCAGAAACGGGGTCCACTCAGCCTCGGGAGGCCAGCCTCAGTCATGCTCGAAGTGGTTTTCCGTGGTTTCACACTTCTCCATGCAAATGCCGGGATGGTATCTAACTCAAGGCCACGGCCGCTTCCTTCACTCTTACTTGCCTATGCCTTCTAGTCTTCCCACCCCCACAAGGCCGCTGTTCAGTATAGCAGGTGAAGCCGCCTGGGCGCGGTACTGGTCCTCCTCCCCAGTTTTTCTCCCGACCAAATGGCTCATGCTTCAGGACATTGCCCTTGAGGCGGTAAAGTTGGGATCCCACACTGAGTCCAAGGAAAAGACAACCCTGGACGGTACATGGACTAAGGAAGAAGAAAATTATTCTGTAACTATTTCCAGTTCCATTGCAAGTAAACTTGAAGATAATAACTTCTCTGTGACAAATATCACATATTATTGTGCTTATGATGCTGCAGTGAATTTTGAATGAGTAAGTATCCACTGGTGTGAAGGAGCATAACAAGAAATATTAGCATAATTGCGTTTGCTCTACCTTGTCATTTGATTGTTAATAGTATCAAATATGGTTGTAAAGTTTTAAAATGTGATATACTGGGTGGTTCAACGGCCCCTTATTTTTCGGAGATAGTGTGCCCTACAATGCTCTCGTCGCAGTCAAGCAAATGCTGAGAACCGACCAGACGCATTATAGTAGATAAACTTACTCACCAAACGGTGAGTAACCTTGGCACATAGCTTACCTGAATCGTAAATCCTCTTCTGCCGCACAGCATAGCTCAGCCAGAATAAGATATGTGGGTAAAATGGGTCAGCGAAACAATAAAAGAAATGAAGAGGAAATAGTTCGATCAGTTTTTAAAACTAACACAAGCTAAGATGAAAGAAAATGTTTGAGTCGCAACAATTCGAAATCAAATAACAAAATTTATTTCAAAATGAAAGATTGGATTCCTCATATTTAAATGAATAAAAAACTACTTTTATAGAATATAATATTTCTCCAGTTAACAATTACATCAAGAAATAGGATCCTCGGTCCTTGTCAGAGCTACCGTTAGGAAAACCTTGCATCTTCATCCGTAGATATATCGGCAATCGGGTTACCAGCTTGTTCGTTCGGTACAGACAAATTCTAACATCCAATAGAAATGAAAAAAATGAATCAACGGGAAATTAACTCGCATAAACAAATGGTATTTAAATGTATCCCTACTCATATTATGCTGCAGGACTTAAAGTTATAACCGACGCAGTTAACACTAAAACATGCAACACTAATGCTTGACATCGGAGACTCGAATTCGGGACTCCACTGAAAGGCATGCGATATCTCTAATTACAACACAAACGAAAAACAATTTATTGACAATGCGCAGAATGATATGGGATCTCCAGGTGCATGCATTAACGGTACAACCTACTGTGTGTATATTTCCCTTTTTAAAAGCTTGTTGAAATCAGGTCAAAGCTCCTTTCGTAGACAGAGCCTTCTTTGTCAGACTAGACATGGAGAAATTTTCCCTCAACAAGTGACGTCAGAAACCTTCCCTCTCTGCGACCCAGGAAGCTTGCCTCAGCTATCGAGCGCCATCATGAATCCCAGCCGTGATTTACGAGCAGCTGGCAAATAGTAAACAAGCAAAATGGCGAGACTATCATTCATAAAATTACCCGTCCTAGTGAAGGTAGTTAATTACCATGCCCTCTCATTAACATAACTGACGTGTAAATACCACACGTATTCTTATTCCGTACAGTGCGAATCCCAGCACCTTAATTTATTCATAACTTGAGCTCAGCTAGAGCATACTCCCTTTACGTTTCCGTGCATTAGTCCGCACACATATATATCATTTCACAGCTTTTACCTGCGTACATCGCGCAACTTAGGGCAGTATTATCTCTTATTATCCCTGGGCTTATTAAAACATGTCTCTCGCCTTTTATTTATTTCTGCGTGAATGCATGGCAAGCTCGATTCGCGTGCAAGATCCCCAGATGCATTAAAGGAAATATTGAAGAGCTTATAGCTTTATATCTGACAACAAAACACTTATATCTAAACATGCCCCAAGCGTTTCTAGCTAGGCCCTAAGACACTCGGTCTGCCTATAAAATTCTTAGACTGCGCAAGACTTTTAGTTGATGAAATAATACTAACCCTTTCTTCATTGACCGAAGACCTTATGTACAATAAAATAAGACACAAATGAAACCATAATCGAGAAATATAACATGCAAAAGTTAAGCTACTCTAATAGTGCATGTCCTGAGCATAATCTATATACAAGTGCCCGAGGACACGTATATTATTTACAAATTAGCCTGAAGGCGTTATGTTACATCTTTAGTTTATCGAAACTACCCTATCTCTGGTCCATGCTGATAAGTTAGGATTTGTCTGACCTGCATCTGTGATTACACTTAAGCAGTTCTCCGGGTGGACATGAGGTTTAGTGACCCATGTTAATGCTGTTGGTAGAAGGCAGCAGTCCGGAGTTCGTGCTTGGCGACATCACGAGGATCTTCGTTTTTCGACTGGAAACTCGTACTGATGAGTTGATCGTCGTCTCTTAGTTGCTTACGGTGCCTTGACTGGATGTGATGCACACTGCCAGCGGGTCCTCGTTCGTTGCCTCTCTGCGGTGAAGGATGCCCTCGTTGTTTGGCTCTTACCACCGCTCCCGGAGTGATGAATTGGCTGTGGCCGGCGACTTCCTGATGCTAGACAACTGTAAGGGAAAGCCATGTTATTACGTATCATTAGTTAGATGCCTAGGTCCCACTCTTGCCTTCTGACGTACTCCCTTTAGCTACCTCGACTATCCTTTGAGTTCATACTTGTGAAACAGTACACACGATTCTCCTGTACAAATAAAACTTGCAACTTACATAGATTATTCTGAAATAATTGAAGTAATACTATCACTCCGAGCCTACACTGACTTAGAACATGTTAGCATCATACTATAATATACAACTCTACGTGGAGTAATAGTGGCAAAGAAATGCTTCTAAAGAAATCAATTGAATCAGTTCATATGTTCAAAGTTCAGATTTACTTCTCACAAGATTGCTACTTACTTGTCACTGGGACACTGCAGTCTCTCTAACTGCAAAGCATGGAGATAAAGGCTGACTTCTTGCCGATGAGCTTCCGTCACACAGGTACACCTTGCAGTCAGCGATGCGGACAGAGAATGCTCCTCGCGTCCCGTATTATTAAAGAGACTTACCCACGCTCGCGAGGTTCTCGCGGTGTGGTCCACTTGAATGCGCACTCACGGAAATGGAATTTTTCTCACGGTGCATGAGACAAATATACATTAATTCGTAGAGATTATTAATATCTTCATGTGGCATATCAAATTGTTCAGAAAATTTCGCTCATTCTGACTATCATTTTAGAATCTCGATATTCCTCCTGTGGGCAGCGATATTCGTCGAGTTTGTTTCCCTCCTCCCTGAATTCTCCCTCTATTTCTCATAAAGATGCTGGCATCAGACGCTGTAAGTTAAGTGGTTAGCGTGGCTTCGTTTCCTTTATTGTTCATGCTGGGAACTCCACCCTACTACTGACGCTCTGATATCCTAAAAAGCGCGCAATGTTGCGTGCTATTGCACAATAATATAAAACCTGATGTCATTCCCATGTGGTCTCATCGGCATATTATAATTATCTGCAGATCATCTCTATTTGACCATGAACTGGACGGTTCAATAAGCAACCCAAATAACGCGTATAACATAAAGATCCTTACAATTTAGTTTTATGAACACCAAATAACTTGAAATTTCTCCTTATGGTTGATAAGGCTCTCTGATGCTCGCGTGTCATCACTGCAAATTTATCCATCGACCTAAGAAACGAAAAGCTACTATGCACAATCCAGCTCCAAATACTAAGGACCATTCTGCAAACATGTGATTTATTGTGCCTTGAAATAAAACAGGTACCCATAATACGATCGAATTAATGGGCTATGCTACGTGTTCTGTAATGTAAAGAAGTTAAATTGAACACTGTACAAAACATCATTGAATAATCGAAACAGACTTTCAACGTATTAGGTCGTGTTTCGTACATGTAGTACGTGTTGAAGAGATAAGTACAGAACAAAAATGGCCAGCCGGACACCAGTGGGATCCGAACCCACAACCTCCCGATTTCGCGTCGGTTGCTCTACCAATTGAGCTATGGTGGCCTAGGCCATCTTTGTTCTGTTTGAAAGATCTGAGCTACAGGTCTGGCACTGCTGCTAGCACACTGTAGAGTGCGTTTAAGTCGCCCGTTGTGGGGCATGTCAATGAATATTGAATTTTCACGACCGCATAGTTCAATTGGTAGAGCAACCGACGCGAAATCGGGAGGTTGTGGGTTCGGATCCCACTGGTGTCCGGCTGGCCATTTTTGTTCTGTACTTAACATCTCTTCAACACGTACTACATGTACGTAACACGACCTAATACGTTGCAAGTCTGTTTCGATTACAATGCGGTCGTGAAAATTCAATATTCATTGACATGCCCCACAACGGGCGACTTAAACGCACTCTACAGTGTGCTAGCAGCAGTGCCAGACCTGTAGCTCAGATCTTTCAAACAGAACAAAGATGGCCTAAGCCACCATAGCTCAATTGGTAGAGCAACCGACGCGAAATCGGGAGGTTGTGGGTTCGGATCCCACTGGTGTCCGGCTGGCCATTTTTGTTCTGTACTTAACATCTCTTCAACACGTACTACATGTACGTAACACGACCTAATACGTTGAAAGTCTGTTTCGATTACAATGCGGTCGTGAAAATTCAATATTCATCATCATTGAATACTTTGACACGGATATTAACTTTCGAGGTGGAACGGCCGTACTTAAGCATTAAACCTCTAGCAACTGCCATGCATGTTGACTTCGTGGCCGAAGAGGTTAAGCGTTGGGACATAGGGTGTGTGAGTGTCTACAGCGTAGTGGTTCGAATCCAGCACAAGGAACAGAGCTGCTCCATTACAGCGGGGATAAAATAATAATCAATATTTTTTCCTATTGGTTTTGAGGGAGCCTCTGTGGTGAAGTGGTTAGTGTGATTAGCTGCCACCCACGGAGGCCCGGTTCAATTCCCGGCTCTGCCAAGAAATTTGAATTTGAAAAATGGTACGAGGGCTGGAACGGGGTCCACTCAGCCTTGGGAGGTCAACTGAGTAGAGGTGGGTTCGATTCCCACCTCAGCCATCCTGGAAGTGCTTTTCCGTAGTTTCCCACTTCTCCTCCAGGCAAATGCCGGGATGGTATCTAACTTACGGCCACGGCCGCTTCCTTCCCTCTTCCTTGTCTATCCCTTCCAATCTTCCCATCGCCCCGCGAGGCCCCTGCTCAGCATAGCTGGTGAGACCACCTGGGCGAGGTACTGGTCATCCTCCCCAGTTGTATCTCCCGACCCAGATTCTGAAGCTCCAGGACACTGCCCTTGAGGCGGTAGATGTGGGATCCCTCGCTGAGTCCGAGAGAAAAACCGATTATGGAGGGTAAACAGATTTTTTAAAATTGGTTTTAAGGGATATGCTCTGATTTGGCATCTTTTTCTACAGGATAGATGGGGGAAGGATCGGGAAGGAAATCGGTCTTGGTCTTTTACTAACGTAACTTCCCGGCATTTGCCTGGTGGTGAACATGGGAAAATGAAGACAACTATTTTCAGTACGACCAGCGTGGGATTCGAATCCACAACATCCCAAGACCAACGCACACAAATAATAATCCATACCCGGTCACATCACCGCACTTATTCATTTCCTATGAAGAGTACGTTAGTTTAAGGAGAAAGTACGGTCGAATTAATATGCACGCCACGCGTTCCATAATGGTAAAATGTTAAATGAACACTGTAAAGCATTATTGACGACTTTGACACGGATATTAACTTTCGATGTCGAACGGCCATGCTTAAATAATAATCCTTTAGCGAACATTTTGTATGTTGTCTCTGTGGCTGAGTCGGTTGTGGCATTAGGCGTCTGAATATCAATAATGCAGCGGTTCGATTTGAAACTTTTGCATGTTTTATTTTGACCGACTAATCATGCCCCATTTTAACAGACACACAATGTTTATGCACACTTACCAGGTCACATCACAGCACGTATTTTCACTCACGATGTATTCCAGTGACGAGTACGTTGTTACGTTGCTCATTTATGGGGAAACAAGGCAGAACGCAGTCCAGTCGCAACGTCTCTATCACGAGCGTTTTCCTGACAGAAGACTATCAACTACCAATACGTTCCGAAACCTTAAACGAAGATTGTAGTCAACTGGGACGCTTGGATTGTTAACTTCAGTTAGAGATGCCCCAATAACGTCTGGTCCAAATGAAGAGGCTGTTTTGGACGCTGTCCATGATAACCCTCACGTTAGTACTCGGACACTTGCACAACAGACTAACATCAGCCGGTCATCAGTGATACGTATACTGTGATCCGCCAGCGCAATATAAACACAATTACACTAACGGTCAGCAACAAATGCACCACCTCTAAGCTGGTGTGAAAAGGAAAAATGAAAAACAAATCAGAGATATCAGCCACAATGAAGTGACGAACACAAATCATCTACTTACCAATTAATAGGCCCATAAAACCCAAAGGACATGGATAACATGACTAGATACAGCGTTGAATCATTCTAGACTATGAAATAAAATTCAAGTTTTCAATTAAATTAAAATTTTAATTCACCAAGAAAAAGGTTAAATGTGAAAAACCAAATGGACATCATCCTTTAAAGGAAATCAATAAACGAATACATTAGAATTTGAAATTACCAAATAATACCAAGTTTAAAACTGAAGACGCGGGCCCGCATTTTTTAACTTATTTAAATGAATGACAAGGAAAATAAAGGTTGTAACCTTGGAATCAAACATTAACAAAGCGAAATTTGTTAAGTAGGCTTTCGCATTAGCATGGAAATCTAGTCCAACAAAATTAATTTCAGAAACTCAAATGTTTTCCACTTAACGGTAAACACCAAAAACAAGCAGAAAATATTTTTATGAGAGATAGTAAACGATATGAAATACTTCACAGGAGCAAGGGTTGAAACCAGGAATAAATTACATGACCAACTTCCAAAACCTAGCAGTGCCACGCCCATATCAGGAAAAAATTAGAACAATCATTGGTATGGCAAACACATCCACACGCTCAAACAAGGTAAACAACCAATCCACAGCCAGATAGCCAGTTCCAGAATCGTTTCTGGGAAAGGAGTTTTAAATGCGTAATGCTGTAACAACTGTATAACAATAAATTTCGCCCATACCATCTGCAGTTACACCAGCAGCTACACGGAGGAGATTTCGATGCAAGCGTAACATTTTGTCAATGGGCATTACGCAGGGTGACCAATAATGCAGCCTTTTTGCCAAGAGTCCTGTTTTCAGACGAATAACGATTTCCCAACAATGGCGTCGTTAATCGGCACAATATGCCCTATTGGAGCGCGGAGAATCCCGATTGGGTAAGACATGGCCCATTCCAAGTGCAGTGGGGAGTAAATGCCTGGTGTGGGATCTTGGGTGACTATCTCATCGGACCATATTTATTCGACGGACATCTAACGGGAGCATGCTACCTTCATTTTCTTCAAAATGAGCTTCCAGAGTTGCTGGAGAACATGCCACTGAGCGAGCGATTACGTATCGCGACCCATAGTGCATTAGTTAGCACGTTGTACTCCTTATAGACACTCCCTGTCCGTACGTAAGATAGTGTTATTCGCAGCTGTGAACGTTTTACAGATTCATTATAGTTCAGATAATAGAAATAACAGTGCCGCTAATGATTTCTACCATATTCGCGAGCATTATGTAAACGGTATATTTGTACTAAGGCCATAAAGGAGCAGGTAGTAATGCTTTTCGGATGACTATGATACGCGTGTTAGTTGGGTTACCTACCTCCGAAAAAAATAAGGAGCTGGTGAAGCACCCCGTATATTATAATAAAATTATTGTCCTCTTCTGTAGCGTATCGGTTAGCACTATTAGCTGCCGTCCGCTGGAGCCTGGGTTCGATTCCCGGTATTGCCAGAAATTTAAGAACGGTAGGAAAGATGGTATGTGGTTAAAGTGGTACATCCAGCTAACCTCCATTGGGAGTGTGTCTGAAAAGAGATGCAATACCTCACCACGAGGACACGCGTATACTTCATAACATGATTCAACAATGAAAATTGCCTCTTTGAAGTATTGCAAAATGGCTTTACATAAAACAAAAACCATGACAATATGTAAAGACAAGAAAACACCTGTAACACACTTAAAAATTGGCCCTGATAAAATAGAACAAGTGAAACAGTTTTGCTACCTAGAACCCTGATAACACGTGATAATCGGAGCATATCAGAAGTCACGAAGAGGATAGCCATGGCAAAGAGAGCATTCCAAGATGAAAAGCATCACTGCTGTCCAACAAACATATAGATATTCAAACTCGGAAGGCCTTTGAAAAAACCTTTGTATGGAGCGTGCTTCTGTATGGTTGCGAAAGCTGGACATTAGGAACGCAAGAAAAGAAAAAACTAGAGGCAGTTGAAATGTGGATCTGGAGAAGAATGCAGAGGATAAGTTGGACGGAAATGAAGAGCAATACCGAAGTCCTCAGAGAGATAAGAGAAATTGAAAAACGGAAAATAAAATTTATTGGTCACATTCTGCGGCATGAGGAGTTCCTTTGTAATATCTTTGAAGGAAGAATTGCTGGAAAAAGAGGAAGAGGACGACCCAGAGTGTCTTACTTCAAGAACCTGCTTCTGAGGATGAAGTGCAAGACCTACGCTGAGTTGAAAAGACTGGCTCAAGATAGACAACTGTGGCTGCAGCGACAAGGCTTAGCCTTTAGAATATGATGATGATGACATAAAATGAACAAAGCACAAGGTAGATTTCTCTAGTTTCAAAATTGAAAGACTACTAAGGATTTTGAAGCTTTCAAGTCTTATTTTCTATCACAAAAATCCACTTAAAATTCTCAAAATATTTTTTGAAGATGAAATGCATTGTGATAATTGATTTTTTTTCAAACTGGAAGTGATTATGTATTGTTTCAGCAAGTGAAATTAACACTGAAATAATAACATAGTAGAATTGTAGAGGTCTTTTTATGTATACTAGACTAGCTGATGAACCCGTCCATGAAGAGTTAGTTTTTATACAATTGCAGCTGTAATCCCGTCTAGTAGAGATGAGTGCCTGTCGAAGAGAAAGAGAGAGGCCACAGCTCAAAATTGTGGTAATGTTATCGTTGATCAATTTTATGAGTTTAAGACATTCTAGGCCTCTGCATTTAGTTTTCTCCTGACTCGGCGAAATTAGGGCATCCGAGGTTAATGGGGTCTTTCATTTTCACCTTCCTTCATAAATCCCTCTCCTCGTATTATATTCCTTTCACTTTTCCTTCTCATTTCAATTATTATCTTTCTGATATACAGGACTTAACAATAAAGTTCGGCCAAACTTTCAGGACACATGGCTCACACACAGAGCAAGCAAATAACATGTTACATGGACATGGGTACAGAAATATTTCATTTCCATGTTAGAACTCATTTTCTACAACTCTACATAGTACATTGACCATGGGGAACACACAGGAACAGAACGTACAGCATTACCACATGAAACTCTTTTTTAAAGGCGGGAGACCCAGCCTAACACGGAGAAACTAGGCGAATATTCATTCGATTGTTAAATATGCTACAAATGTTGTTCAAAAATGCTGCACATATCCCAGTATTGGCATGCTTCCTAGCAATCAGAAGCAACTTCAATAACGTCAAAATTCTAATTATAACATTTTTAAATAAAATGTTCAAAATTTCCCGCCTTTTTAACAATATATCTTTGTTTCCTTCATAACTCTCTTACTGATTCACAGATAATTATGATTTTTCAGGGTTTCCTCCCATAGTGTTGCACTATAATCTATACCTCATTCAGGCCTATATGATTTATATTTCATATAATATGTTTATTTACAAAAATATTAATATTTTCAGGTGCTCGGAATAAAAACTCGTCAAAAATATCTAAATCACAGTGTATGTTAATGACTGAAGTTCATTTTGTAGGTGGAGGTTTGATATACACTTAAAAAAAGGAAAAGTACGAAAATGTTTATAAACTTCTCTTACATGTAATGTTCAAAATGCTCTCCGTAGGCGTTGATACACGCATCAAGCCGCCATCGCACTGAATCCCGGATGCGCTGATATACCTCTAAGAGTAATGCGTATGCATGCATCAACGCTAATGGAAGACATTTTGAACATTTCATGAAATAAATAGTCTCATGTCGTATTCTGGTACGTTTTGTCCCTGTGTTTCTGAATAATGTACGATGTAGAGTTGTAGAGGAAAAGTTCTAGCATGGAAATAAAGCCCATAAAACATATTTTCTTCCTTTACGAGGAATGTGCCCTAAACATTTGGCAGTGCCTTATTGTATTGTATAGCCTGTATAGGCTGACATTCACGCGGTTGTACCTTACGTAACCGCGAGTGTCCCTAAATGTCCTGTTCAAGTACAATACTGCAATCTCCTATATAGTAAAAACGGCTGCATTTTCTCCTTAAATATGCCTTAAAACGAACCTGTAAGCCGTCCAAAGACATTCCTAAAGCGTGCTGCGTACTCCACTCCTAGGTCATTTGACCGCCTCCATGAATGTTCCGTAATTAGTAATTTTACTGCCTCACTGTGTTTTATCAATTTCGTTGCGTTATTATCGCCCAGCAAGGCGTATTTATTTGGTGCATATGCCTCGCCACTTACGAAACTTGGGTTCCTGTACTGTTATATTAATTATAGCTCATGAATATTTATTATGTGTCTGTCCTTTGTATATTTGCAGGAATATTGGTTATTCTGTATTGTATGACTATGTACCTATTGTGCTATCAGCTGGCGGCAGTCGACTGAAGCATATGCTGTCGCATCGAGTTTCGAATTGACTCCTGTTTGAAGCTACTACTGCTAACTCTTATCATTCCTCCCCTGAAGGCGCAGGCGGGTCTCTTAGACGGTAACGCCGTCTTTCAGGCCGGGAGATTTGTTGCGGTGAAGGAGATGTTCGGAGTAGGTGAGGGGGTTGGCGGCCGTGGCCTATACTAGGAATTGTCCCGGTATTCTCCTTAGTGCAGGAGAATGGAATACCACGGAAAAACATCTCAGGACAGCCGACGGTTTGGCCCATCCGCGAGGTCCAGCCCTGTCCCGTCTCCAGAATGCAGAGGCGTAGAGTCTCGGTAGAGCCGTGGCCACCCTGTTTTGCTCGGTTGGCCGGTCGGAGTGCAGAGTTGTTGGACCACGGACCAGCCGTGGCTAGTTGCGGGCCGAGACCCACTCTGCATCCACCGACCCTGTTCGAAGCGTACGCCTTTTCTTTTTATCTCCGCGTGTTACGAACTAGCTGTTCTACTCGGCGGTGTTGAGTGAGCCCTCTCCGCTTGCTCAAAATGTCGCCGAGAATGAACACAGCCCGACGTAGGGCAATCGCGCTGGATACGGGATAGTTTCCGTAATGTAATGAAACATTAATTTTCTCTTTCTACGACGCTACATCACTGCGAGGGATTCTTTATTTTCATCATCTTGTGTATCTTGTAACAGTTTGAGGAGATCTGCCAGCGAGTGATTGTTTGTGCCAAATGTCTGGACATTTACGTATTTGATTACCACCTAAATTTTAAAATACTTCAGGATGATTTGGTGTGATCGTGATCCATCTTCATTTTCATGTGAAATTATACTACATCGGGAGATGAATTCTCATATCTACCGCAAAATTTAAAAAAATTGTTGCAACATTGTGCTGCGTCTCCTATATTGTATTTTGAAATTTCTTGCTTCAGCTATGGATTCAAAATAAGTGACGTTAAAATCCCAATATATATTTCGTGTGAAAATTTACAATTCAAAACTGCGACTGGTAAATTATCTCTAAGATTGTGTGTTACGTACATAAATCTATTTAACTTCAGGTGTGTAGGTGTAATTGTCTTGGCACTCTTCCATGGGCGTAATGGAGAAGTGGAAATTACAGTAGGTAAGTTCTGTGTTTTGTTTGGTGTCATGTTGTATGATTTGAATTGGGCAATATTCATCTAGTCTTATCCAAGTCATCATGAAACAAAACTGTGCAAACGCCATGCACATCCATCATCTAAAATAAACATGAAATTATAGCCTACTAAAAAATGAAAAATTCACTGGAGGTAGAATATTATATATTTGTCACATGAAATGTAAATCACAAAATACTTATAAGCAGATTATATGAAAACTCAAGTACAAATCACGCCACGTTAATACAGACATGGACAAAAGTATTCATACCCCTAGCCATCCAATACAAAATGCTTTATTTGCTGAACCAATACGGAATACAGGTAAAAATTACAAACCCAAACGTGTACCTTGTACCGCAGTAGTCATTACAAAGCACAAAATAAACTGGAAGTAAATAACAGTACATAACAAAGCAACAAATGCGTACTCCATGACTCTACATGTCTGGACATAAGTATTCATACCTTACGTGTAAAAATGTGGTTTGAACGAGTAAAGAGGAAAATGTGTTGTTCCGTGGCATTAATTGTGTAGTAGATGCAGACAGAGACGGACTGATCAGCTGGTCATAGACGGTACTAGTCCAATTGCGAGGAAAACCAAGGAAACCTCTGTTGAAGAGAGATGACTTTTTCTACGCCTTCACTACCAAGGAAAATCGTATTCTGAGATCGGAAACATCATTGGAAGAAGTAAACGAACTGTGCAAAGCATCATAAAAAGGTTAAAAGGACAGGATGTTCTTATAAGCAAGAAAATAAGTGGGCGTCCGAAGAAACTGACCACACGAGAAGAAAGGTTCATAGTAACCACAATTAAAAACAACCACACACTACATCTTCGGCAATAGCATCGCAGCTGGCAGAATATTTCCATCATGTAGTGTCAAACAAAACAGTAAGGTGGGTCCTTCATCGTGCTATATATCGATCTAGGGTCCCAAGAAAAAACCGCACATTACGAAAGTGAATCGACGGAGGAGACTACAATATGCAAAAGAATATGTGACGAAAGATAATGCGTTTTGGTCGACAGTAATGTTTACAGATGAGAGTAAATTTAATATTTTCCGAAGTGATGGACGCATTTTAGTGCGGAGACGCTCTTACACAGAGCTCTATGAGCAGAACGTCGTTACCACTGTGAAGCACGGCGGGAGTGGGGTTATGGTGTGGGGCTCAATGGCGGCTTCAGGTGTCGGTGAGTTGGTATTTATGGACAGATTTCAATATTTAACATCTTGAAAGAAAACGTTCGCAAAAGCGCCGAAGAGCTTGGGATTGCTAATGAGTTTTACTTCCAACACGACAAAGGCCCCAAACGGCGGGAATTGTTCGTTTGTGTGTACTCTACTACACGCCGCTCACATTAAAAACACCTCCCCAATCGCCAGATACAAACCCCATCGAACATCTATGGAGTGAATTGGAGTCCAGACTAAGAAAACACCACATAACAAGTAAATACACTTGAAACCGTTACTACAACAAGAATGGGGAACATTTCATCTGAAATAACACGGGAACTGAATTTATCAATGCCCAGCAGGTTAAAAGAAATAATATATAGGAAAGGCAAACAAACGCGCTATTGATCGAGTTAGTAATATCTGTTTCTTCACTGAGTTGTGAACTCTTCTGCAATACGGTATGAATACTTATGTACAGATAAGTAGTGCCATGGAATACGAATTTGTTGCTTTGTTATGTACTGTTATTTACTTCCAGTTTATTTTGTGCTTTTTAGTGTACACTGTTGTACAAGGTATGCGATTGGGTTTGTAATTTTGACCTGTACTCTGTATTGGTCCAGCAATAAAGCATTTTGTTTTGGATGGGTTGGGGTATGAATACTTCTGTCCATGTCTGTAAATCGCAATTGGGATCCATAGGGATCCTGTTCGAAGGCTGCCCCCTTTTGTTTTTATCTCCGCGTCAGTTACGAGCTAGCTGTTGTGCTCCGAACTGAACTGACGCAATCACATAACAATAACCCAAATGACAAAATATAACACAAAGCCGACCAACCAAATTACAGACAAGAAGATATACGAGCCCAAGTTACGGAATAATGTCAATTAAGCAAAACAATTTTGCAGACTAATAGAGATGCAATAGGGTGGGGGAGTATGCATAAAACCAGTCACAAATGCGTCCAGTCCGAAGAACTTTGCAGATGTCATCTTGAAAATTCAGGGTATCAATAGCATATTCATCACGCAGATGTTGACGGAAAGGCAACACCTGATTAAGCACAATGTTTAAATAAACATGCTGGTTCATGTTAATGGTCACCTCGGTGAGCGAGTCCAATCCATGATATGAAAAACACCCCCAAAACATCACAGACCCACCTCCAGCTTGAACCTAACCTTGCAAACATCCAGGATGAAATGCTTCATTTGGCCTTCGGTGCACTCGACGACGTGCGTCATTGGAATACAAGCAAAAACGTGATTCGCTGGACCACATTACGTTCCGCCAGTCAGCTACTGTCCACGTTCGATGATTTCTAGCCCTTTGAAGACGAGCAGCTTTTGTGTGCCTGTGTAAGTAATGGCCTCTTGCGAGATGACCAACTTCAAATGTTCATTGTATACAGTTCTCGTCACAATGTTATCTCGTCAACAGGTTGGGATGGACCTTCATTCACTGACCGCAGCAATTCCTGTCGGATTTTAATTCACAAGCCGTGAAACGTGTCTCTATTCCTTCTCAATCAGGATCTCTTTCCGACCAAAATTCTGACGTCGTATTTCGTGGCAACGTGTAGTACACCACTGCTTGTAGACACGTTGAACAGTCCGCTGCGAAACACCAACAAATCCAGCAACTTCACGCACCGTACGGCCATGGGCACAGCCAAACACGATTGCCCATTTTTGCCACTCTGTCACATCCTTACATCTACCGTGTTGACGTACACCTGAAACATCAATGTCTCACTGATCGCTACTGCTTTATGCTCACGTAGAGGCAGTGTGCGTGCGGTTGAGCGCGGGACTCGTTCGGTGCGCCAACTATACAGGGTTAACGATCCATCTGTGCGTGCGCACTAGGGTGACTAGTTTTTCTTTGGTCCGGTTACCTTATTTAGCAGTGGAGGAAGGATATGCCTTCCAGAAAAAAATGTAAACAGGAAATATGTCATACTTTACAATCAAACCGCACGAGTATTAGCAAAAAGCGGAATTGCATCCCTGAACAAAAACCTTACGCGATACTAATAAATGGAATGCATTTTTGAATTCAGTGCACACAACAACATAAATATTTCATAGTTTCATGTTCTGGCATTTTTGTTGTACAGTGAATTACATTACAATTGCGATATATCGTAGTCTATATCTCCACCCAGTAGAACAGGAAATCTTTTCTAAATCAATTAGTTTAAATTTGTTTGGGGTGATATCCTGCAACTAAAACAAATATAACTTTAGAAATATTACACCTGTTACACTGTTCGTGTTATATTAAGCAGTGTATAACTTCACAACTAGTTGAACATTATGTCACTACTGCATGAGAATTGCAGATACACAACAGGCATGCATTTTCAGTATCGTCTTGAAACGGCTTAGATATTTGGTCAATGCAGGTAAAGTAATCTCATTATCAGAACCCCAGTTTACAAATGAATATTTGCCATAGTTTGTGTTCAACGGTCTTCCCCTTATATTCCGTGATCGATCTAACCTCTTAACAGAAATTTTCTAGTCAGATGTTCAAATCTCCCCATACCAGATTTTTTGGATATCATAGTACATGACAACTACCTCTGTGGATCATTCGAAGAGTGTCGGCCTCCAGACTCCAAGAATCACGGTTCAAACCCGGCAGAGGTAATCAGAGTTTTGAAGAGAGAAGAATAATTCATTCCATGTCGTAGGGTTGAGGTGTTGTAAATATTTCGATTTGAGTTTGTTCTGGTATCGACATTCATGGATAGTGTTACTATTTGAAGTGGTGGACTAGGTCTAGTAAAGTGAGTTAGTGGGATTCTGTATTTGGTCATGTTTTGACTTACTTACTAGCTGCGAAGAGCCTCCATAGTAGTAGTCGCACTAACCAGCGTGAATGTAAGGGTCATTGTTTGTTCTTTTTCCATATTCTATATTTTCTACGGGTTTATATTGTAACGATTCGTGATAGGTTGTGCATTGCTATTGACATTTATTTGATTGCTTGGACACTGAGAATGCGGGTTCGATTCATCAGCGGTTGCTTATTATTTTTATTTTCTCCGCGCGCGTGAGTTTATTTTATTTTTGGTTTGATTTTTTAAATACAGTAGTTCGTTAACAGTAGATCAAGGAGACAAAATTAGTTAGGCAGACCTGTAGTTGTAGAATTTAAGAAAAACAGTTATTTACGTATTGTACTTGGATGACCCACGTGCTTGTAATTAAATAAGTTTGATTGATATTAGTTCCACATAACCTGAAAGTTTTCTCAAGTGACTGACACTTTCCTTTAACTTAATTTTTGTTTGGCGGTCCTTCTGAACGTGCTGTTCATTATATATATTTAGCTTCATTTTGTTCTTTCTGAACATGCTAAGCGAAATAATTTCTTGAACATATGTTGGTTCTTTCCGAACATATTTCTTGATAATGCGTATTTGAGCATTGGTTTAATAGTATCTTAAAGGTGCTCTGTGGTGGCATCAGATGGTGCGATTTTCTTTTTTTAGTTGTTGCAACTTAACTTTGAAAAGCACCATCTTTGCAATTAACAATTTATAAGCGGTCCAACTCAACTGGAGGTTAGTTTAGATCGATTAAGGGTTCATTCCATGGCTGTGTAGGTATTTATAATTAGTGGACAACCTTAATTAAATAAAAATTTGGAGTTCAGCTGTGAAAGTCAGATTTTCCACGGATCGTGTAGATTAACCCATAGTTCTTGATTTGGAAACTGAGTTTCCGATTTTCAGTTTTTTACGTTTTCTTTATGGTTTTGCCGTCCCAATATTTCAATTCTACATTCAAGAAATATTGTGACTATGTAATGTATATATTTCAGATATTTTAAACGATATCGAATGTGACTGTTAAATTTTCTGACACAGATAGGTCTTATGGCAGCGATGGGAAAGAAAAGTGCTAGAACTGCGAAGGGAGCGGCCGTTGCCTTAATTAAGGTACAGCCCCAACATTTGCCTGGTGAGAGAATGGGAAACCACGGAAAACCATCTTCGGGACTGTCGACAGATGGGTTCGAACTCACTATCTCCCGAACGCAAGTTCACATCGCGATATATCCAGTGATTGGGGCGCATCTTGCATCTTTTGTTTGGTGCAATTCCTTTCACGGTGTCGTAGGATTCTTCTCCTGAAAAAAAATATGGGACTAGTTTTGAATTTCCAGAGTTTCATTTGGCCTTCGAACTCACCGGACATCAATCCTGTAGGGCATGTTTGGAAGTTGATGGTGAGGCATACAGGCCCTCGATGTGCTGAACTCAGGGCCTGTATCGAAGATTGAACTACACACAGTCTGGTTGGACATACCTCCTGACTATTACCGTCTTCATGATGAATCAGCGGTATATACTGTAGCTCCCTAGGAAATCCTATGTACATTATCATAATATTTAATGTTATACTTACCTCACACATGAGTAATCAATTAACTTTCCCAGAGTTGCACTACAATATTTATTTTATTTACGTCATAAATTCCAACCAAGGAAAACACAGAAAACACATGATACATTTAAAAGTTTCCTTACTTAAATTCGATAAGTTCAAAGCTGTATCGTAAAATAGATTTAAAAACTGAAAATCGCTAACGAAGGACAAACATTATATACACTCTTCTTCTAGCATTCTGAAATATTTATTGACTGTTAACAGTAGAAGTTATCTAATAAATTTACCAAATATATGTGAAATTATTTTTAGGAAATTTAATCACCTGTAAATTTACCTTGTTCCTTATTTTTCATTCCATGGCCATAACAGAATAGGTTTACAAGTATTGTACCTTAAAGAAAGAAAACACTGATTATTAGTAAATACATTTTAATGGCAGATGGTATGTACAGGTTATTTATCAAGTAAGGGGCCTACTTGGACCTAGTGCAATGTACTGCGTAAAATGTTCGAAATGTCAGCAAACCATACATAGTAAACGCGAACAAAATATCTACACTGAGGAATAAATAGTCTGTAGAAGCAATCGCTTTGAATAGTTATTTATAATCGTTATTTAAATGATCGTTATTTATTTATGTGGACCTTTAATGAGTGGAAAGACTAGCGAGTGATTTAATTAATAATAATAATAATGTTATTTGTTTTACGTCCCACTAACTACTTTTTAAGGTCTTCGGAGACGCCGAGGTGCCGGAATTCAGTCCCGCAGGAGTTCTTTTACGTGCCAGTAAATCTACCGACACGGGGCTGTCGTATTTGAGCACCTTCAAATACCACCGGACTGAGCCAGGATCGAACCTGCCAAGTTGGGGTTAGAAGGCCAGCGCCTTAACCGTCTGAGCCACTCAGCCCGGCAGTGATTTAATTACACGCATGCAAAAAAGTTCACGTTGCAAGTGCTGCATACATAGTTTTACTTATTACCGTAACCAAATTACCAATTCTATGGAAAGAAACATAATAGGCCTACATCATTTGTAAAAATACAAATTGCGCACCATGAAGGAGCCATCACAGGGGCACGTAAGCGGGTACAGGTACAGGACATGGTAGTATAGCAACACGCTACACCACATAACAAACGCTTACAGGATGCACTTAGCACAGTGCTGGACAGCCCATAGCACCGATATGGCGATATGGTCGGATATGGAGACATCCAGACGTCAGATATTCTGCTGAGAGAGATCCTGCCACAGCTGGCGAAAATGACCCTCCAAATCTGTCGTAGTTGCCACTGACCGAAGTTGTCCACCAATCTGGTCCCAAATCTTCTCGATGGGTGAGAAATCTAGAGACCTTGCTGGTTAGAGATATCCGGGCATTATCCTGCTAGAAAATGAATTTGTCGAACTGCACCAGGAATGAATACGCATACGGTCGCAGTACTTCCTGGATGCATCGCCATGGCATCAGAGTTCCTTCAGTCACCAGCAGTGGGGAGCGAGGATCGCAGGAAGAACTACTCCATACCATGACATCTCTTGTCGGGGCAGTGGGTCATTCCACAATGAAGTGTGGATCACTGCGCCGCCTAGAACATCTCGAGAGTCGACTTCGGTGGTCATATCTATCCCGACAGAACCGTGATTCGACGTGAACACTATTCGTCAATCCGCAAGTTGCCTGTTCAAACGTGCTCGGCGATGTCCAGATTGGAATGGTAGCCACGACGACAGATCCTGCTGCGTTAGTCGCCTGGTTATGGTACTCGTCCACAAAGGCGTATCCCCCAGCTGCCAGTAACATGTCTCAGGAGTGGAGTACCTACAGCCAGTAGCACAATGAAATAATCCTCCCTGCTGGTGGTCCGCCGGAGTCGACCCGAGCCTCTCGACGCGTGTTACGTTCCCACTGCGTCCAATACCGACGCAAAGTGTAGTCAGACTAGTTCAAGTGCCGAGCAATGCAAGCGTCCAAAGTGCGTCTCTTAGTCCGACGAAAGAAAAAAAGGAAAAAGTGCACACCATGAATGAATCGTGTGAGTACGACGGAGGTTGTTACACATTATCGTCATAGTCATAGGCTGACGTCTGCGTTTAATACTGACTGCTTGCTCAGAAGTGCCATTAGGGGGCGTACATGTCCCTCTCTCGTTCTTAGGCGCAAGACACTGAATAAGATCTTAGTAGCAGAGACAGCCTCAGAGCTATGTTGAGTGAATACACAACATGCCCCGACGGCACATTCGACGATCCTTTGATCAGCGAGACGAACGAACAAACTGCAGGAACAAACATACACTACACTATGTGACTTTAATTTTAAAAGTTTACATTGGCGTGCAGGGTAACGTTTATCTTGTACTGGAAGTCTGGCATCGCATCTCGCCTGTCAGATGTTCAAATGTGGTCAAATGTTTCGACTTTATACAACTGTCGTAATACTTTTTAAACGTTTGCCTGTAATCTGGCTCCTTGTTCTTTTTTCAACTTTTGCAACAAGGGAGAGAAAAGCTGTTCTCATATATATGACCTTTCACTCGAGATGGATGTGATGGACGAAACCAAAAGTAATAGTTTCGTGTGACGGCCAGGTGGTGTCTTGAAAGGGAGAATATAGTCCCAAGAATAACAAATAATCGATTGTAAGGAAAGATATTGGCATGTTGCGGTTTAATATCAGTTAACCGAGAGTCTAAATTGAAAGAAATTATCACCAGGAACAGAGAACGAGGCTTGCTGGAGGGAAAACGTGTTAAAATATGCTAATCCGAATTTGGAAGGCTGTAAAGCTACACAAAACTTTAATGTGAAGACAGTTTTTAAGCTATTAAGAATGAAATTGACTCATATGTACTGTTAATTTAAATGGGAGAAGTCGGTGACATCTTATTCAAATGTTGGCTGATATCTTTCGAAGTCATAGCAGAATGGATGATTAACAAATTATAATGTAATAAAAGTGAGTCTCCGTGGCTCAGACGGCAGCGCGTCGGCCTCTCGCCGCTGGATACCGTGGTTCAAATCCCGGTCACTCCATGTGAGATTTGTGCTGGACAAAGCGGAGGCGGGACAGGATTTTCACCGGGTACTCCGGTTTTCCCTGTCATCTTTCATTCCAGCAACACTCTCCATTCTCATTTCATAGCATCTATCAGTCATTAATAAATCACTTTGGGAGTGGCGACCCCATCGTACTAATAGCCTATATATGCTTCATTGATTACATCCCTGACCCGGTCAACGACTGGAAAAACAGGTTGTCGGTTTTTTTCCAATGTTATAAAAAGCCAAGCTAAATTAATGAAACAGTATTCGGGAGATAGTACGTTCGAACCCCACTGTCGGCAGCCCTGAAAATGGTTTTCCGTGGTTTCCCATTTTCACACCAGGCAAATGCTGGGGCTGTACATTAAGTAAGGCCACGGCCGCTTCCTTCCCATTCCTAGCCCTTCCCTGTCCCATCGTCGCCATAAGACCTATCTGTGTCGGTGCGACGTAAAGCAACTAGCAAAAAATAATAATAATAATAATAATGAAAAGTATTTACACTAAAGATATCTGGGAATTATGCCATAACATGGCAAGTTTTATTTTAAACTAACTATATTACCCGGCGTTTCCCGGGCACTTATCCTGAACACAATGGATTCGACAGTAATATTCGTCGTTTTCAATTATTTTTAATGTCATCCCCTCCGCTGGGGGTCTTACCCCAAATAATTATTTTCCAGATAGTATAGTAAGTCACGTACTCTCCAAGTTTAGTTGACAACTATGCTGGAATATAATAGATACATAATCTCGGCCATTTTGGACATTCTTTTTCACCTCTTCTCAACCTCCATTCCGACTGGGGCTTAACTATGACTTAAATAGCATCCCGAGTGTCACGAAGTTATGGGAGTCCTGCCCCCACAGCCATTTTTTCAGATAGTAAGCCGTAAGTTGAAAGCTCTGCTGGAACATACACATTCATCTGTAATCTTGGCTACTTTGTATATTTTCCTTTTCACTCCTTCTCACCCCATATCGATGGGGCTAAACTTTGACTTAAACGACATCTGGAATGTCACTATTCATCTCAGCGACCCCCAAAACTATGGATTCTACTTTAATATTGGTGTTTTATACTTTTATACTTCACCCCCAATCTCGGCCATTTTGGACTTTTTCACCCCTTCTCACCCCCCATGCAGATGGGGGTTGAACTTGGACTTAAATAACATGCAGAGTGTCACTGTTCATCTCAGTGACCCCGGAACCTATGGATTCGACACTATTTTTCGATTTTTTAATGCTATTCTCTCCCCACCTCCACGCCTAGGGTGGCTTACCCAAACAGTGTCTTTTTTTTTTTTCAGTCATATGTGTAGCAGAATCTCTCCTTGGCCTAGCTTATATTTACTCACGTGCCTCCTTCGAACACCAGCCCTGTATTCTACTGACGTTGCCATGGTCATTTATTCATCCGATTCCTAAAGCGAGATAGTGTGATGTCAATATCTCTATAACGGTTGGTTTTAGGCCCTTAAAACATGGTTTTGCGGGCCCGTAGGGCCTCACCGAGTTTTGTTCATCGCGTCGTGAGGCTTTAAATAAGCTTAGTCTTGTCCTTGTACGATAAATTTTATATTTAGCCTATATTAGTCAATGTTAATGAGCCAAAGGGTCTAAATCTAGGGAATGGAGAGGTATGTTAATATTTATTGTAGAGGGGGTTACCCGCAGGGTACTAAAAGGTAAGTATACAAAATTTGGTTCCGATTGGTGGAATGGTATGGATTTGTATATGAGGAACGGACGGAAGAACGGACAGAGGGACAGACATTCTGCTTTCTATATATATGTAAAAGATGATGTATTATTGATGGAAGCAACAGTCAATTAAGTCCGCCTGCTCTAAAAGAGAAATCAAGCATTCAGACTGTCTGTGAATCTCGTACGGAGAAGGTGTTCTGGTGCTCTGCAAATTAAGGATTCGGATCGGCATATTACCCGACTGTTGACGTCGGTAAGCCGAATAGTTCACTATTGCAGGTTATGCGTTGAATTGGAATATCTAATGGCCCTGAAGTTGAAATGCTGTGAATATATCTCAAGGAGCCGAAGATTCAGTTAAATCACCAAAACATTGGAAGTTTATTTTACCTGTGTAATTTTAGAAATACGCGTGTGTTAATCTTAGATAGTTTGAAAAGGCGAGTGTTGAATGTAATAGTCGTGTGTGGTATATAAGATGTGTGACGTTCGACTATTTAGCGTCTGCGAGTTTCAGGATATCTTGGCGGTGTTGGAAGATATGTCTTATTATCATGAAGTGGAAATCATCACTACGATGTCCGGCTAAACAATGAGGCGACCTCTCAGAGCCTGAAGGATGGACTGGGGACCGTAATCCAACCATGTGAGTCGAGATGAAGCTGCCAACAACAAGCTAAGTGCACATTCTGACTTTCTTACGCCTATTTATCTTTTCATTAGTTTTTATCTTCACTTTCATCTTGTATTAATTAGGTTATTATGATAATTAGGCGCGACATGAGAGAACGCAGTGCCTTAGAATTCATGTTCTCCAGATTCGAGATAAATATGAATGGATGGTCTAATTGAATCATCAAAAGGAAATAATGCTAATACGTATCTAAGATTTAGACTGTATAATCAGAATTGAATAGGTAAATTAGCGATCATTTTTGCATATTACAGATTCTAGCTGTGCGATTTTCTTTGATGCCTATTGTGCGCGTATTTAACTGTGATCTTCAAGCATGGCCAGATACAAATGTTTAGCCTGGCAGAGTCATCAGAAATAAACATGTTTAATAAAGTTAATGAGAATGACATAGAGATAGGTATATGAAATCGTGAAGATGATCTTCTGTGAGAGAGCACTGAAGGCGAGGATAATATTCATGTCAGTGTGACGTTGAATAGGCAGATTGTAGTTGCATACGTCGTAAAGAGTAAATTTTCGATAATGAGCCATTGAAATGAGATGATATACGAGACTCTCTTGATATTATTATTTTGTCAAAGGGAATGATTTTTCGAAATTATTTAATGAAGATGATAATGCAAGAATATAATGGTATTTAAAGATGAGTCTTCGAAAGTACAGTTATGTGGATAAAAATGTTATTCTGCGTGTATGTCCCGTGAGATTAATATGTTGAGTTTACATGCCTTCTGAATGAGCGAGATAGGAATCTTCGATTATGTTTCTTTTCTTTTTTTTTGCTATTTGCTTTACGTCGCACAAACACAGATAGGTCTTACGGCGACAATGGGACAGGAAAGGCCTAGGAATGGGAAAGGAAGCGTCCGTGGCATTAAGGTACAGCCCCAGCATTTGCCTGGTGTGAAAATGGGAAACCACGAAAAACCATCTTTACGGCTGCCGACAGTGGGGTTCGAACCCACTATCTCCCGAATACTGGATACTGGCCGCATTTAAGTGACTGCAGCTATCGAGCTCGGTGATTATGTTTCTATTGTAATTAACTATCTAGCTTTATTGTACGAAGTGTCGGTTATTCACTGCGATAATGCCATTCCTTGCGCAGCCAGTCCCTGCTATGAATGGTGCGAAAATGTTGCTCATGCGGTCGGTTGGTGAATGCATTTCAGTTGGCTTGGTAGACTGATATGTAATAGCAACTTCTGGCTCGGTGAGGAGAGCAACGGGAAACTACCTCGCTCCTCATTTCCCTAGTAGGCCTACGCCTCTTCAGTGATGCCTAGGCCATCTATGACAGCTGATGGCAGAGCTGATGAGGATCCAACCAGCTTTAGGGCTGAAGACTGAACATACATACATCTTCGATACATGTTACATGGAAAATATGTAGGTCAACTGCTAGCATGATTACACGATAATAGGTTAACCTATCGTAATTTGAGTTGCACAACCATGTGTAAGAGGTAATACAAATGATCATCAGATAACGGTGCATTCTATTCCTTTGGTACCATTTACAGTAAGATTTGAGTATGAGATTTACAGAGTAGGATCATCATGAGCTGGAACAGACTTGTGTTTTCTTTCATTTCTAAGGGTAATTATTGTCTGTATCTTTTGCATAATACAGGCGTAGCAAAATTGCGGTCATTTATGAGATTTTATTTAGATCCTGAGACCAAGCGTTATCTTATTCCAGGTCTATCAGCGTTGTAAACCTACACGTTTTACTGGGCTGTTGTTTCCTCTCAAGCTGCGATTTGATTTTGTTTAACATGTAAACATGTGTATGCAGTTCATTATTCTGATTAAAAGAGAAATAGCATGTGGGAAAGGCCGGAGGGCATACTATGAATAAGAAACGGCAAATCTAATTTACAGAAAAACAATGATGTTAAATTTAGATTGTCATGTTGGGAACGTGTGTTATCGATGGCTCTAGATCAGTATTTTATTGGGATGAATCCTTAATTTTCATTTGAATTGACAAAGGACCATCTATCAATGTTAAGAAAACTTGAAACCGATTTACACACCATACAAAAGAGCACACTGAAATATGTAAAACCCTCGAATATTACATCCTATCGTGCACGTATCTACAAGTTACATGGTGGTAAAGATCTGCGGGTGTAGGTCGTCAGTGTCCAATCGGTGTGAAGATATTTTGAACTGCTGGCGCGATGTAAGGAGAAGCGGACGAGAAAGAGAGGGAGAGGGGGGGGGGGGGAGGGAGGGAGAGAGATAATTGTGGGTGCAACGAACCGTGTGAACATTGTACGCCTGTTAAACTACGTATTCGTTTCCTTTAAATCATAATGCAGTTATCACAAAACTTGGAATTAATGTATACATGTTTTAAAGACACAATTAAAAACTAACCTGCGGTTGTGTTGTAATCGCATGAGGGACAAAATATTCAAGGTAAACATATGTATGAGTATGCACTGATTAAACAATCACATACTCACCAATAATGTGGCAGTCGTGTTTAATCCCCTTCAACATATTCAATCTATTGTGAATGATAATGGAAATTAAGAAAAAATGTTCAAAACACAATAGCTTCTCGCACCAGCTACATTTCAGTAAAGAAAGCTGATTATTATTATTATTCTCCATAAGAAATCGCAAGTACCAGTTCCTTTCCTAATACAATAGCCTGTACTATTTTCAACATTTCCATTCGTACTAATTAGGCCCGCTAATTTCCATCAATGTTTATGTGACAAACGGAAGCACGGTGAGCATTCTTGATTGTAGATCAGTGACATGCGTTTGATAATATTGTTACGCTGTTGTAAGTTCACATCGATATTATTATTTGACACAACGAAATGTCGGTCCATTGTTTTGAAAATTCGGAAAATTAAATTTTTCAGGTTCATAGTTAAATGAAAGTATTTCATGTATTAAATTATTATCTTTGTGAAGGTGCCCAGGAATCCAACAGTAAACAGTTCGATGGACCAGTGAGAGGTAGAAGTGTCAATTCCAGCAATATACGGAAAGATTATTTTGTCATTTTTCCAGATTTCGACCACTGCACAATTAAATTAGAGGCTTTAAACATATCCTGCTGGACAGTTTGACTAGGTCACTTTGGTTCCTGCAACACGATAAACAGACAGGGAAAGAGACATCCCATGCATTATACAATTGGCATAATTGTGAATGAATGTGTCCGTGCGCTTTGTGATTGTGTAACACCACACACTATCTTCTTACCACGGCGATCAAGTGTTCTCCCGAAATGCGATTCTGTCTTGATGTCCGATTGATCTGCATTATACTTATGGTCAGCACCATACTGTTCTATAAGCAACATTCTCTCTTCTCTCCAGTAATATAGTATGTATGTTGTTAGTAGTTTCATCTTCTTCTTTTCGTGTGACAAACTACAAAAGGATGTAAAGGAGAAGGCATATA
The DNA here is from genome assembly GCF_040414725.1 of Anabrus simplex. Classification (NCBI taxonomy): domain Eukaryota; kingdom Metazoa; phylum Arthropoda; class Insecta; order Orthoptera; family Tettigoniidae; genus Anabrus; species Anabrus simplex. The sequence continues at coordinate 296,798,741 of NC_090267.1, forward strand.
AGTCTCTGGTAAGACCCCAACTACAGTATGGTTCCATTTTTTTTTTGCTAGGGGCTTTACGTCGCACCGACACAGATAGGTCTTATGGCGACGATGGGATAGGAAAGGCCTAGGAGTTGGAAGGAAGCGGCCGTGGCCTTAATTAAGGTACAGACCCAGCATTTGCCTGGTGTGAAAATGGGAAACCACGGAAAACCATTTTCAGGGCTGCCGATAGTGGGATTCGAACCTACTATCTCCCGGATGTAAGCTCACAGCCGCGCGCCTCTACGCGCACGGCCAACTCGCCCGGTTGTAGTATGGTTCCAGTGTATGCGACCCTCACCAGGATTACTTGATTCAAGAACTGGAAAAAAATCAAAGAAAAGCAGCTCGATTTGTTCTGGGTGATTTCCGACAAGACAATAGCGTTACAAAAATGTTGCAAAGTTTGGGCTGGGAAGACTTGGGAGAAAGGAGACGAGCTGCTCGATTAAGTGGTATGTTCCGAGCTGTCAGTGGAGAGATAATAATTTCGTGTGGTTATTTCTAGCAGAGTGCAGCCCTTTGAAGGCTGACCCTCCGACGAGGGTGGGCGCCATCTGCCATGTGTAGGAACTGCATGTTATTGTGGTGGAGGATAGCGTTATGTGTGGTGTGTGAGTAGTGGAGAGATGGCGTGAGAGGACATCAGTAGATGAATAAGTTTGAGTGGTGTCTTTAAAAGTAGGAAACATCACAATATGAAGATAAAGTTGGAATTCAAGAGGACAAATTGGGGAAAATATTCGTTTATAGGAAGGGGAGTTAGGGATTGGAATAACTTACCAAGGGAAATGTTCAATTATTTTCCAATTTCTTTGCGATCATTTAAGAAAAGGCTAGGAAAACAACAGATAGGGAATCTGCCACCTGGGCGACTGCCCTAAATGCAGATCAGTAGTGATTGATTGATTGAAAACTTTTCGTGATCCTACGTGAAAATGCTGCTTGAAATTCCATTCTCATGTTGCACTTGCTGACAAAGGTAAATCAAGTGATTTGGCTTCTTCACGGGCCCATTTTTGTAAGTTCCTATTGTGCACTATCAAGTTGTTGTTTTCTATTAGAATGAAATAGTAGTAGTGAAAATCCACAGCCTGTTTCCAGTCATTCGCCTGGGGCAAAACGGAATGAATGAAGCCCCATCTAGCGGCGAGGATAGGAATTTTGCCGGCTGCGAAGCCTGTCGTACTTCTCTGGGGCAATGATTAATGACTGACACATGAAATGAAATTATATTGGAGAGTGTTGATGGAATAAAAGACGACAGGGAAAACCGGAGTAACCGGAGAAAAACCTGTCCCACCTCCGCTTTGTCCAGCACAAATCTCACATGGAGTGACCGGGATTTGAACCACGGAACCCAGCGGTTGAGGGGCCGGTGCGTTGCGACCTGAGCCACGGAGGCCCACAGAGTGAAATAGTAGTATTAATAATTATAAACACATTGCACAAAGATATGTAATATTAATACAACAATAACGTCCGAGCTTAATTCCTTGGTAGTTGATACTTAGTATAAGTGGCAATTCCCGTAAAAAGGAGTAAGTAAAAACGGGTTATATAATATTATAAATAAAAATTTTAATTTAGCCTACATATTTGTATCGTTTCATTGCCATGGAAACTGTTCAATTTTGTAATATGCTCTAATTTCCTGAACCAATACAACCGTAGATTATGAAATCTGCACCATAATACATCAGAGATGAGACCCCTCAACACCCTTTTGACAAAGTTTCTAATCGGCAAACATTAAACATACAGCCTAATTGATAGCAATATTCCCTGCATTAAGTTTAACACTTACCATATTATCAGCACATGTATGAGGTAGCATAACACCAGCTAAGAAAGTATCTGACAAGCCTTTCAGACCTCCAAAGCATGGCGAGAGAACACTGGTCACTAAATACGGAGCAAAGCAGACAATTGCAAGCCACCAAGCGAAAAGGAACAGAACCGTAAACCAAAAAAAGACATATACCAAATTTCTAGCGCCGCCGCAACCCATAACTTTACACTTCAACCTGAAAAAACAAGAGAAGAAGACAAGTGTTACAATTATTAATATACAATAGAATGATATACGGAGTGACACAAACTTCAAGCTCTTCCCTAGACTTTAATTTCTTCCTTGCTTATGACATCTGCACCATACGCACCAAAGTTGAATCCCTAAAACACCCTTCGGACAATGTAAGAAGGCAAACTGATATTCTTGATGCGTATGTTTAAAAATTCGTGTAAAATATGTGAGTTTTCACAGGATTAGGCTTCCCAGAACTGCCAGTTCACACTCGTTCATATATTTTATCTTTCAGTATTTGGTGACCATTCACCTAGTTCCACTACCTTGTACATATATTTTAAGCCATGAGTAAAATGGTATTTTTACCTACGTCGTATTCCCACGATATGTAACATTGTTTAGAAATAATGACGATAGTATTTGATGAAGAGAACTTAAAACTAAAAGCAACGTGAATACAAATGCTGGTGGCCTGATTCGAAGTTGCTAAACCACTAGCAAAAGAAAAAGTTAAGCAAGTGTTCCAGAAAGCCACCCTTGTGACTGTCTCCTCCTTGAAATATTTCATCTCAGAAGTTCAGAATCTAGGAATGAAGTAAATTTTAACCCACCGGTTGAACCAAGATTCACTCGAGAATTTGTTTTCCCAGGAGGATTAAAACCACCAATTCAGGAAAGGGAGGATGACGACTGATAATTTAATGATTGTGAGAAGTATAATTGATAAATATGTGAGAAAAGTAGGCGCTAAAGTGTTTATTGCTACAATTGACTTCCAGAAGGCTTTCGATACAGTGATCAGGGAGGCCTTGTTTGAAAGATTGGGGAGGGTTGGGGTGGGAAAGAAGATGAGAAGAGCGATCAGAAGTATATATGAGAAAGTCTATTGTAGCATCAGGGTGGAGGAAGGGGTGGTAAGTGAAGTGACTGAGTCGAAAGTTGGGCTGAAACAGGGATGTAAATTGTTGCCAATCCTTTTCCTATTGCTTATTATCGACCTACTAGGTGGTGATGTAGAGAGGAAGTGGGCTCACCCGGTACTAGGCAAACAAGAAATTCCATGATTGATCTTGGCGTAAGCCGTACTGTTGCTGTCGTTAACAGCGGGAGGTCTGCAAAGAAGTTTGAATGAAGTAGGAAGTTTTGCGAAGAAATGGTCATTGAAGATCAACAGTAAGAAATCTAAGGTGATGGTATGCAGGAAAGGGAATAAGAAGAAACCGGGGGTAAAGTGGGTAATAAATGGGGAAGTGATAGAGATGGTGGAGTACCTGGGGTTGATGCTGAGTAGAAATGGTAGCTGGGTGGAGCAGATTAGGCGGGCCAAATGGAAGGGCCAAGCGGCACTCTCAGTAACTAGGATATTGGAAAATAAATGTAGGGGGGCAAGCTATGCTATACAAAGTATGGTGTTTAATGCGGTGGTGAAGAGTAAAATGTTGTATGCTTCGGAGGTCTGAGGCGTAGAAAAGGAGTGTGTGATATTAGTGCAGGTAGAGAGTAGGTTCTGTAAGATTGTTATGGGCCTACCCTTGTGCACCGCGAGTGCAGGAGCGAAGATGTTGTGTAAAGAATACATCAAGATTGATATTTAAAAAAGAGTGCTTGGTTACTGGTGTAGATTAAGAGAAGGTGAAGGGGGCCTAATTCTGCAGTCGGCCTACCAAAGTCAAATGGAGGACTATTATTGTGATTACTGGGTGGACAAGGTGAAAAATACCTTAGATAGACTGGGGTTGGGCGAGGTTTTTAATTTTAAATGGGGGAGGAGTAGGGGCACGTATTGAAAACATGTGATTAAGACGGCGAGAGATATTGCTGACCAAGAACTAGTGGCCGAATGTCGAATGAGGGCTACCCTAAAAATGTTTCTGAGGGTAAATCAGATGGTAAATTTGAGAGTGGAAAATGTAAATAGGATGGTGAGTAGAGGGCTAATCTGGTCGTCGTTAGGTGTATATATTAATAAAGGTTGGACGAAGTTAAAAGTACGTTGTGTGTATTATGTGGTGAAGAAAGGAAGGACTTTCACTTGCTGACAGAGTGTAAAGAAACGCTGGAAGAGAGGCGGGTGTTTAATAAACAACAGTTGGAGTAGATCTCTCATCCGTGCAATGGAGATAAGTTTTTGAGGTGGTTAGTGTCGGAAAGGAAGAGTGCTGGAAATTTGTGTAGGTTTTTAATAAAAATCAGAAACAGATGTACAGCAGCCTTAAATGTAAATTCTCAGTTGTGCCAAAAGCAGAATGATCCTAGTAGTGGTTCGTCATGACACAGGCAGAATGTTAAATTTCGCGAATCAGCACAGAGGAAATGTCGGCCCTCCTCGCTGCTGGCTAGCAGCGAGAAGGGGGGAGGGGAGGTGCTGACGTGTGTCTCCACAAGAAGGCATCTTAGCATATGCAAGATGCCAGATCAGGAGAGATCGGATGACACATGCCATTACGTACCCAGGAAGTGAGGTTGTTAACATTGGGTTACCGTGTTTTGCCTTTTTTGTTTTCTATTTAACACAGTTGGCCGCGAGGCCAGTGGATTTACTTTTTCCTTGTTTTTGTGTTTAATGTTGTTATGCTCAGCAGCGTGGGGTATTATTGTATCCTTATAATGTATTGTCTATGTAGTCTTGGTTTCATTGTTTCTGTTTTCTGCTTGTAACTTTCATAGTGTTGCATATTTTTTTCAATTGAGAATTTGGATTTTTCTCCGCTAAGATCGATTAGATTGTGAAACTGTAGACTCAGTTTTGTTTTACTCAGAATGCCTTTTTGGGTTTCAGTAGTACAGCGCGTGTACTAAACTTACTACCAATAACCACGGTCTTCTGATACGATTAGCTGTATTATATTGTATATTACTGTGTTCGTTATCTGCGTTGCAAGATTTTCGTAACGCAACGGTTCAAATCCCGTTACAAGATGATATCTGTATTTTTATTATTATTATTATTTCATCTGTGATATTATTATTATTATTATTATTATTATTATTATTATTATTTTATCTGTGAGATTACTATTATTGTATTATTCTTATTCAATTCAATTCTGCAATGCTTGTCGCTTGCGTGATTGTAGTTAAATGTATGCATACATACGTGTGTGTAGATGTAACACTAAAAACATGTACAGTGAGAGTTGATGTATATCAGATGTGGATATGACATTGCTACATTGTGCAATACTGCTGGCGTTACTGCTAAGTCATTGCTACGTCATCGTGAGCATTTAGCGCTGAGCTCACGTTCTTGGAGATACCTACTGGGAGCCGCGGGGGATTTCTCCATAGGGTGTAATATTTGTCGCGAGGTGAGAGTAGATCATAGTTATTTCTGGAGGTTACGTAGGTGCGTCAACCAACGTCCATAAAAGGTGGCTGTATCTTGTAAGCGTCAGTCATTAGTTGAAAGGAAGCTGAACAGTGAAGAAGTCATTATTCTATTGGAAGGAGAGGCCACAGTTGGTCATTTACTGAACGAGATGGAGAGGCCTCAGTTGGTTGAAGATACGGACGCAAAGGCTCCATGGAGTCATAGAAGGATACACTTGCAATGAAGTCATACCATACAGACTTACCAAAAAGTCACATGATATGGAGAGGAAGCAGTCACATGGGTACATCACCAAATTAGGCGTGACACATCTACAGTAAACACCAGATCTAAGGAATACGTTGTAATTACACTCAAAGTGTTGAAGGTACAGTCAAGTGAACCAGTGAGGGATATATTTCGTATAAACTGTTAAATGTCCGGTCAAGAAGAATTCAAATTCATGCCTAGTTTATTTCAGTTGCAATGTCATAATTTTATATTCTCATCTGTTTTAATCGCAGCAGTTCTCACTATTTTATTGAAATTAGTTCAAGAATATATTTTGTTCTATGAAATTAAATTAGCGTTTCATTTCCAGAATAGAATTACATAACCTCAAATTTAATGGGGAAACCGAACGCCAATCTCCTTTTCCCAGAACTTATATGGTATGTTGTCAAAAGTAAGCTTATTACCCCACACCCTAGAGATAGTCAAGATTCTCATTCTATTATTGCTGCACTGAGTGGTAGCTGGAGCCCATCAAATAACGTATGTGTAAGTAAGCAGGTAAGAAGTACTGTAAGTGTGAGTGCAAGGTCCGACGATTGTGTATTTTATTTAATGAATATTAATTTTCATATTTTCTATTTCAAATGCAGATATTTCATATTTTTCTATTTAATTCAGATTTATATGTTTTAAAAGATAGTCAGCAAGTTAGGAACTTATCAGTAACATTGCTCTTTTGTCGGAAATCTCCCAGAACAGATCGAACCGATTTTCTTTGGATTTTTTTTCAGTTCCCGAATAAAGTAATCCTGGTGAAGAGTTTTTACATATATATATTTGCTATTTGCTTTACGTCGCACCGGCACAGATTATGGCGGCGATGGGACAGAAAAGGCTTAGGAGTGAGAAGGATGCGGCCGTGGCCTTAAGTAAGGTACGGCCCCAGCATTTGCCTGGCGTGAAAATGGGAAAACCATCTTCAGGACTGCCGAAAGTGAGGTTCGAACCCACTATCTCCCGGATGAAAGCTCACAGCTGCGCGACCCTAACCGTACGGCCAACTGGCCCGGTATGGGTTTTACAAGAGACAATATATGCGAGCTGAGGCATTTATTAGCTTTTTGTCGACGTCAAGGCGCTAGAATGGATATCGGACAGTCGTTAGAAGAATTATAATAGTAATAATAATATTATTGGCTCTAAGTACCACTAACTAATTTTACGGTTTTCGGAGATGCCGAGGTGCCGGAATTTAGTACCGCAGGAGTTATTTTACTTGCCAGTAAATCTACCGACACGAGGCTGATGTAATTGAGCACTTTCAAGTACCACAGGACTGAGCCAGGATCGAACCTACCAAGTTGGGGTCAGAAGGCCAGGCCTCAACCGTCTGAGCCACTCTGCCCGGCGTTAGAAGGATGTGTTAATTGACAATTTCCTTAAAGAGTGTTGAGGTTGAAAGTAATATTGTACTTACGTTACTTTTTATAGCAAAATTATTAATCATTTCATTAAACAGAACCGAAAGGTACAATTTGTATTTATGAAGTTCCTAATGCAGTATAATTTATAAATTAAATATTGTATTTTTATTATTGGATCATACACTTCTAAATATTTTTAAATAGTTAGTAATCATTATATCAGTATTCAGATTTCAATCATACCTCCCATTCCCTCAGTGACTGTACATACATTACAGTGCAGTAAATGTCCGACTCGTTGGCTGAATGGTCAGCGTACTGGCCTTCGGCTCAGAGGGTCCCGGGTTCGATTTCCGGCCGGGTCGGGGATTTTAACCTTCATTGGTTAATTCCAATGGCTCGGGGGCTGGGTGTTTGTGCTGTCCCCAACATCCCTGCAACTCACACACCACACATAACACTATCCTCCACCACAATAACACGCAGTTACCTACAATTGGCAGATGCCGCCCACCCTCATCGGAGGGTCTGCCTTACAAGGGCTGCACTCGGCTAGAAATAGCCATACGAAATTATATTATAGTACAGTATATACTGTAGTTACAGCTACCGGGCGAGTTGGCCGTGCGGTTAGAGTCGCGCAGCTGTGAGCTTGCATCCGGCAGACAGTGGGTGCGAATCCCATTGTCAGCAGCCCTGAATATGGTTTTCTGTGGTTTCCTATTTTCACACCACGCAAATGCTGGGGCTGTACCTTAAGTAAGGCCGCGGCCGCTTCCTTCCCACTCTTAGGCCTTCCGTATCCTATCGTCACCGTAAGACCTATCTGTGTCGGTGCGACGTAGGGCAAATAACAAAAAAATAGTTACAGCTACGGTATTACAGCAGCCACAAAGCAACGCTGGAGTAATATCGTATCATCAAGAAAGTTTAATTTCTTATGCCAAAGGATGATCGATTTTTCTGTTTTAAGTGACAGCTATAGTGTCCATACAAATATAAAAAAAAGTTATGTTTTACCTAAATTAAGAGGAAAATACAATATTATTAAACCGTGACATACAAAATACAATAACGACGTTTTTAAATAACAAATGTGCTCTGTAAGTGAAGTACAGTACAGAATATAATACAAAATTTACTTACAGTATTTGTGATTACTTTATAGCTTGACCTATTAGAGCTACAGTACACTAGAATTTAACTAACAATAAACCGGGTGAGTTGCCGTGCGGTAAGGGGGGCGCGCAGATGTGAGATTGCTCGGGAGATAGGGGAACCGGGGTAATTAGAACATTATCATATAAATACCAAAAAGTAACTAATGTTATTTCTGCATTCCCACACATTATAGAATGTTACTCAATTTGTGCAAGAGATTTTTTACATTACCCTATCAATTTTGCATTTTATTTTCCTACATATGGTATTTATATGACAATGTACTAATTACCCCATGTTCTGATTACCCCAGGTTCCCTAGTGGGTTCGAACCCAACTGTCGGCAGCACTGAAGATGGTTTTCCTTGATTTCTCATTTCCACACCAGGCAAATGGTGGGGCTGTACCTTAATTAAGGCCACGGCCGCTTCCTTCCCACTCCAAGCCATTTCCTTTCTCATCGTTGCCATAAGACTACCTACGTAGAATCAGTTTTCAGTACTCTAAAATAAATAATTTGTTTACATTGCTAGAGGGGTTTTTCCCCCATCGAAGATTCTGATCGTATTATCCGAAATTTCGAATTTGCGGGGTTTGATAGAGTTACAAATTCTCATAGCAAAATAATCCGTACATTTGTCTACTAGCGTGTCTCCAGTTTTGTCACAAAAAATGAAATGGCGTATGGCTTTTAGTGCCGGGAGATCCCAGGACGGGTTCGGCTCGCCAGGTGCAGGTCTTTTGATTTGATTCCCGTAGGCGACCTGCGCGTCATGATGAGGATGAAGACAGCACATACACCCAGCCCCCGTGCCAGGGAAGTTAACCAAGGATGGTTAAAATTCCAGACCCTGCCGGGAATCGAACCCGGGACCCCTGTGACCAAAGGCCAGCACGCTAACCATTTAGCCATGGATCCGGACAGTTTTGTCACAAATAGAGTAGGAGTGGGAGGAGAGATGTTTTCTTCGTAATGCGTGATGGAACCGCACACAGAAATCATCATAAATGACAAAATAATATAACGTATAATTAATATTAATATGTTAATAACAAACTCATATACACAAAAAACGTATGTTCTTCAAATCTGCCCTCATAATTTAAAAAGCCCTAGCAGTGTTATACCATCAGTTTTTAATGAAAAGCTACTTTTGCACACGTTTCACTTCTCTGAAAACTGATCATTATCTCGTCCTATCCAAGATTTGAACCCTGGTATATTAGAACACTCATCACGCTACGAAACTTTTTCTCAGGTGTTTGCGTACCACAATAATTTTTACGATCCAGTGTTGTTTCCTGAAGCCAAATAACCTCACGTAGTATGGAAAGAGAGTTAAAACAAAATTGTAACTTGACGGATCACTGGGAAACCAATTAAGTTTTCTTTGATAGAATTCCCCCTGTGGGGGAGGGGATGAAATACACTTACGGCATCTCCTGCCTGTCGTAAGAGGTGACTAAAAGAGGAGCCAGGGGCTTTTATCTGGAAGCATGGGCTGGCGACCACGCGTTCCCTAGCTGAGCCTGCCATTGCCTCCACTTATTCGTGCCAGGATCCTCGCCGTTATCATTCTCGTCCGACTTTCTTTGGTCAACTCTTGTTCTTTTCCAACCCCGACGTATTAGGCTTGCGATCCCTAGGGGGTCCTTCATTTTTATGCCATTCGTGTCCTTCCCTTTCCTTTGCTGACCTCTTATAATTTCCTTTTGATTAGTGATAACGGAGGATGGTTGCCCAATACAGCACGGGTGAAGTTTAAGGAAGCGGAGATTGTTATCAGTGGAATACTGTGTAGGAGCCATACTGAATGGAAGGTGATTGGGGATTTAAATGAGACTATGGAGTGGATATGTGAGAAACTGGGAGCGAGATTTCTAGATCCTAATGGGTGGGTAGGAGATAGGGATCTGCGCTCAGATGGCCTTCACTTAAACCGCAATGGAACGCATAAGTTACGCAATTTGTTTAGAAGGGGTATACGGAGGTACATTCAGGAAAACGGGATAGTCTAGGGAGCGGTGATAAGGGTACACGGATCCGGAAGTCAAGTAAGAAACATAATTAAGTAATTTAATAGATACTTACCAGATATTGCAATAAGAGTTGAATCACGGTTGAGAACTTATATAACGGATGCAGAAATTTTCTCACGGAACTGGAGTGTGTATCGTAGAGATAGGATAGGAATGGTGGGAGGGGGAGTATTCATTTTGATGAAAGAAGAATTTGCAAGCTACGAAATAGTTAAAGATGACAAACATGAAATTCTAGGTGTAACGCTCATTTCTAAAGATAATAGGCAACGTGATGTCTTTGGAGTGTACCGAACGCGAAAAGGTAGCGCTGACGCTGATTCAGAATTATTAAGATAATCAGCTATGTGGGAAACGATATGGAAAGCAATGTGATTGTAGCGGGAGATCTCAATTTACCAAATGCCAATTGGGAAGGTAATGCAACGAAAGGAAGCATGAACAACAAATGGCAAATAAGTGAATATGGGAAAGACAGCTGATTCACAAGATGATGGAACCAAATAAAGGGAAGAATTATCTGGATGTGGTGCTGGAAAAACCAGTTGAGCTGTATAGAGAAACCGAAGTAACAGATGGTATTACTGACCACGAAACTATTTTTGTCGTAGTTAAAAATAAATGTGATAGAGTGGAAGATCTTAAAAGTAGGACTATTAGGCAGTATCATATGGCTTACAAAACAGGCATGAAAGAGTTTGAAAAAGTAATTACGATCGGTGGAAAACGGTAAATTAAAATGTAAACAGACTCGGGGATGGGTATAAAGCAATTATTGAGGAACGTGAAAACAGGTTTGTACCTTTAAAGATGGTAGGGAATGGTAAAGATCCACTATATTACGTATAACAGAGAAGTAAAGAGACTAAGAACGAGGTGCAGATTGGAAAGAAATAGAGTTAGAAATGGCTGTGGAAGTAAGGACAAATTGAAGGAACTTACTAGGAAATTGAATCTAGCAAAGAAGTCAGCTAAGGACAACATGATGGCAAGCGTAATTGGCAGTCATACAAATTTTAATGAAAAATGGAATGGTACTTTAAGGCAGAAACAGGTTCCAAGAAGGACGTTCCAGGAATCATTAACGAACAAGGGCAGTGTGTTTGCGAGGATCTTCAAAAGGCAGAAGTATTCAGTCAGCAGTCTGTAAAGCAGTGGCGACTGCTGACTTCTGGTTTAGGGGATGTAACGGGAAAAAAAATTGCGAACATCAACGCAAACAGACCGTCATTCCAAACACATTTTTCAAGAAAAAACAACAAACGAGGCCAACGGAAAAGTTTATTTAAGATCTCACATCCACTAATCCAATGGTCTGTTTCATAACTATTTCTGTTGAAATGACGAATACACGACTTAAGTTGTATAGTTACATTCAGAGTTGGTCGCGGTTGTCCATTTATAATTCTGCTCATCTCCGTAAAAGAAAGTAAACTAAATGATTCTTTTAATAATCGTTCAATTAAATAATGGTTAGAGTTCAATTCGGATTGCGCGGCAGAACCGCGAGATCCTGGCGCTCCTACATCCATGCCTACTGAACTACTCTCTGACTGGTGTGATGTCATTTCAAAATTGCATCATTCCAGCATTTCTTTTTTGGTCGATATTTACACTACAAGCACACAAAACTGAATCATTTATATTACAACAACACACATATGTCTTAAATCATTAAATAATAATAATTTCGTGTGGCTATTTCTAGCCGAGTGCAGCCCTTGTAAGGCAGACCCTCCGATGAAGGTGGGCGGCATCTGCCATGTGTAGGTAACTGCGTATTATTGTGGTGGAGGATAGTGTTATGTGTGGTGTGTGAGGTGCAGGGATGTTGGGGACAACACAAACACCCAGACCCCGAGCCACTGGAATTAACCACGGAAGGTTAAAATCCCCGACCCGGCCGGGAATCGAACCCGGGACCCTCTGAACCGAAGGCCAGTACGCTGGCCATTCAGCCAACGAGTCGGACATATATCATTTATAGCACAAGGAAAGAACCACTCACAAGCAAGCAACTCCAGTATTTCACGAATAGCAAATAAATCCCGGCCACACGCGCTAACTTTCAGGATTCCACCTTGCACCACCCTCTTGACAGATGTGGCTGTTCGTTCCACATTCCAACCCCACGAAAGAGATCAAGAAACAACAAGGGTCCAATGCAGGTGATACCATTTCTGGAGTAGTTTGGCAATTGGCAGCAATCACTAACCAGTGACGCTCTTTTCATCCATCTCTGAGTATCGATAACTATGCGTTTGGATTTTTTATAAATAACTTCCATTAAAATATGAACAATTAATATTTGTTTTTCTTTGGAAATACAAGGGATGTAACACATCAATCGAATGTACGGAAAATTCGCCACTGATGTAAAGATTATTGGTTACAAGGATAATGTCCAGATAGAGGAGGTGACTAATACTAAAGAAGTATTAAAATTTAGCTATGATAACAATGGCATTTACAATAAGATACAAAAGTTGAAAACTAGAAAAGCGGCTGGAATTGATAAGATTTCTGGGAATATACTAAAGACAATGGATTGGAATATTGGTACCATATCTAAAGTACTTACTTGATCATTGTTTAAATGAAGGAGCTATACCAAACGAAGAGAGAGTTGCTATACTATCATCTGTATATAAAGGATAGACATAAAGCTGAAAATTACAAAATTACCCTTTATTTACAATCCCATTTATGTGATTACCTCATTGAAGATCTTTCCTTATATTAACACCCATCAACGCAGTAATTAAAACCGAGAGGAATTTTCCTATTTGTGTAACACACAACCTGACTTTTATCCCCGTTTATCATCATACCACTGCCTACTGTCCACCTCACAACATTATCGAGGTCATTTTGCAGCTGCTCACAATCTTGTAACTTATTTATTACTCTATACAGAATAACATCATCCGCAAAAAGCCGTATCTCTGATTCCACTTCTTTAATCATATCATTTTTATATAAGAAAACATAAAGGTCCAATAATACTGCCTTGAGGAATTCCCCTCTTAATTATTACAGGGTCAGATAAAGCTTCACGTACTCTAATTCTCTAAGGTCTATTTTCTAGAAATATAGCAACCAATTCAGTCACTCTTTTGTCTAGTCCAATTGCACTCATTTTTGCCAGGAGTCTCCCATGATGAACCCTATCAAATGCCTTAGACAGGTCAATCGCGATACAGTCCATTTGATCTCCTGAATCCACGATATCTGCTATGTCTTGCTGGAATCCTACAAGTGGACCTTCAGTGGAATAACCTTTCCTAAACCCGAACTGCCTTCTATCGAACCAGTTATTAATTTCGCAAACATGTCTAATGTAATAAGAAAGCATGCTTTCCCAAAGCTTACATGCAATACATGTCAAACGGATTGGACTGCAATTTTCAGCTTTATGTCTATCACCCTTTCCTTTATACACGGGGGCTACTATAGCAACTCTCCATTCATTTGGTATAGCTCCTTTGTGCAAACGGTAATCAAATAAGTACTTCAGATATGGTACAATATCTCAACCCATTGTCTTTAGTATATCCCCAGAAATCTTATCAATTTCAGGCGCTTTTCTACTTTTCAACTTTTGTATATTACTGTAAATATAATTTTTATCATAGGTAAATTTTAACACTTCTTTAGTATTAGTCACCTCCTCTATCTGGACATTATCCTTATAACCAATAATCTTTACAAACTGCTCACTGAATACTTCTGCCTTTTGAAGATCCTCATGTACACACTTCCCTTGTTCATTAATGATTTCTGGAATGTCCTACTTGGAAGCTGTTTCTGCCTTAAAGTACCTATACATACCCTTCCATTTTTCACTTAAATTTGTATGAATGCCAATTATGCTAGCCATCATGTTATCCTTAGATGGCTTATTTGCTAGATTCAATTTCCTAAGTCGCTTCAATTTCCTAATGTACCTCAGTAGGCGAGTGCGGAACAAAGCGGGAATATGAGACATTTATATACAGATCATATTCGTTAGGCATAACAGTTAGAGATTATTTGAGTTGTTGATGAAAATATCGGATGAAAAGCGTAACTATTTGATGCGTACAAGTTTTCCTTAAGCAGAGATTCCATACAGAATCGCAAAAACAGAAGAAACCAAATACATAACGGTTTGTTTTTTCTTGAAGCGACACATTGTTGAAAATGATCAAATCAATAATTGCTTTATCACAGAGATGTAGATATATCCACACATCTCCAACTTATCAACATGTGTGTAGGCCTACGGTACAAGATTACGGATTAGGGGATTAGGATGCGTATCTTATCAGCCAAGAAAATTAAACACACTTTAATGAATTAGCATACATTTCAAAGGCAATCTTTCCGTATAACATAGCCTGAAAATAAAATTTACAATAATTAAAAAATTGAATTTTATATTGATCTATTAATTGTCACATTTCTCGATTCGAAACAGCTCATTCACATGAACCGATACGTATTTTCTACCTCTGATTCATCGTTCCATGAAAAGCCTTAATTTTGTGTATATTTGCCATGTGGTTTCTCCTTTCAGGTCTTACCAAGGCCGTACGCAGGGGGGAGGTTAGGGGGGTTCAAAAGCCCCTCCGAAATAAAAGTGAACTTCACAAATTTAAACAACATGCAGCGTACGGGTATTGAAATATAATAAATTAGAAATATTATAAAAACAAGCATTTGCAAAATAAACAGTTGATTTTAAGCGATAAAATCTGTGCCATCTTCAAACGTATCTCTATAAATATAGTTAACAAATGTACTGAAAACATAAATAGAAATTTTTATTTTGGTGAGATATACGAATTGTTTATTTTTCCTTAATAAATTTTGCACCATAAAATCAATTTCGGTAAACAACTAGAAGATTTTTATAAAATGAATCAAAATGAATCAAACAAATGACAGAAATCTTTATGTCGCACTGCACGCATGTGTTAGAGTGTATTCTGCCCACCCGCCGCTATGAATTTACCTTTCTGCTTCACCTGTTGAGCTGTAAAATGTACTGCTCTAAAATTATTTCAAACTTCTTTAAAACTTTATTTAAAGTAAATCTGAAAGTTAAAAAATGTTTGTTACTATAATTTTTGTTTTCGAAGGACCCCCTTCCAACTCTCTAGCATTCAGTTTATTTTGAAGCGCCGCAGGGAGTGAACGCTTCGATCGATTTAAAGAATGCTACTCTCGTTTTGATCGCAAATCGACAGGCTAAAAAACATGTAACATTATAGCGAATGCGAGGACATGGTGTGAATAAGTGGCTGTGAACATTGAAAATGTGTGACAAAAGTTTTGAAACATCGGAGATTTGTCTAAATATCAGTTTAGAGCCCTAATATGGGGTACCACTAGAACGCTCTATCTAACCGAGAGATGATAGTTCCAAACAATTGCCCTACGATCCTTAGGGACAAAGTTGTGAAGGATCGAAAATATACAGGGTGAAGCGAACTTCGCGCACTCGGGCATCGCAGCGCGACTCCTCACATGCCAGCAATAAAACAAATGTCTCTCACAAAAGTTCGTCCTGCGAGTATCTCCGGGAGAAAAAGGACGTTGAAGAGTGCCAATCTGGCAACACTGTAACCACATGTAGGGTAACTACCTCTGTCAGCACATTTCACACGTGCTGTACAGGTGGTGCAGTGGATAGAGTTTTGGGTTAGCATGCAGGCGATCGATGGGGTCGATTCTGGTTTGAGGCGTATGTTTTTTATTTCGTAAATGTAGTCCAGGTGGTATGGTATCTGGCATCTTAATCGTCAACAGCGATTGCATCGCGTCCTCTAGAAACCATTTTCACTTACATTCTACGATCCTAGAAATGCATGAACATTCGTTTTCATTGGTCAGCTTTGAAAGACGCCCTTTCCACGTCGTTGGCGTGAATTTATTCGCACCACTTCATCTACTAGATGCGTTATAACGTGTTCAGCGTTACTAAATTTTGTAAATTTAGGATACACGTGACCTAAAAATCGGTGTCTTACTGTATTACGGTATGTAATGTCCGATGGAAATTAGCAAATAAAAATTGCGCCTCAACCCAGGATCGAACCCTCGACCTCCTGCATGCTAACCCAAAACTATCCACTGCACCAACTGTACAGGACGACTAGTACGTGCTGACAGAAGTAGTTACCCTACATGTGGTTACAGTGTTGCCAGATTGCCACTCTTCAACGTTCTTTTTCTGCCGGATATACTCGCAGGACGAACTTTTGCGAGATACATTTTTTTATTGCTGGCATGCGCGAATTTCGCTTCACCCTGTATATTTTGCTAGTGGCTTAAGGACTACCGATAATGGGATTCAAACCCACTATCTCTCGGATGCAAGCTCATAGCCGCGCGCCCCTAACCGCACGGCCAACTCGCCCGGTGGATCGAAAATGTGAGCATTTCTTAATTTGCTTCAATCGATATTTTAATGAAAATTCCGACTCATTATGTGCGTATCACTGAATAGAGAATCTGATTCCCGATCTAACGGTGCCACTGTGGCAGACTTAGTACAATTAGGGCAGACGTTACATGGTGTACGATATTTTAAAAATTACCAAATGTATTGGACCATATGCTCGGCCGGGCTGAGCGGTTCAGGCAGTTAGGCGCTGGTCTTCTGACCCCAACTTGGCTGGATTGATCCTAGTTCAGTCCGGTTGTATTTGAAGATGCTCAAATGCGATAGTCTCGTGTCGGTAGATTTATTGGCGCATAAAAGAACTCCCGCGGCACTAAATTCCGGCACCTCGGCGTCTCCGAAACCCGTAAAAGTAGTTAGTAAGGCATAACGCTAATAACAATATTATCATATGCTTGGGCTATCTGTAATCAGCCATCCGTGTCGTTAGGCAACCAGCCAGGTGAGTTGGTTCACAATAACATACCAGCCGTAAAGATAAAATCAGTAACTTTTTTTTACTTATTTAATTTTATTTATTTACTAGCTGATATACTCGTGCTTAGTTACGGAATTCTACATTGTATACAAAATTCTAGGTTAGATAGTGTATACGTTGTGAGTAGGCCCTCTTGCCTACAATCAGTCACAACCAAGTCGGGGAATTTTCATTATAATGGCAGATTCTCACTCTCCACCTGCCTTTTTATATTCTCAGAAATACCGAGCTCGATAGCTGCAGTCGCGTAAGTGCGGCCAGTATTCAGTATTCGGGAGATAGTGGGTCCGAACCCCACTGTCGGCAGCCCTGAAGATGGTTTTCCGTGGTTTCCCATTTTCACACCAGGCAAATGCTGGGGCTGTACCTTAATTCAGGCCGCGGCCGCTTCCTTCTCAGTCCTAGCACTTCCCTGTCCCATCGTCGCCATAAGACCTATCTGTGTCGGTGCGACGTAAAGCCAATAGCAAAATATATGTATGTATGTTAAGTCATCAGCCCGAAGGCTGGTTGGATCCTCAACAGTTCCTCCATGAGCTGTCATAGATGGCCTAGGAATCACTAAAGAGGCGTACTAGGGAAATGAGGAGTGAGGTAGTTTCCTGTTGCTTTCCTCACCGAGCCAGAAGTTGCTGTTACATATCAATCTGCCAAGCCCAATGAAATGCATGCATCAACCGACCCTATGAGCAACAGTTTCACACCATTCATAGCAGGGACTGGCTGAAGAAGATATATATCCTCAGAAATACTGCCTTAGTGGTTTTCCCAACTGAAATCAACATAGGTCATTACAATGACGCCAGTAGGAATGTCGCGATTAAAAGCAATGCTATAATATGAAAAACTCGATCAAATGAAAAAAAACCTACACATTTCCTCACGTTTAACGAACAGTAGTACGCTGCCGACCTAACAGTCCAAAGTTCCAGAGCTGGAATGACCAGACCACAGACAGCCATTATTACATTAAATGTGCACACTGCTCATTCTGATCAGTGCCTCAGAGTAGAGATTGAATAGCTGGAATGCCATGATGAACCAGTGTGTTACATACCAGCAGTATCAGAAAATATATGAACCAGAGGAATGGTATGCTAGAGAAGAAAGTTATCTAACTCCCCTGCTATTTCTCGCCAATATTCAGGCAGGCTGTTATACTCGGTACTCAGCAGTAATCCCATCTATCGAAGATGAGTGGCAGCATAAGAGACAGAAAACATCACAATAAACAATGGTCAACGTAATGTTATTGTTGATGAATTTTATGAGTTTTCGATATTGTAGGCCTTCACATTTGGTTTTCTTCCGACTCTGAAATACCAAAATACCACACTTATCATAGTCGGTACGTTAGAACTGAATTAAAACATAAATGATCGGAAATTGTATTATCTATAAATTCTGTCACGTAGTACTTTTCAATAGGACCAATAGCATACGTACAGTATTTAAAAATTAAATTTTAGGCGCCTTCCCCTAAACTACCATTTCATTCAGGGTGAATACAATTGTTTATAGCTCAGACAAAAGTTTCTTATTCACCAACTCTATATACTGATTTTCATTAAATTCTGTTAACCCATTTTCTCGTGGCTCGGCGTTGATATGGACTTAGCAACAAAAATACAAATTCATGAATATGTCTGTTATTATAGCTGGTACAATAAAATCTATAAGACATAAATGTTCGTAAATATAATTTTATATAACTTTAGTTATGCAGTATTTATCGACAGGACCACTAATAAATATTTGAGAATGACATTTCAGGCCTTCCCCTAAACTACCATTTTGCTCGGCTTGAATTAAATGATTTATAGCCTAGATTGTAGTGGCTCATTCCCCCACTTTACATACCGATTTTTCATTTTTTCATTTCTCTTCAGCCGTTTTCTCGTGATGCGTGTACATACATACATACATACATACATACATACACTGACTGACAGAGCAAATGCAACACCAAGAAGGAGTGGTCAGAACTTTATGCCAATTGCAGGGTAGACTGACGTCACTGAGGTATGCTCATGATGTGAAATGCGCCGCTGTGCTGCGCACGTAGCGAACGATAAATGGGACACGGTGTTGGCGAATGGCCCACTTCGTACCGCGATTTCTCAGCTGACAGTCATTGTAGAACGTGTTGTCGTGTGCCACAGGACACGTGTATAGCTAAGAATGCCAGGCCGCCGTCAACGGAGGCATTTCCAGCAGACAGACGACTTTACGAGGGGTATGGTGATCGGGCTGAGAAGGGCAGGTTGGTCGCTTCGTCAAATCGCAGCCGATACCCATAGGGATGTGTCCACGGTGCAGCGCCTGTGGCGAAGATGGTTGGCGCAGGGACATGTGGCACGTGCGAGGGGTCCAGGCGCAGCCCGAGTGACGTCAGCACGCGAGGATCGGCGCATCCGCCGCCAAGCGGTGGCAGCCCCGCACGCCACGTCAACCGCCATTCTTCAGCATGTGCAAGACACCCTGGCTGTTCCAATATCGACCAGAACAATTTCCCGTCGATTGGTTGAAGGAGGCCTGCACTCCCGGCGGCCGCTCAGAAGACTACCATTGACTCCACAGCATAGACGTGCACGCCTGGCATGGTGCCGGGTTAAAGCGACTTGGATGAGGGAATGGCGGAACGTCGTGTTCTCCGATGAGTCACGCTTCTGTTCTGTCAGTGATAGTCACCGCAGACGAATGTGGCGTCGGCGTGGAGAAAGGTCAAATCTGGCAGTAACTGTGGAGCGCCCTACCGCTAGACAACGCGGCATCATGGTTTGGGGCGCTATTGCGTATGATTCCACGTCACCTCTAGTGCGTATTCAAGGCACGTTAAATGCCCACCGCTACGTGCAGCATGTGCTGCGGCCGGTGGCACTCCCGTACCTTCAGGGGCTGCCCAATGCTCTGTTTCAGCAGGATAATGCCCGCCCACACACTGCTCGCTTCTCCCAACAGGCTCTACGAGGTGTACAGATGTTTCCGTGGCCAGCGTACTCTCCGGATCTCTCACCAATCGAACACGTGTGGGATCTCATTGGACGCCGTTTGCAAACTCTGCCCCAGCCTCGTACGGACAACCAACTGTGGCAAATGGTTGACAGAGAATGGAGAACCATCCCTCAGGACACCATCCGCACTCTTATTGACTCTGTACCTCGACGTGTTTCTGCGTGCATCGCCGCTCGCGGTGGTCCTACATCCTACTGAGTCGATGCCGTGCGCATTGTGTAACCTGCATATCGGTTTGAAATCAACATCAATTATTTGTTCGTGCCGTCTCTGTTTGTTTTTTCCCCAACTTTCATCCCTTTCGAACCACTCCTTCTTGGTGTTGCATTTGCTCTGTCAGTCAGTGTACATACATACATACATACATACATACATACATACAGACAGACAGACAGACAGACAGAAATTACGGAAAAGTAAAAAATGCATTTCCTTGTTACTGTGGGCACGACCGATACAAATTAGCAATTTAGGCCTACAGACAAAACTCCTATTTTATATATATGGATTTATTGACGTGACAACTGCCCACTATGATGCCATTCGTCTCTTACTCTTGTTATCATCGGCCACTTGTAAGGAAAATTGTATGGAACTGGCTTGTCCTTCACTTCACCCAAGTCAGACTTGCACCGGACTACGTTGTCACGGAAATGCAAGCCAGCAGCAACATAGTCTTAACCGTGCAGCCACCTCGCTCGGTGAACGTGGAATATTTAAAGAAACGTCAGTGCCGTAATTTACTTCTAGTTCATAATGTCGTGTGGCTATTTCTAGTCGGGTGTAGTCTTCATGCTTTTGAACAACAACACTGACAGAAGTGTTGCAGAATTCTAAATTTAATTACAAGGGATGACGCTGATTTCACTACTATCTTTTAACGGTAAATGGATTACTTCGTTCGAACACTTTCAACAGGAACATGCGATCAAGTTAGATGCCGAGGACAGTTCTTCCCAACTGTCTGGGACAATAGGGAAGTCGATATAATTCTGTATAATTCTTATAATCTGTGTATGATGGAATTCGAAATGTTGATTACCAGGAGATAATTGTTCAATGACTATTCCATCTTCCCTGCAGCAACATACTTCAGGTCTATCTAATTAGTAAGCAAAACACAAACTCACCGGACAAAAAATTAGTCACCCCTGGAGAAATCATTACAAGAATCATTTAGTACCGTGTAACTCCGCCTCTGGACTTGATAACCGCCTGGATTCGGTTACGAAGTGAGTCCACAAGGTTGTGCAGGTACGTCGCATCCAAGTTTAGCCACTCACTGAGGATTCGATCGCGCATTTCCACCAAATTGCGGGGATGCTGATGTCGGCGTTTTACCCTCTGTTCCAACGTGTCCCACAGATCTTCAATGGAGTTCAAGTCAGGTGACTTTGTAGGCCAATCGAGATGTAACAGGGCGGGAGAGCGTTCATAAAAC
Organism: Anabrus simplex; assembly: GCF_040414725.1. Taxonomy (NCBI): domain Eukaryota; kingdom Metazoa; phylum Arthropoda; class Insecta; order Orthoptera; family Tettigoniidae; genus Anabrus; species Anabrus simplex. The sequence goes on from NC_090267.1 coordinate 296,820,345, forward strand.
CAGTCACATAAGCGTCCAGCGCGATGAACTTTGCTGTTGTCATCTTACAAAATCAGGGTATCAATAGCATACTCACCTTGCAAATGTTGACGGAAAGGCAACACCTTACCATCCAGAATGTTTAAACAGACATACTAGTTCATGTTAGCGGTCACCTCACTGAGCGGGCCCAATCCATGATATGAAAAACACTCCCAAAACATCACAGATCCACCTCCGCCTTAAAATTGACCTTGCTCACATCCAGGATAAAATGCTTCATTTGGTCTTCGATGCACTCGACGACGTGCGTCATTAGAATACAGTCAAAAACGTGATTGATGATGATGCTTGTTGTTTAAAGGGGCCTAACATCGAGGTCATCGGCCCCTAATGGTACGAAATGAAATAACAAAAAATTCAAATTCATCCACTGACCAAAATAAAAAAAAAATGTCATGAAGAATGAATGGATGGACATGAACCCTATAAGAAAAAAAAACAGTGGATCAGACTCAAAAAGAAGGTAGTTCGTTAGAGTATTACTGACCAATGGACCATTTATGAAGCACAATGATGCTTGATGCCTGAATGGGTGCTAAATTCACGTCTAAGGCCCCAGAGAATGGTGCATGTCGCGAGTAAAGTAGAACCATGGTATTTGTCATTTTGGGGTACTGATCAAAAGTAGCGAAGACTCACGGTGGTCCACACAAGATGGTACTACTCACAAGTATTGCAATTCGTAACAGGGAACGCATTCCTATGGTGTTTCTCACACAATGGCGCCACTCATAGCCAACGCAAACCGGTAAGGTTCCTCACTTAGGTGTACTAGTCACGGGCGCCAGTATTCCCGTGGTGTTCCTCACATAGTGGGTACCAATCACAGGCAACGCTGACCCACGGTGCCGCTCATATAGCGGTACAACCCACAGGCTACGCCCAGACCCGCGGTGTTGCTCACATGGGTACAACGCACGGGTACTGGAATCCACCAGGTCAGGCTTTTTACTGCAACTAATCACAAACCTATTTCGTACCAATTTAGTGATACTACTCACAAGTACATGCAACCCATGGTGTTCCCCGCATGATGGTACGAATCAAGAGTAGTTTCATGGTTCTAATTCAATCATTCCTTGGTTCGCCTCTTACGACAGGCAGAGGATACCGCGGGTGTATTCTACATGTGCGTCCCCCACCCGCAGGGGGTAAAAACGTGATTCGCTGGACCACATTACGTTCCGCCAGTCAGCTACAGTCCACGTTCGATGATTTCTAGCCCTTTGAAGACGCGCAGCTTTATGCGCCTGTGTGAGCAATGGCCTCTTGCAAGGTGACCGACTCCATATGTTTACTGCATGCAATGTTCTCTCCCTAACAGGTTGGGATGGACCTTTATTCACTGACTGCAGCAATTCCTGTCGGGTTTGGAAGCGATTTTGATTCACAAGCCGTAAAACGAATCCCGGTCCCTTTCAGTCAGGATCTCTTTCCGACCACAATTCTGACGTCGTATTTCGTAGCTACGTGTAGTACACCACTACTTGTATACACGTTGAACAGTCCACTGCGGAACAGAACCAAATCCAGCAACTTCACGCACTGTATGGTCATGGGCACGGCCAACCCTATTGCCCCTTTTTGCCACTCTGTTACATCCTAACACCTACACACGTTGACGTACAGAGTCCACTTGAAACATCAGTCTCACTGATCGCTACTGCCTTATGCTGACGTAGAGGCAGTGCGCGTACGGTGGAACACGGGACTCGTTCGCTGCGCCATCTGTATAGGCTTAACGATCAATCTGTGAGTACGCAATAGGGTGAGTAATTTTGTTGTCCGGTGAGCTTATTTATACGTTAATGATGGATGACGCAGTTCACGGTGAACTCTAATAATTTTAGGTTCCTCGTCTGGAATTCCAGCGATTTTTGACCCTATAGCTCATAGATATCCAAACATTACGACGTAGTCGTCTGATTTTCTCAGGATGTACTTAATTATTATACAGTACTGACGATATTAACAATAGTTTACTTTTATGTAGGCTTATACCAGATGTGTAGAATAATTAATTATTATTAAAGCGCTTTCTTTTTTCACTCGAGTTGCTTTACACGGATACACGTGCTTTACACACTAATGTGGAGAACTACAAAATAATCAAAGATCTTAGTATCGCTAAACAACGCTTTAAAATGCTCTTAAAATCCAACAGAAAACAATTTAAAGACATCAAATTTTGTATCTTACCTCCAAAATATGAAGTATGCCTCAGTCAACATGGCATTCTGTTTAACACATAGACATTTGAGGGAAATGCAAGGAGCTTTGCTCAGTATTATTACGTTTCAGGTTTTAAGCATTGCATTTACATACTTTCAATTTTGTATTGAAATTATTTTGACTTAAAATTTTGGGCGTCTAAAGATGATTTCCATGGTAATTTCTCCTCAATTATAGTGTTATTCTAATAATACAGGGCGAGCCCCGCAAGGGCTGACGTCCTTCCTGAATGGTGCGACTCGGTTAACATCATCATCACACCACTACAGCACGTCCGTAAAACAACCTACCACCTTCGAAGAATGGATTAATGAGATTGGAAAACAGACAGGAAAAACATTACAACTTACCCCATTAGTGTTGAAAACGCTTTCCCTCAGCCTGTATACAAGCATTGTAGCGTGTGATGATATTCCGGTTCACTCTCTGCAATTCAGCCTCATGAATCTTCATAATTTCGGTGAGAATTGCACTTAAAAACCCACAGAACATAAAAATACGATGTCCAGCACTTAATTGAGAAGTCACGAAACGCACGGTATGCCTCCCACTTAGTCCCGTTTCTTGACAGTGTCGGGAGTGAGGTAAGACGAAACTGTATGGCGTGTTTTTTTGCGGCCGGGCGTTCTTCCTGACGTCAGCCTCAGTTGAGGAGCTGATGAAGATGAAACGAATGATGGTTAGAGCTCTGCACGGATGCGGATATCCTCGAAATTAGTCTCTTGGCGGATACAAAGTGTATGGCAGTGTGGATAATTTTACTGATAATTTCTAAATAATGATGTTTATTGATTTTCACTCAGGTATACTCTTACTTTTGCTTGTAGTTAGGCGACCGCTGGCATTGGTATGGGGGAATGGTGATATATAGAGCTTTGAGACCATGAAGTCGTAAATATCACCTAAGCCTAACTGGCGTCTATCCGCAATTAGTGGAAGAAAGGAACAAAGGTCAATACGTCGATAGTTGTCGCAAAAGAAAATCCCTCATAAACCTGTGACTGAAGGGCTTCTGGTGCCAGGTGTCAGCCCTATTTTATTTTGTTAACAGATCTATCCGTTTCAATATCTCGGGTGTAATATACTCTAGGTAAACATTTATAATACCCGCGGATAACCATTTGCGGATGCGGAGCGGATGCTATTTTGTATATCCGCGCAGGGCTCTAATGATGGTGACTGAAACTGGGTAAGGAGGTAGAAGGCATCGGCTGTGGCCTATGAACACAAATGTCCCGACATTTACCTAGAGGTGAAAATGGGAAACCACAGAAAACCATTCTCAAGCCATGAAAGTCACTAAACCAATTACTATTGTATAAGAAGCAATCATGCTGTATGCTAGCTTATCGCACGCTTGCTGAGGCCATAACATCGCTGGGCGAGCTATAAGGGTTAGGCGGCTATTGTATCATCCATTCGCCCAGATACTACACAGGAAATAACCGACAACTCGACTGACGCTCGCAGTATGGTGGCGTTGAAAGGATAATTTTAGTTTCCTCGTCTGGAACTCCAGCGATCTTTGACCCTATAGCTCATAGATATCCAAACATTATGACGTAGTCGTCTGATTTTCTCAGGATGTACTTAATTATTATACAGTACTGACGATATTAATAATAGTTTACTGTTATGTAGGCTTATACCAGATGTGCAGAATAATTTATTATTATTAAAGCGCTTTCTTTCTTCACTCGAGTTGCTTTACACGGATACACGTTTACCCATAGGCCGGCACAAAGCTAAATGGTTAGCATGCTGATCCAAGAAGTTCCGGATTCGATTCCCGGCCCAGTCGGGGATTTTAACTTTAATTTGTTAATTCCTCTTAGGTAGAGCCCCATTCTCAAAAACACGCAGGTTGCCTATATGGAGTCAACACAAATGCCATTATTATATAATACTACCCTGTTTCGGTAAAGTATATTTTTCCAACACTTATAAACTGTTAAGTGACCGCATTTGCTACATGTAGTTTGCAGTGGCTAAATACAGACACCAGGAATTAACTTATAGACCGAAGTGTGTAGTACCTCGTTGTAGAGAAATTTTGGTTCAATGCATCTGAAAAATAATGCTGTTAAAGCACCTCTTTAAACACTACATTTATTATCCTATGGTTCGCTGGCACTATTTGTACTTTTAAACTGTCAAATGACCGAAATCGAGTCATTGCTACGTACAGCTGATCATGGTTAAATAAGGCTAAAATCGCCCTTGGGCTTTGTTAACCGTCATACTGAATGCAAGGCGACTGGGAAAAATTAAATGGAAGTGTAATGTTGGAAGGTGTTAAATCAATTCTAAGAATCAAAACTTTCTGTCCAATACTTAACCCCGTAATTATTTCTAGATCCGAACAACTGTCTTGCATATTTCATACAATTAATCTTGTTCCGTTTAGAACAGGGGCGAATCCACAGGGGAGGAAATGGGGAAAATTTCTCCCCTCTTCAACTGTCAGATTACGAAAAATTGCAATTTAAAGAAATTTAAAAAAATAAAAGGACATCAGTGTCAAGGGGGAAATGATGTTATACTAGTAATCACCGTGAATTGCATTGTAATGAACGTACAATTATAGCAACAGGACACTCATTGTGGCGTTACAAAATAATTAAATGGCAACAGGTAGGTCTGTCGCACAGAAAGAGAACGCGCCCAAATGTTCAAAGCGCGGTGAATGACGGGAGAAATACCCCCCCAACTCATGAGACGTAGCGAGCTAGCATTATAATTAGTGGTGCTCCATGATTCTGATTCCGCCGTTTGGGAGAAAATACATAAACTGAAGTGTATGCATTTTTTTTTTTTTTTTTTTTTTTTTTTGAGGTTTGCGATACGACTTGACACTTTGCAGCTCACGAAATTATAAGTACCGAGCGAGTTGGTCGTGCAGTTTGGGGCGCACAGCTGAGACTATGCATTCGGGAGATAGTGAGCTCGAACCCCACTGTCGGAAGCCCTGAAGATGGTTTTCCACGGAATCCCATTTTCACACCAGACACGTGCTAGGGCTGTACCTTAATTAAGGCCATGGCCGCTTCCTTCCAACTCCTACCCCTTTCCTATCCCATCGTCGCCATAAGATCAATTTGTGTCGGTGCGATATAAAGCCAACTGGAAAAAAGGAAACAAAAAACAGGTACGTATAAAGTGCAAACTGCCTGTATTAATACGGCAATGGCATTATTTTCGAGGCCAGCATTGTTTTCTACTCTTTATTGGCATTTTTCTGTTCGCCCTTGGTTTTGGATAAGTATAAACGTATATAAATTAAAAGGTTACTTCAGAAGTCGTATTTTTCCAATAGACTATCCACCGGAGGTGGTTACAACCACATGCTGACGATGGCATGTTCTTATGCCGGGGCTACTAAATTGGTTTGAAACAAAGCACGCACTGCGATTGATGGGGCCCCAAGCCTCTAACGCTAACCACTAAACCAGAAGGCGGTCAATTAGTATCTAAACCGGTGTCAATTTAATTTTATGATCACGAATAGACTTGAGTTTTAGACAATTTCAGTTGTGAGGCCCTCTTAATCTTTAAGTAGATTTTCGCAACACCGCCCCTCTCATAATATAATAGGCCCTAGTTCGATCTGCCTGCTCGTCCTTCCCTCGCGACGGCTGTTTGGAACGAGCTATTGGAAGGAGTGCAACAGACAGAGCGAGCGTCCTCACTTGGGAATAGCTCGTTCCAAACAAGTGCAAGGTTCTTTGGGTTCCGACTGAATTGAGACTTCCTTTAAACACAGCATTTGCTTAAGCTACATAGAACAAGTCCAGCTTTCTCAATTCGTCAAGTCTATATTGGTCATACTGGACAATTCCCTCTGCGCCATCGTGGAACTTGCCCTCAGAACTTTCCAGAAAACTAAGACTTCACTTGAATTTAAATGTGCAACATGAGTCCTACCGTCAACCTTAGACTTCGGCATCAAGAAATTTTAAACGACATCACAATTATTTTATTCATTTGTTAATTTTAACATTCTGATCATACTTATTGTAACTTATGTATAAGGGTTTTACTTGTATGTCATTCCACTACCATCCATCCTCTTGTTCATCCATATTAATTTAGTTTATGTCTTTTACTTGCAATTTCGGCTTGGCTGATGATGGTCCGGGAAATGGACCGAAACTAGTACCTGACACTATCATATTGTGATGTTTTGTTAAACGTTGTATGATTTTGAGTATTGAGAAGGTGGAGCAATAAATCTTGTATTCATTTTAAGTTAAGTCTTAACTCAATACGGAACCCAACCATGAAGTTTATTACTTTAAATGAGGTCTATTTTGATGCATTATAACATAGTTATTAAGGATACACATTCTGGCACTGTATGCAGCAGTATGTACAAAGTACATGGCGTGGAATGACATTAGTAGACGAATAGGTTTGAATGGCGTCTATAAAAGTAGGAAAGATCACAATATGAAGATAAAGTTGGAATTCAAGAGGACAAACTGGGGCAAATATTCATTTATAGGAAGGGGAGTTAGGGATTGGAATAACTTACCAAGGGAGATGTTCAATAAATTTCCAATTTCTTTGAAATCATTTCGGAAAAGGCTAGGAAAGCAACAGATAGGGAATCTGCCACCTGGGCGAGTGCCCTAAATGCAGATCAGTATTGATTGATTGATTGATTGATACAGGAACTGACTGCTACTGTAGATGTACAACATTATTACTCATAATTTAGCAGACCCCACATTCAATATCCATTTGACCAATGCTTGTGTTTACCGATATTGTGGCAACGAAGGAAATAATTCCTTACAAAGTTATAGAGTATTGGTGTCATAATTAGGTACTTCGGTATATGATGGTACAATGGGTAAATGTTTTTAATTGTATGCAACAACTTTAAGATGATGTCCAAAACGCATTGTAAGCCATGGACGTGGCGTTATTTTGAAGGGATGCCACATAGCACAGCCCACTGTGTTTGTTCAAAATAAGTAAAATACATCAGCAGAAATACTTCTGGGATGATCCGGCAATTAAAAAAAAAATATCACTGAAGGGGAATAGTCACAGAGAACACCTTCGACCCAGTCTGCTTCACAAGAAGCTACCCTGTTAACAACAACTGCGAGGTATCCAGGCAAGTATACATCCTATCTACAGTAAAGATTGTGATAGTACATATATCACACCCCCGAATTATATGTAGAAGTTAAGAGATATTATTGTCAGTATTCGATTTATTATTATCATTATTATTATCAGTATTTCATTTGTATATTTTGCCATTTATATTGGTAAGCTGGAAGATATCCACATATGTAGGTATGAGTAATTTGTTTTGCAGAAGTGGGAAAACATTGCTTTAATAACTCTGGTAATTTGGTTGAGTCATGTGGCTACCCCAGTGTTTGTTGTGATGTACTTGTGTCGGGATATTCCATGAGTCATGTAAATATCCCAGTGTCTGATGAGATGTGTTTGTTGATGTTGTTGAACTAGGCAAGTTCGGTGAGTCATTTAATAAACCCGAGTGTTTGTTATTGTCTTGGAACCTAGTATGAGTTCAGGGCATGGTATTGACCAGTAGAGATCACTCATGATTGGCGGGCAAGCACCAATCCAGACGTATCATCTGAGAGGAGGGGGATGTTGATGTCTATAAAGGTTGATCATACGGCGGCAACCGGTGACATTGTAATGTAACTACTACAACTACAACCAGTGACACTGTATAAGAGAACTATAACTGACGCACTGTACGAGAAGGAAGTACTGCTGATACACGGTACTGGAGTGACACGGCTGCAATGGACTGGACTTCAAACGTTCGTGGAGCGTAGTCTTGTTATGTTCGTGGAAAGTGGCTGATTGTGGAGAGTGCTTGCGCATTAAGTATTGTAGCACTTGTGGCGGCCTAGCATTATATGTTGGTGAAAGCTATCTCAGACTTTCCATAATTTATGCTGAGGATCGACAGACGTGTGTATATATCTTTACAACAAGTGTTAAAATATGTGAACACAGTAGTACAAGGTACAGTATCTGCGAGTTGTGATAACGGCCGATTATGAGAATCGGTAAGTCGAACTGATATAGAGACAGTAAGGGTATTTATCTTCATACATGTACATTGTTCATCAGACTATCTACAAATGGTAGTTAGTTCTCGCTTTCGTTTTCCCACTGTTTTCATTGTTGTTGTTGTTGTTGTAAATATGGAGTCTTCCAGCAATATTTTATGTGTGTATTATATGTATAATGTTGTATGTTAATGAGGTGTTCATGCACGGAATTTGTTCAGAATATAGTTAGCTATTTTAGAATCAGTGTTATTGATGAACCTAGGTGCAGTTCCTACCTAATTAGTCGTTTTCAGGAGGTTAGGTAAGGCTGCAGCAGATGTACCAGTACACAGCATTATGTACACGCCTTGGGATATAAAGTTTATCATGCTCTTATCTAAATTCGAGGGATCCATTCTGGTGAACTCTGGCGCCCATACTACGGACATTTCGGTTAATTATGCTTATTAATTTTATTAAGTTTTTGAGTAATTTTATTTATATATTTTTATTCATGATTTATTTATTATGGTTGTCATCAAATAGTTACAATTGGCTTCCCAACGTGTGGCTGAATGATTGGTACATCTGTTAGGCTTATAAGCATATGTGCACTTGTCAGGTGTGGATGGAATTCTACAAACTATGTCAGTGAAGTGTTTTATATGTACGTGATATGTATGTTGGAGTATGAAGAAATGTTGTAGCGAGTCGAGTATTATAAAATTGAGAAGTAGAGAGGTTGTTAAAGTTGTTGGTACTATGAATCAGGAAAAGAGAAGTCAAAAGAATTCCACCACATCGACTTTATCTAATTTAAGTTAGAATAGCGAAATGGCTGATAGTAGGAAAGATCAATCGGCAACGATAGGTGAGGAACCGAGTAACCCGTCTCAAACTCAGAATGTAGGGGATTTAGAGAAGGCTTCCATTCGTAGTTTGCTACAGTTGATTCTTATCCAAAATAAAGAGTTCAAGGATGAACTAAATGTTGTTAATAATAAGATTGATAGTACGAGTGATGAAGTGTCCAGTAAGATTGATAGTCAAAGTAAGGAGTTAAATTCAGTGAGTGTTGAATTGTCAAGTAAGACTGATGGTCAGAGTAAAGAGTTGAAGAGTGAATTGAGTTTTTTAAGCAATGAAATATACAGTATTAATAGTGAATTAAATTCAGTTAGTACGGAACTATCCAGTAAGATTGATAGTCAAAGTAAGGATTTAAATTCAGTGAGTGTTGAATTGTCAAGTAAAATTGATAGTTTAAGTAGTGCTGTGAATGGTAGAATAGATAAATTAAACCAGAAGTTTGACCATCAAAGCAGGGAGATTCAGGAAGTCAATAATAAGGTAGAATCTCAATGCTTGGAATTGACTGAGAAAATCGAATGCCGATTTAATGTAGTTAGGAAGGGATTTGTTGAAAACAGCAAGGAATGTGATAAGAGAATAAAAATAGTGGAAGATAAAGTCGAAGAAATAGATAGAATTAAAACCAGCCAGAATGTTTTAGCGAAGCGAATAGATGAAAAGACTGAGAAATTGGAGAAAGACCTCAAGTCAGTAGAAGGAAATGCCAGAATGGTAGTTGAAGAAGGAATTAAAGCATGTCATGTAAAGTTAAGGCAGGAGATCAGTCAAATCCAAGTAGGTAGCAGCATATGTAATAGGTACGTATCTTGTACGAAGGACTCTGAATTACCCAAGTTTAATGGTTGGCAGTTTAATCCGATGGAAGTCTTGAAAACGGTGGAGAAACGGTTTTCGAAGAATCTTGATGATGGTTTGATCGAGTGGAGTATGGTTGATGAGATGTTGGATATTGCATTTGTTGGAGAAGCGAAATCCTGGTTTCAAGTTTATAGACAGGGTATTTCGAGTTTGGAGGAATTTAGGGAGAAATTTAGTTCTAAATTTTGGAGTGATGCTATTCAGGGAAGGGAAAGAGATAGCGTGCTATTTGGCAAATATAGACCTCAGGAAGGTGTCTATGACGGAATATTTCTTGGCGCATGTTCTGATCAGCCAGAATATTGAAGGTCTAGCATCGGAGAGAGATACAGTCCGCCAGATGTTGAGGCATTTTCCTGAGAAGGTCGGATTAGCTGCATGTATGCAGAATATTGTTACGATTAAAGAATTAGAGCAGCAGTTGCAGAGGTTTGATGCTTTGGAAGGGCAAGGGAGGACTAGGCAAAGTGAAGGTAGGAATTACCGGGATAATGGGAGACAAGGTAATCAGGTAGGGGGAGATAGGAATACTCAGAATTTCAGTCATTCTAGGCAAGGGAATCAGGGTGGTAATTCCGGAAGGGGAAACAGACACTCTAATCAAGGAGGTAATCACTAGGAATATTATGGCAGGAGACCTAATCAAGGGGAATCAGAAAGTAGGGGGCGTACAGATCAAAGACCTCCAGATCAAGTGCCGAGACATGATAATAGTGAACAGTCCACGTCAAGTAATTTAAACCGGAATCGGACTTCTTAGTTGGGTCAGATAGGCAGTCCGATACCGAAATTCCTATTCACGCGATGAAACAGGTAAGTTACGAGGTAGAGGTGAATGAGGAATTATTGTATGACCCTGTGTTTTGTGTTCAGGGAGATTTTGAGAATAGGGGGCGTGATGAAAGTAAGAATGATGTGTCGGATGTCTTACTTTGTGCTAGTGGTGATGGTAATAGCGGTGTTGCGATCGATAATCTTGTGGAAGTTTCTGAAATTGAAAGTGAAGTTTTTTGTGAAGTTGACGAAGGTTGTTTTGTGAGTGAAGAGTGTTTACGGAGTATACATCATGAGGATGTTTTTGTTGATTTAAGTGTACGTGAGGAGAGTAAAGTTAGGTCCATTATGCGTGAAAATGGTGACTTTGAGATTAATGAAACTTCTGATAAGAGAGTCGAAAGTAGCAGTGTTGTTGGCATGGAAGTGGTGCAAGTAGGAGCTGATATGGAAGGTGGTGAAGATGACTTGATTGTTGGGTCATTAAGTAGTAATGACAGCAATTTCGATGTGTATTATGGTAAGAATTTCTGTAATAGAGTGAGCGTGAGTGAGAATGGAAGTGTGCGTGAGATGAAAGAAAGTCTATCCAATTGAGTGTGTAATGTTTTATTTAATTCTGAGAGTTGTGTGAACGATTTGAATGACGTGCTGTATGATATCGATGTGGAATGTGTGAAAAAGTATGTGATCTGTTTACTTGCATTAATTATGGGTTTGTGGAAGAGAAAACATAGTTTCCCGAATATTTCAGAAATAGGGATTTCTTTATTATGAATGTTCCGAATGAAAGCTTGTATGATTCTTGTCTGACTGGATGGGATGAATGTTTGTGTGTGAGATAGATTGTATTCGAGATGTGTTCGGATTTTATTGCGGTACGCATTCCTCGTCTATCGATACCAATGTTAAGTTGTCCGGCACCATGGCTAAATGGTTAGCGTGCTGGTCTTTGGCCACAGGGGTCCCGGGTTCGATTCCCGGCAGGGTCGGGAATTTTAACCTTAATTGGTTAATCTCCCTGGCACGGGGACTGGGTGTATGTGTCGTCTTCATCATCATTTCATCCTCCTCACGACGCGCAGGTCACCTACGGGTGTCAAACCAAAAAGACCTGCATCTGGCGAGCCCAACTTGTCCTCGGACACTCCCGGCACTAAAAGCCATACGCCATTTCATTTTTCAATGTTAAGTTTATGTATAGTTTTTTCATTTATATCAGGGTCCGTATACTGTGGACAGTAGAATAGGCAAGTGTGCATATAGACTCCTAACCACTGACAACAAGGTCCTTGGGACATTTAATATCTATAGCCTTCGCAGATATAAGAGATAGGATCTGCACCTTGGATGTATATATTATCAATTTTAATGTATGTGTACAGTAGCAAGAAGGGATTGTGTTCAATGCTATATGAAACAATCCGAGTTGTGTGTATATAGCCATATTATTATTATTATTATTATTATTATTGTTTGGACAAATTGTATTTTGTGTGTGCGAATACAATGCAGTAGACGCAATGTATATATCATTATTACAGTAAATTATGTGTTCAGTTATGTCATTATAAGGTTATGTATGAAGTTCTGTTTTATGGTGAATCATGATATGTGATATCATCGATTCACCAAGGGGGTGTTATGTGATAGTACATATATCACACCCCCAAATTATATGTAGAAGTTAAGAGATATTATTGTCAGTATTCGATTTATTATTATCATTATTATTATCAGTATTTCATTTGTATATTTTGCCATTTATATTGGTAAGCTGGAAGATATCCACATATGTAGGTATGAGTAATTTGTTTTGCAGGAGTGGGAAAACATTGCTTTAATAACTCTGGTAATTTGGTTGAGTCATGTGGCTACCCCAGCGTTTGTTGTGATGTACTTGTGTCGGGATATTCCATGAGTAATGTAAATATCCCAGTGTCTGATGAGATGTGTTTGTTGATGTTGTTGTACTAGGGAAGTTCGGTGAGTCATTTAATAAACCCGAGTGTTTGTTATTGTCTTGGAACCTAGTATGAGTTCAGGGCATGGTACTGACCAGTAGAGATCACTCATGATTGGCGGGCAAGCACCAATCCAGACGTATCATCTGAGAGGAGGGGGATGTTGATGTCTATAAAGGTTGATCATACGGCGGCAACCGGTGACATTGTAATGTAACTACTACAACTACAACCAGTGACACTGTATAAGAGAACTACAACTGACGCACTGTACGAGAAGTACTGCTGATACACAGTACTGGAGTGACACGGCTGCAATGGACTGGACGTCAAACGTTCGTGGAGCATAGTCTTGTTATGTTCGTGAAAAGTGGCTGATTGTGGAGAGTGCTTGCGCATTAAGTATTGTAGCACTTGTGGTGGCCTAACATTATATGTTGGTGAAAGCTATCTCAGACTTTCCATAATTTATGCTGAGGATCGACAGACGTGTGTATATATCTTTACAACAAGTGTTAAAATATGTGAACACAGTAGTACAAGGTACAGTATCTGTGTGATGTGATAACTGCCGATTATGAGAATCGGTAAGTCGAATTGATATAGAGACAGTGAAGGGTATTTATCTTCATACATGTACATTGTTCATCGGACTATCTACAAATGGTAGTTAGTTCTCGCTTTCGTTTTCCCACTGTTTTCATTGTTGTTGTTGTTGTTGTAAATATGGAGTCATCCAGCAATATTTTGTGTGTGTATTATATGGATAATGTTGTATGTTGATGAGGTGTTCATGCACGGAATTTGTTCAGAATATAGTTAGCTATTTTAGAATCAGTGTTATTGATGAACCTAGGTGCAGTTCCTACCTAATTAGTTGTTTTCTGGAGGTTAGGTAAGGCCTGCAGCAGATGTACCAGTACGCAGCATTATGTACACGCCCTGGGATATAAAGTTTATCATGCTCTTATCTAAATTCGAGGGATCCATTCTAGTAAACTCTGGCGCCCATACTACGGACATTTCGGTTAATTATGCTTATTAATTTTATTAAGTTTTTGAGTAATTTTATTTATATATTTTTACTCATGATTTTATTTATTATTATCATCAAAAATTTACAAGATAGCGGATAATGAATAGTCACGCAAAAGTAAGGCTCAAGGAAGAAGTGAAGTAAGCAGGTGTATTATCGAAGTGTGAAAAGAAAAACATGTTCGAAGTGCTTCGTAAACTATGGTGCGTTAATACAAGTGTTAATGAAGTGTTCTCAGCAGCCATTTCCTAGGAAATGGATAAATATTATGTCTCCCAAAGATAAGCAAGTTCCCATGAAGACCTTGGGTACAGCAGGCTGTGCAGGAAGCGCACAGCGACAAGGACACGCTGAGCAGTCTAGCCAACATAATTCTGGAACAGGTAACCAAGGGAGTAGTAGAGAAACTGAAGGAAACTATAGACTTCAATACAAAAGTGACTGAAGGGAGCATTAGGTGAGAAAGACTCTCACATCGAGAACCTGGAGACCTGGTTGCACGAGAAGACAGATGAGCTGGAGCAATACTCAAGGCGGCAGTGCTTCGAGTGTTCGGGGTGCCCAAGTCCGAATGAGAAAACGCAGACGACACAGTCATTAATTTGGCAAGAGACAGGAGTCAACCTCAGTCTGCAGGACATAAGATAGGTCACATAGGGTTGGGAAAGGGAAACCAGGACAACCGAGATCCATCATTGTGAAGTATACCATACAGCCTCTGGCAGCAATTCCAGTTCATGCCACGATATCACTTCTAAACCCAAATCAGTGGGAGGAGCGTGCTGTTAATATATATCCCGCCGTTTCGTCAGTAACGCTCACAATGTCGGAACAACAGGTGCACCCCTCCACTGTGCAACGCATAATTATAAAATTTCCTGCTCATGGAGGAGTTATAGCGTTACTGCTCATTTTTAAAGATGAGACAGAAGCTTCATGTAATTTCAGCAGCAACTTAAATATAATGTATACCATACGGCCTTTGGCAGCAATTCCAGTCCATGCCAAGATATCGCTTCTAAACCCAAATCGGCGCATTTGTTTTATGAGACATTGTTACACGAATGTCTTGCCAGTACCATCTGTAAAGTATGCGTTACTTTTATTCGTGTTGTTTTTTTGCATAGCGTGAATAATTTCATAATCTTTGTCCATCATCAGCTTTCTGAACAATAGAGTCATAATCAGTATCTGAAACCACGAAAGATTAATTCCAATCCAAAAGTTGAAAGAGAAAAGCCTTGTATTTTTGTCATCTTACTGATGTCATGGGGAGTCAGTTGATGGTTCAGTTTGCTGACGGAGTCAGTCTGCTGGTTGTAAAGATATAGGTAATCTTTATTAATTAAGAGGAGAATTAAAAGTATCCCATGATTCAACAGAATTCAATGGTTGTTGAAATATACAAGTGAAGGAAAATAATCATCTCAATTTACAAGACATTTGAAAAGCTAACGCTTCACGTACCCAATGATGCCATTCAGCCTCATCCTGAATTAACCTAAATTCCACTGCTGCTTACTTGAATGTAGAATAGCACACATTTTTGACTGCCTCTAATGTCTTCAAAAACAAGTGACACCTACAATGTAAAATAACAGCTAGTGAAGAAGATATTCTTCTGATTCCACTGGGGAAACGTTAACCCATGATTGGTCGCTAGCCAAATTGTAACACGAGTAGTCGCACGTGAGACTGTCTCTCATATTAAACTTCGTTTAAACTACATATATCTTCCACAATTTTGTGGGGCGTGAGAGTGAAATGAACGACTGAAATGAGACGTAAAGTCTGGGTTATACATTTTAGATTTTAAAAAATGAAATGATTAGTCGTATATTACAGAAATAAATTACTACTCAATGAAAATTAGCCATTAGTTCAGTCACATGTCAGTAGATAATATTCACAAGAGTGCTGGATTAAATGGCTAAGGCGATTAAGGCGCTGGCTCTCCGAGCCCAAGTTGGCAGGTTCGATCCTGGCTCAGTCCGGTGGTATTTGAAGGTGCTCAGATATGTCAGCCGCAGATAGACCAGCACATAAATGAACTCGTGTGGCATCTGCAAAAACCGTAAAAAGTAGTTATTGGGACGTAAAATCAATAACATTGTTATTACTGCAAATGGAGAACGTTTTGCGCATGACTTAAGTCAAATACTAACACCTACAACAAGAGAAAGTTTCTCTTTCGACTTCAACATAATACCAACACTACTGGTCACGTGATGAGAGAACCTTTCATACAGGGCGCACGAACTCATATGAATATTCTGGCTAGAGGAGGGGGTGCTTACCCTTCAAATATGAATCGCCTTACTCATGACAGTTATCAACTCAGCTAGAAGAACAGTCACCTCCCTTGCATCACTGAGAAGTAAACGCACAATACAAAATAATGTGAGAGAAAATCTCTAATAGCGACCACTCTTAGGTTAAACATTCTACCAGTATTTTTTTCAGACTTTTTTTTTTCCAGATGCGTTTATTGCTCTACTCTAATCAAAATAACAACCCAAAATACCTCGCAAATCCATCAACCTTTTACCTTAATACTCACCACATTAACTCTCAAACTAGAAATTATTTCTGTCAAATTGATAAATATCCACATTTAGACTTAGACAGTCAAATTAATGGTATCCCTAGTGCAGCCGCTCAAATAAGCAATTGAAAAGACAAAATCGTATCTCCCTCTGAAATCACACATGTAAATACAAAACACTAGGTAACCCAAGTCCTCATTGCAGGAAAACATCCCACAACATTAATAGTCATACATTACCGGCCAATCCCGATTTCTACAGGAAATATATCACTCAAAGATACAATTTGTCATTTTTTATTGTCTTTAGTTTGCTAGCACCCCTTTCATTTGAGGAAACTGAGACTGGTTTCCACTTGAGTTCCATTGAGGAAACGAAATAAACTTTTCATGCTATCAATGGCTTGCAAACTTTGCCCCTGTTTGTATATTTTCCGGGTCCACAGATGGACTTCTTGCGCTATAGCATTAGTTATGTTAAAATACCTTTACGCACAGTTTACTGCCTTCTCCATCTTCCCTTATTCACTCACATCAAACTTATACTCATGCAACACTTCACACATTCTGCCTTTAAATTTTTATAGCTTTTAGTTTTTGTAGTTTACTAAACAAGTTTCTCATTTTTTTATGAAAATATACAGTAAAAAAAGGTATCTATCCACGTTAGCCTCCCCCACCGCACCTCCAACCTGGCACCCGGGGCCACCCTTGTTATGCCCCTCCTCTGTGAGATTAATAAATAAACATGTCACCGAAATGAAAACACATCTATCAGTTTGGAAATGTTCACCCCGGTGTGAGTAAAAACTAAATCTCAATTAATGATGTGAATAAGCAAGTAGACTATTTAACATGAAGAGTTTACGATATTAGTAAATTGAAATGAAATTCCTATTACACTGAAACCTTGTTTAGGAAATCAAGGCCTTTTCCCGTTATCATGCAACTGTACCGAGGGCTCTTACTCAAGTTGGAAATCACGTTCCTTTCACAAGGGATGACAAATAACATTTTCAGGGCTACAAAAAATGTGATCGTATTAAGCAGTAATAACGGAAATTTATGACACAATAAGTGAGGTATTTTTATATAGATTTAATATGATGAGAATCGGGACTTCGAATTTACGATGTGCTAAGCGGGAAAACATGTTAATGAGGAACGCACTAACGAGGTTTCACTGTATTACCCTTAGAATGAAACAGGACACCGTGGAAAAAAATTTCCAAGGATGTAAAACAGAAACCCACCTGTCATCAACAATCTGTGCTATAATATGCTCATTTACTATGGTTGGTGGGAAGGAAGAAAGGGAGAACAACAACATAGAGGACACTAACAAGTTGATGTTCTTGTGGCATTAACACATTGGAGACGCTGCTCGTAGAAACTGCGGGCGTGCTATTTCACTGCTGCTGACGGAGCTCGGAGGATTTACGGGCACAATTTCACTATAGCTAAAATATAGTAGCTGCCGTTTCAGCAAGCTGTGACTTCACTAAGATACTGTTGAATGCTTCTATATTCATAACATGTACTAGTTATGAACGTAAGTCGGGAGCTCTTCTTTCAAGGCATTGGTAAGATGGCCACATTCGTACATAACCTGGGGCTGCGAGATCGTTGACTCTCGGCTGTGAAATGGGCGGGAGAGTATATACGGAACACGCAGACAGGAAGAGCGTGTGTTTGAGAGGCAGGCTTGATTGTGTAATTGTTGTGAATATTTAGCATGTCCAATTCAAGTTTACGAAATTTTGACGACGAATCCATAATGTATGTCCTTACGGAAGACACGAGTTCTGAAAATGAGTACAAGGATAACAATTACACACTAAGTAAATATGATGATTCTGGTGCTTCAGGCAAGTAAATGTAGATAATAGCTGCGTTAGATTATTTTTCATTTGTAAAACTTATCATCTTCATAAATTTCCAATTGGTGTGAAGTGTAACATGGTTATACTGCTTCCTGAAGTGGGTTCTGTAATACTGTTTTATTCAGTTTCCTAAAAATGTGGGTGTTTCCTGTGTACAGATGGCAACCTACAGCAACTCTATGCAACCCTGTCGTCAAACAATGAACAGTGGGAAAGAAAACTCCTGGTTGTAAACAAGGATACCGGTGCCAATTGAGCAATTAGGTTAGAATCTATATTAGTGTGTTTCAGTAGATGTGTCCACAATATTAGACAGATTTCGAAATAATAACTGAACTGGCATCCATAGCTGCATTAGATTATTTTTCATTTGTAAAACTTATTATCTTCATAAATTTATATTTAAAAATCGTTGCACTATTATAATAATTAAAACTCATTTGTGTAGAAGAAAGTGCGATCTTTCTAAATATTCCAAAAGTTGTTATATTCATGGCTTATCCTAGCACTGAAAAAATTTCAAAAACCATTAAAAATTCTGCGATTTCTGAAGGGTAGCACATTCAAATATGGCCGTCTCCAATGTGTTAAACAAATTTTGTAACATAAGCAATGAAACGTATTAACCTTAGAACTGGCAACTGTCGAATATTCAATACTTTGGTCCCTGCTGTAGTGGCACTGTCAAATATGTGATATGTTCGTATTTCTTTTCGTAATTTCCTAATTCCTTCAACAGATGCCACGACAGTCTACTTCTTGTTGTTCCTGATGCTGACAACAGCCGTGAGTTCAGTTTTCCGACGATCTGTTTGATCGCCATTTCTGAAGTGTTTATAAACAAACCTTCACGGGCTCTGCTTTGCTATTCTACTTCATTTTATTTCGTACTTTTCTGTTTGGGGAAGTTATTTACTTTTGTATGTTCTGTATATTGTTATTTGCTTTATTATATACATTTTTAATACAGTGTGTGCCTAAATATGACATCACTTCATTATGGAAAATTGGTAATGAAGTAGTGCAAAATTTGTTGGAAGATGAAAGGGACAGATCTGACTTTGAGGTTATTGAAAATGAACTGACAGATTCAGAGTCAGATTTCTAGAGGTGCCAACCTTTGAAGTGGGTTATCGGTAATCACTCTCCAACCCTCACAAAATTTTCAAGTCAAGTCCAAAGCATGCTCCTTCCTTCTGGATAATGACACCCCCTCTGCCCTTACCGACAGAAATCTAAAGTATACAATATTACACAATAACATTTATACACCATCTGTTAATTCAGTGACAAAAGAAATTCTTTGTAGCTTGTTTCGCACCCAACAACTGCTTTTCAATGTAGATTTTCATCTTCTGAACCATAAGCAATTCTGACGTAGATATACTTAATATAGACCTCAGTTCTTTCTGATTCTTCCTATCAACACAGAAAATTCTTTCTGAGGAAGATTTGCTGTCAGGTATACTTAATACTGGAAATACAATATTACTTAAGGTTTTATAGTGGAGAAGAGCATAGTAGAGCTGCATAATTCACAATGAATTACACAACGCTTATGGGCAGCAAAAAAAGTGACGATCGAATAAGTATCGCTGTCAACTCCGAAGCAATGAAATGAGGAGGGTTGAGCAGAAATGTTTGAATGGATTGAACATTTTCCTTGTTCCTTTCTTTCCCCCCATAGACAATCTTTTTCTGATAATACTTTTCTGTAATAATTTCCCCCCTTTGACCGCAATGCCGTAATCACGATGTGAAGTCCGTAATAATTACTGATAATCTGTAGTAGTTGGCACCTCTGGATTTGGAATGTTTATCAGCTATTTCTTCTGATCAGATATCTGAAAGTGGATGTGATGATGAATCTCCCATAAGGTAACCTTCATAACAACGTGGTCTAAGGGCGTGCTTCCAAATGATTGCATGCCAATATATTTTCCCTAATATTTTCAAGAATAAATATCTCTGATTGATGTAACTGTAGCTACTGCATTACAGATACATTATTGACGATCTGCATATCTCAGTTTGTTTTTAATGTGTTCCAGTTTTGTGTACATACGACTGAAAATTGTATTATTATTTTGAATTCAAGAATTACACTTTTTGAACAGACTACCGTATTTCCTGACAAAATCGTCACACTTTTTATACCAAAATTTTCGAAAAAATAGTAGAGTGCGACCATTATACAAAGAATTTTTAAAACCAGTATTTGTATTACGCAGAATAATTTCTATATTTACGCATAATCGCTTATAAATGCTTCACACGTTAATGTTTTGCAATATAAATGACTTTCCGTAGTTGTTGACTATTAAAACAAATTATTTCTACAAACACCCCAAACACAAATTAAAAACTTAAATTCTCATGCACACATGTCTACAGAAATCACGTCAGTCACAAACAAATAAATGCATTTGTGATCTGTCCATTCCAGGGCAGCCAATACTGTTAGGCAGCAAGGAAGCATGCAGCAATTTGTTATCAGTTGAGCTCGCTGGTTGCGACACACTAGTGCGCTTGCGCAAAGCTCGCAAACCGAAGCACAGACATCTTCATACATCTCTCTAGCTGGTGCCGTGTAGATCTACTGTAGTTGACCGTGTTCCGAGACGTCAGTAACATACATTCATTTTTCAATTTCTTTTAAACATACGGTAATTAGCTTAATATTTCTTCCCAGTTATTGATGATTTTACATTACATTACTGACGAGTTTATAAAATAAAACTTTAATACCATTTGATAATAATTATCTTGACTGCTTGGGTAAAAGTTTTCATCCCATGCCCGGACACTTACGACGTAGTAGTAAGATAAGCGTCTAGCGATGACAACTGAGACATCGTAAATAATTTGGCTGACCGTGAGCTGAATAATTCTGTGGAAATCTGCGTTATCGTCTTGGATTTCACTTTGTGCGCAATAACACAGGAGCCAGCCCCATGGTGTAGGGGTAGCGTGCCTGCCTCTTACACGGAGGCCCCGGGTTCAATTCACGGCTGGGTCAGGGAATTTTACCTGTATCTGAGGGCTGGTTCGAGGTCCACTCAACCTACGTGATTACAATTGAGGAGCTATCTGACGGTGAGATGGCAGCCCCGGTCTAGAGAGCCAAGAATAACGGCCATGAGGATTCGTCGTGCTGACCATACGACACCTCATAATCTGCAGGCCTTCGGCTGAGCAGCGGTCGCTTGCTAGGCCAAGGTCCTTCGCGACTGTTGCGCCGGGTGGTTGTAATAACACAGAATTCTATCAGACCTCTTGTCTACTAGAAGACAAGTATGTGTTGGTTCCGGTATTTCCTGGCGACGTTGCCATAAGCGATAACTTACAGCCTTACATATTTCAAATGAGAACTCATAATATGTAGGTGGTGAATAAATTGTACACTGTCTCGCGACCACGTTGTCAAACTGCTGATAGCCTAACAGTAAGCCAAGCATCGTACATATACCGGTATTATTCATTTATACGTTGTGCAACATCTCACAAATCTGACTGTGTTGCCAGATTGCCCATAAACCATACACGTATTTAAATTGCGCATTAATGTGCAACTTACATTGCAGTTCCATTCACCTTTTAACCAGATTGGTGAACAAAATTTGGACATGCGACAATTATGCAATTAAATGTTTAAAGTCCGATTTTTGTCATAATATTCACATCGGTTATGTCTAATTAACCACATAATGTGGTACTGTATGTATTGAATAGGTTGAATAGTAAATGTATACCTTTTGTAAATTAAGTGCGATTGCTATTTTCAATACGGATCAAAAATGAAAGTAACGACTTGTAAGGCGATGATTATGCCGGGAAATACGGTATACATTTTTCTGGTCAAAACATTTATGCAATTTCGTGTCACCATGATAATGCTCAGTTTAATAGCTTTGCGTAGATGTATAAAACTTCGTAGATTTATTTCATATCTTGCGGATATTTTGTATTTTATTTAGACAAATAAAAGTTGCCAAATATGCTTGCCACAACAACAATTACCATTGCCAGTTCTAGGGTTAATAAACATATGAATATATTTAGCAACAGATTGAGAAGAACAGCTTCCAACCTATATGGAGCACAAGTACTCTTCTTGTGAATGTTCATGAATACCCAAATAACAAAAAAGATGTAAATTAATAACCAAGTTAAATTTGTGCTCTTTATTTTGTTCCTGTCGAGTCAGATCAGACTGTTGTTACATTTCTTTGGAACATTTTGGAACATATTCTTCACTCATTTCAACTTGGAGGAATGAAAATTGGAAGATATTAGCATCTTAAGTCAGAGCAAGACTGCAAAGTAACAGCAGGAGGCAATAAAATGAATGGTATGGAACGTATGAGTCGCTAATGTACAGTAGTGATCATCCTCATAGGACTTCTGAGCTGCCTACACTGCCATCACATAGATTTAGTTTCTCCTGGAACTGTATGATAGGTTCATCCTCATCTGCAAAAGAAAAAGAAAGGATAGGAACATAGGATTAGTTTACATTCTTATGGCAGACAACTTACAATAATGCAGACATCATAATAAGCTTTTGGGCTTTTGGCATGTCAAGAAAATAAGCTGAAATTCTTTACATTTTGCAGAGAACTTTGCTCTGCACCTTCAGAAGAAAATCTTCACTGTTCATGAGGAAGACTTTTCCAAAAATGAAGGTTTGAATTTAAAAATGCTTTACCATTCGTCTGTAGTAAATGGTACTCTAATTCATCACCAGATGGCTCACTGTAAGCTAGCATTCCAAGCGGGAGCAGACAACACCATCTAAGCTCCAATTAAGATGTTTCCTGTTACATCATATGTGTGTGTGAATTAACGCCAAGGTCATCAGACGAATCAGGGACAAATGTGGTAGGGAAATAAAAATAATAAAATAAAGTACATGAAAGACTCACAGAATAAAGTACATGAATGACTCACAGATTTGAAGAATGGAGAGAAAGTATGTAGAAACAGACAGAGGATAATGAGTGCTAGTCGGGTGGAGAGGGGAAGTGGGGGGGTGCATAACAGGTTTACACACATTATGAAGATATGACACTTAACACAGCCTGGAATGAACCATCTGGTGATGAGGAATGTATGAATTTGGAAAATAAATAACAATAGTGAAAGGTCATGGAAGAGAACCACCTATGTAAATCCTTAATGGCTGGCAACCACGTATTTCTTAATTGATAGCCAGTGTCCCTGTTGAAATTGTTAGGATTTTTATGTACTTCATCAGCTTCCTACTAGTAAAGTAGAACCATGATCCCAGACCTGTAGTGCTTAGTGTGGGTAAGAGCTTGAACATTTTGGAACACGACATCATGACCTGTTAATAGGGCGCGCTCCGCTATTGCTAACTTGTCTGGCTGGTTGAGACGGATATTTCGTTTGTGTTTATTGACGGGAGTACCAATGGACCAGCATGTTTGGTCAATGTATACCATGCTGCAAGTAGAGGGAAGTTTTTACACCCCAGGGTGTAATAGTGGGGACAATTTGTCTTTGGCTTTACCTAAATAGTGAGCAATTTTAGTGACAGTGCCAAACAATGTTTTTATATTGTGCTTGCGGAGGACCTTGGCAATTAGATCTGTGATGTTGTGAATGTAAGGCAGGTATGCAGTTCCCTTCACTTCTTCATTCTGTGAGTTTTCCTTAGTTGACACTCTGAGATGCAGGGCTCTATGAATTTTTACATTGTTGTAACAATTACCTTTGAACGTGACTTTCACGGAGCAAAGTTCTCTGCGAAACATAAAGAATTTCACCTTGTTTTCTTGACGCGGTAAAAACCCAAAAGCTTAGTATGATGTCTACAATTACAGGCTAAGAAAGCATTGACCTAAACTTACAATAACTACAATAGAGACAAGTTTCATATGAAAGCAGTTCAATACTGCAACTACATTTCCTGGCAATAACGGAGAAACTATGCCTTAAAAGCTTGGATATAGTGCACTTAATAATGAAAGATGGAGCTGTAGCAGAATGGGATTATTTCTGGAGCTGTAGCAGAATGGGATTACTTCTGAGAGCTCAGTGCATCATTTATGCAAGAAAAGCCAAGTTCCAAGTAGCAATACAACTCGCCTCAGGTGCTCAACAATTTTAACATAAGAATACCACACAAGCAATAATGGGTGAAAACTATGCATCAACATTAATGTGCATTATTACACTAAGAGTTTAGAGAGTTGACATGAGCATTTGTCAGTGAACCCAGAACTCAGCACAGATTAAATGAACTGAGTACAATGGTAAAGAGACCAGTCAAGAAAATGTTGCTACCCCAGTAACGTTGAAGATAAATTGATGATGATGATGATGATGACAATGCTTGTTTCTTAAAGGGCCTAACATCCAGGTCATCGGCCCCTAAGGGTATGAAATGAGAGAAAATGTAATGACAATTTAAAAGTCCAAAATCATCCACTGACCAGAATTCAAAACGTGATGATGAAGAATGTATGGGTGAACATGAATTTACAACAATCAGTGGATCAGATCTACTTCTAAAGCACAATCCTGAATCAATGATGCTCGTTGTATAAAGGGGTCCAAAATCCAGGTCATCAGCCCCTCATAATAGAACTTATCACCAGTAAAGTAGAACCATGATATGTGTTAAGTTGCGGTACTAATCAAAAGTAGCGTAGACTTGCGGTATTCCACACATTATGGTACTACTCATAGGTAATGTAATACGCACATGTAACGCAGAGCTATGGTGTTTCTCACATTGCGGGGCCACTTACAGGCAACGCCAACCTAGGGTGTTCCCCACATACGTGTACTAATCACAGGGACTCTTACTATCCTGTGGTGTTCCTCACATAGTGGGTACTAATCATAGGCAACGCAGACCCACGGTGTCGCTCATGAAGTGGTACTAATCACAGGCAATGCCAGACCCGAGGCATTTCTCACATAATGGTTATTAATTACAGGCAACATAAACCCGTGGTGTTCCGCATGTAATGGCACTAATCACGGGTACTGTAAACCCCATCCTGATTCACACACTGTTGCTACTAATCAAAAACCTATTGTGTACCGAACATAGTAGTAATACTCGCAAGTATGGTACTAATTACAAGTAGTCTCGTGGTTATAATTCAATTATTCCTTGGTTGCACCTTACGACAGGCAGGGGATGTGTGTTAGGTCCGCGAGAGCTATTTTATTTTGCTCAAGTCCGCCGGCAAGCCGGTTAGGAACCCTCTATCCGCCACCTGGGACAGGCCACGTGGGAGTATCACCTCTCCCCCGCTACGCCAGCATAGTAGGTTCGTGGGAAGATAAAGTGAGCTATGGAAAGTTAAAATAACTTATAAAAACTACACAAGAAGAAAATGATATGAGATCCAATGTAAAGCCGACAGTTTGGAAAAGAAAGGGTGGAGACTACCACGAATGTAGGTTCTGGTAGTTCAACCTTTAAGTTTTGATAGAGAATAACTTCAAAAACTTTCACAGACTTTTGCAGTCTTCTGAACACTATCAATCAAACTCTAGAAGCCTACAAGTGCACATTAATTCCAAAGGGTACTTTTTTTTTTTTAAGTTCTACTCCATATTTGCAAATGAAAAGTAAACAAATTCCTAAGAGTGTAAAAAAATTTAAAAAAACAAACAGAATGTCACTTTTCATTCATTCCTTCTAGAATTTAGCAAACAACTGTTGCAACACGTGAACCTTGAGAAATACTTTGCTTACTTGCCATGTCCTCCTACAGCAAGGAAAAATATTATTTTAACTCTATACCGTGTGTATGGTTTATTAGTGGGTCTGACTACTGAAAGATGGTGTTTGAAATCTAGAGAAAGTTCAGATTAAAGGAGAGCTTCTTATCAATAACTGCCGAGGAGGATAAGGGGATCAGTTCTCCTGAACGACGACTTATATACTCAACTCATACATCTGATATACTGTACTGTGTGCTGTGGCAAACTCTCTTGAGGGTCAGCTGTTACCAGTCAATTCATTTCTGCGTTTCTGCATTTTAAGTAGTGTGTTCTTTCTTTTCTGAAATTTTGCACTTGATCGAAGAGTGCATCCTCCAACTGGAATAAGTTTTTTACAGGTGTTATAATGCTAAATGTATGCTTTCAGTTGGCCTTCATCAGCCTGAGATCTTACAATTTCTTTAGGGCACATTGTATGCTATTAGAGCAGGCATGGTGTAAAGCCAACTAAATATTTCCTCCACAGCTACCTTCAGCATTCAGTAAAACCTCTCTGAGGGCACATACAGCACATTCCTTCTTTTCCAGACGCTCTGTTTTGGAGATGACAGCTGAGTATTTCCTTTAACCGACATGACAATCCACAAGCCATAATACTGTATAAAAAACCTGTCAATCATCTTTGGAATTCACCATCTGCAGTTTAGTAGTTGTCACTATGGCTTCTATTTTTTTCTTCAACATGTCACACACAAGTTTTTCCAACATTAAACAATGTCACAATATGAATGAATATTTCATTTTCATGGCCAGCTTGTACTTTAAATAAACTTTTAAAGCATTTTTTTTTTTTTTTGCTTTACGTCGCACCAACACAGATTCATGGTGACGATGAGCTAGGAAAGGCCTAGGAATGGGAAGGAAACAGCTGTGGCCTTAATTAAATAACAGTCCCAGCATTTGTCTGGCATGAAAATAGGAAACCACGGACCACCATCTTCAGGGCTGCCGACAGTGGCGTACCTGCCAACTTTCCAATTACCTATCAGTAAAACCCTCATACATCAAAGTACGTGGAAATCCAATGCACCAAAATGCAGTAAAACACGACAAAATTCTAGTATTTTCTTCACTTCAGATAATTATAAGTTAAACAGCATTAATACAAAACACTACATGCAATCAATGACATAAGGGACAAAATATTTCACCTCAGTTAAACTAACACAAACATCTTTAAAATGCATCAATGAAATCTACCTCCACAATATAATTTGTTAAGCACACGACTAATTAAAACTTTGAAGTAAAGAGTATATAGTTGCATATAATTACAGTGGAACCTCGTTAATTCGAAATCGGTCGCCTAATTCAAAGCAGCTCTCGTTCCCGGAAACATGAGGTACGGTTTTGCATGTTATTTAAATTGGTTCATTCGAAATACGGATAATTCGTAATTCGAAGAACAATGTCGGTCCCGTCACCGAAATTCAAACCTTGGGCGAATTATTTTGGTTGGAGCCAAAATCACAATTAGACAAAATTGGAATGTTTCTCCTCATCAATTTTAGCAATTATAAATAAGTGCACAATAATTGTAAACTGTATTGTATTTTCCAACATTTGTATATACTACGTAAAACTACCTTCGAACTCAACATCAAATAGACTTTAATTACCTTCATTGTTATACTGTACATGTGATGGCCTCGTTTTAATATTAAGAACCACTAACGTATTTTAGTATGTGTAACTAGTCAATTTGTTATTTCGTCTAAGATAAGACCTTGTAAGTGCTTTTTAATGTACTCTCTCTCACATATTTTCATAAGTCCCAACCAGACGTCTGGTGTAAGTTTGAGGTGCTTTGATATGACTAATGATGCCCCACATAGGGGGCGAAACATGTCTCCATTTTAATGATGTTTAACTAAAAATGTTAACATCCTGTAATGTATTGAATACGTTGGAGTCCAATAAATTTTCTTATATTATTATTATTATTATTATTATTGAGATTCTTTCAATACGGAAAATAAAATGATTTTCATTACTTGTAACGAAAGCTTCTTCGAATTAGGCGGGATTTTGAATTAACCGATTTTGAATTATCGAGTTCTACTGTATAAATTTACACATTCGGGAAAAATATTTCAGGTTCCCTATGGGAATCTACATCTATATCACTTTTAACTGTTCAACCCGAAGTTTCATATTCATATATTATAATTCATTCATATTATGTCAATGTTTAATGTCAGAAAAACTCGTGTGTGACATCTTAAAGAACAAAATATATAAATTCTGAATCACTGGCAGCACTGTACTAACAGGAAAATCAAATTTTTTTTTAGAAAACTGCAAAAAAGACAACAATGATATAACATGGAATGTGTCTATCAGTACCAGGACAAAAAATCGTAATGTGTCAGGTTCTATGGTTCAGAATTACACAAAAGAGGTTGCTCGAAAAACTGGGAAAGACTGAATTTAAAGCACCTACAGGTGGTTAGAGTTATGAATAAAAAGCTAATGGTAATAAGGTTCTGTTCTTCAGCGTGCTACCAAGTAAATCACTATGTTTGGAATAATAATAATAATAATAATAATAATAATAATAATAATAATAATAATAATAATAATAATAATAATAATAATAATAATAATCGTATGACCTCAGCTACCGTGTGCAGACATTTCAATTTGACGCCATCTGGCTGCCTGCCCGTCAATTTCGACGTTCTGTTTTACTCTAGGCCCACTAGATGGCAGACTGAGTAAACCGAAACTCTCTTGGGCGTCTATGACTGAGATTTAATGAATTTTGTCAGGTAAACACCAAATGTGTCACCAGAGATCTTTTACATGCTGACATCGTACGATATGGAGTGTCTAATGGACTTTTTTCCGCCCTTCAGAAATCCGACTACCTCTGCCGGGTTGAACCCGCTATCTTGGGATCCGGAGGCCGACACTCTACCAACTGATCCACAGAGGCAGCTACTATGTTTGGAAGGGGAAGCGTATTTGGGAGGAAAACTGTCACGGAAAGACCAAACAATTTTCTTTGTGGTTTTAAGACTGTGAAATGGAGAAAAACTTTAGTGATCAATAAATCAGCTAGCCCCAATGCTTGAAGAACATGGATATACATAAACTGCTGAGCAGAAATCCAACAAGAAGGTGTGGATGTCGTCACGTATCATGGAGGAATGGAAGGACATTTAATGGGAGAATGAAAATGTAACTTTCCAATACGTGATTTGCTCAGTTCCCCTCAAATACCACTAGTTTTCTAAACCAATAGACCAAGCTGTCACCGAGTGTGTTAAAGTGCCAATAGAGTTTACTGTACATCATTCGGCTCTCAACTCGTGAAAACCATCTTGATTATGGATGTGGTAATTTGGATAAATGAAGCCATGAAGTTGCTTCTAGAAACAGTAATAGAATGTTTCATGGACGCAAGATTTTTTATACTGGAAATTGCTTCTGGTGTAGAAAGAGAGGATAACAGTCAGAGCTTACAAACCTGGAAGAATGAAGCTGCTTTTGATGACTAAAGCTGAGGACTACATCGTCAAGGTGGTGCTAACTGAAGCTGATAGACTGGACATTGGAACTGTGGTTGAGAATTATAGTGAAAACCAGGAAAAAGAAGATGAAGAGGCAGAGAGAGAGATTACAACACTGTGTTTCAGAAAGAAGTGTCCGAGTGCAGACTGAAGACATACCAAGATTCCATCAGAAGTTAAAGGAGCTACAGGAAATAGCCATAAGCAGAATGATTTGGGAATGTTCAGATGTAATTTCTGAGGCTTAAGTTTTAGTGGAAAGTCAGATAATCAACAGGAAGACTGCTGGAATTCAGGAAACTACTGTAGAATGTGAAGTACATCACTATACTGGTAAGAAAACTTATGTGTACTAGTACAACGACCAGAATTTATCAAGGGATAATCTGGAGCTTGAGCTGCATTTATTTTAACACTTTAGCAAATAACTACAACATTAAAGAAGTAATGATAATAAAAGTGCATTAATAAATGTTTACCATCCTTCTGTCACACAGACTAATGCCCTTCCTTTTGCACTCTCCCCAAAGATCACGAAGTATTAGGGTTCTCCACCCTTGCTCTTCTGACGGGATGTTTCACGGCTTGGCCAATGGCTTTTCTGGTGCATCCTTCATTTCTGCACCTTTTTTCCTAAATGCTGTTCTGTCTTGTATCTTTCCCTCCTAAATATTTACTTCTGCTAGGTCCTTGTGGACATGTGTAAGCCAGGCTGCATTTTCCACTTTTCTTGTAGAAAGAGTATTCTGTTGGCCAACCTCTCTTGATTCACGTAAGTTCAGTCCCCTTTTCCTTATCGTTGTCATATTCATAACCTATACAGAGAACAAAACTTTCAGCACAGAACTATCCTGTATTGTTTTATTTTTGCAGAACTGCAGCCTCCCAATACGGTTGATGGCTTCAATAGTATAACACAGTTAAGTCCTGTTGTTTCTATTTTCTGTGGTCAAATGTGTTATTGAAGATGTTTCAGTGCACTAGTCTGATGAATTTATATAAAAACAAACAAGAGCATACAGGTGCGATAGAATTAAAGTGATAACACAAAACCAACAAAACTGTGGCGGTTGGTTTACGTACCTGATATTCTTATACTGGATTGGTCATTAAAGTCATGAGCCAAGAGGCAATTTTAACATATTCTGATAATATTTTATGAGTTTTCAAGTATGCGCTGTATTGGTATGAAGAGAGATCAATTTAAGGATTTCTGTTAATATCTGGTGTGTTTTCAAGTACGTATCGTATTATGAATAAATAGAGAATGCGCACTACTTTTCAGTACACCTTCATTACGCAGAATTTTTTCCCGGTCCTTTGTCATTAAACTGAAGACATGCTTTACTGTATCATCTACATCAGTGAAAAAGAACAAGAGTTCCTATTTTAGACAAAGATATGCAATGAAATGGATAAATTAAGCTTGGCTAAATGAATTTATCACTGAAGGCTTCTGATCTGGCTTCAGCAAAGCTGAGCTACAAAAGTGGATTGTTCTGTACATTACAAGTGACCTGTTTCTAATCAAGAACAATTTTATCACTTATGTTTACACTAAGGCATTTTGAGGCTTATCTATGATCTGTTAGAGAATGAAAGGCACACTCATTCATGGATATAATGTTCACGGGAACAGAGGAGCCATTCTTTATAAAAATTATCTAGCTCTTTTCACGGTTTACCGAGAGATTCATGAGATGAAGTAGTCATCATTTTCACAGCGTAATGGATAATACTCGGTAGGAGAATATCATTGCATAGCATAAATGAGTACATGGAAACTACCAACAGAATCTTCCTAACTGAGAGGAAAATGCATCTGTTTTCACAGACAATACACTATACATAAAGGTTACTTGACCTTATACACCAACACGACAGAAAAGGAACATACTTTTAATTGCTATGAAACCTCTCTCCCGTATAACCACCCCATCAAGACCACAAAGATGTGTATCCAACTGTACTGAGGAAGGTACTGTGCAAACTTAGAAGTGACAGTGTTAGTTGAAGGACATGTTCGAATGTTGTGTATTCTGCACAAACGTTCTGATGGTCAAGGTAATTTATGAGCTTTTAATTCTGGTTTGTGTAGGGCGATTTCAAAACCAGTGAACAAACTATGATAGGATGACTGTTAAGAGAAAACAGAAAATAAGAAATGAGAGTAAATTAGTAAGTTAGCAAGAGAATTCAGTGTGTGTTAACTATTGGAACGCAATGAGAAGATCAGTCTAAGGAAACCTAGATGAAGTCATTATTTAGTTATTCTTCTGGGTTGAACCATGTTTTTTTCTGTACATTCCATACAGTTTGCCGGTGTTTTGAATACATTGCAGTATTCTTTGTCAATCAAGGAGACTGAAATACCCCTACTCGATCCAAGGTAATCGGTCTCCCAGGCAACAAACGAACTACAAGAGTAGTTGCTGACCTTGGCCTTATATATCCTACCCTCTCTGGCTGTGAAACATAACGTTCCAGAATTCCCATGAGAAAGCCAGGGGGCTTATGTCAACCAGAGAAGGTAAGATATATAAGGCCAATGTCAGTAATTACTCTCTTAGTTCGACTGCTACCTGGCAGACTGATTACTCGGATCGAGTAGGGTATTTCAGTCGCCTTGACAAATAATACTGCAATGTATTTGAAACATCAGCAAACTGTATGGAATGTACAGGAAACAACAACACGGTTCAACCTGAAAGAACTAAATAACACTTCACACTGTGTAAGCTTAACTTCAAAAATAGATGAAGTCATGTTGCAATGGTTTAATCAACCACAAGACTAAGTAAGGAAAATGTTTTCACACTGCATGGGGTTTGGAAGGTAATTTTAAGGAGTCATCTGGCCCATGCATTTCAATAAATGTTGTGGGATTAGGAAACTTATAGTTCATGGGAAAGACAAAGCTGACATTAGGAGAGGAGTACAGGTCTGAAATGATTTACCAAGGGAAATATTCGATAAGTTTCTGAATTTTTTGAGATTTAAGAAAGGCCCGGGTAAACCACTGACAGAGAACCTGCCACCTGGGTGACTGCCTTAAATGCAGATAAGTGGTAACTGATTGACTGATTGATTGATATGAATTATAAGAGAATTTTGAACATGGCTCTTAGACACAGGAGAAGGCAATGATTACAGTACCTTTAAAATGCTATCCTCAAATGCAATATCGTTTTGAACAATTACACAGTGGTACTGACTTCACTATTGTCAAGGCTCAGCAGCTTGGA
Organism: Anabrus simplex; assembly: GCF_040414725.1. Lineage (NCBI taxonomy): Eukaryota > Metazoa > Arthropoda > Insecta > Orthoptera > Tettigoniidae > Anabrus > Anabrus simplex. Next base: position 296,853,129 of record NC_090267.1, read on the forward strand.
GCAAAGCGAGAATGAAGAAAGGTGCTATAACCATGTTGCTAAGAAATTTACTACCTCCAAAGACGCTTGCAAAGGGACAAGACATATACGTATTTACTCACGTATTAAACCCCCTTTTACCCTCCACTTTTACAGCCAAAAAATATAACGGGGGATGAGGGAGTCCAATATGTGATAATCTCAAATTTTGTGAACATTCTACACTATTCTTAACAAACTTTTCAATGATTTACTGATTATTTTCATTTGAAGGCAGTATTTCTAAATTTAAAAAGACAATAAATGGTGTACACATAACTTTTAGACCTACATATAAAATATAGTCAGTTTTAGTTACTCCTATACCATGTCATTCGTTTCATCTTATTAAGTTCTCCGATGAGGTTGACATCAGGAAGGGCATCTGGTCATAAAAAATTGCTACAAAGATTCGTCTCACCTCAAACTTGACCCCCGGGAGAAAAGGGATAAGTGCATCGTATAATGCAATATTAATACAAAAGAACTTAATGGTTAGTCATTTGTCTCTGTCAGTTGAGCAGTAGGCCTACCACACGGTAAACTCGATCACTGCTTTCATTTGAATTATCGTCATCTTGTGCCAACTTCCCTGCTACCGGCAGCATGTCGTCATTTCAAATAACGTCATCTTCACTGCCATCTCACTAGGCCTTGCAACTCGTCAACCATGCACTGCCCTCGAGAGCACTCATACTCTTTGATTGAGAGCATTTGAGAATTGAGATCCCGTCTCTATGAAACTATTAAAAATAGTTTTGTTCCCGACTGTAGAGTCCAAACAGTGAGAAACTATTCCCAAATGTTTTCTGGAGATGGTTTCTGTTATTCCCAGTTGTTGTATGTGTAGCATAAGCCACCCATTCCGAATAAAGCCACGCTGTAGAAAGCGTGCCAACCCACTAGCTGATAAATAGTGTATGTTACGTGTTGTACTTCTGAATGTAACACATAGTGACTGGAAGCATTCTTTGGATAACAGCAACTGTTGAAAGCCAGATCTTTACTTTTCAGTATATTTCATGCTATTTCTTGACATTTATCACATCAGGATTTACGTAAACAGCTGTAATTGAGATAAAAGAGACAGCATTGTTCAGGTTAGATATGCTATCAAGTGCCCGGATATTGTCAGAAGTTCCATGATGGTAAGAATAAAAACAAATAACAGGACAGTTTGTTGCACTGATGGATATCTACAGGTGTGGCAGTACTGCATTTTATTATCAAAATGTTTAATTTTCTACGTTTGTTGTCTCCATTTTTTATTAACGCAAAGTATGTTATGTTTGGCATCTCCGAAAATCGCAAATGTAAAATCAATAACATTATCACTATGATTTGTTAGGTATGTTGGTGAGTAAAACAATCGTTATGATGGGATTGTTTTTATCACATTTTAAACTTACTTCTCTCCAAAAATGACCTATATTGGCCTGAGTTACGAGATATTAAACGATCACTTTATTAATGATCTCACCTGCTATATTAATAGCAATAACCGTGAATATCGTGAATATTTCTTAACTAAAGTAAACTATAGACATGATATTGTATAGGCTTTTGGGTTTGTGCCGTGTCAAGAAAATAAGGTGAAATTCTTAACGTTTCGCAGAAAACTGTGCTCTGCATCCTCAGAAGAATTCTCGACTGTCCACGAGAAAGGCTTCTTAAACAATGACACTTATGAATTTGGAACGTTAATAAAAGTAGAAGTGGAAATGGTACGTTCATTCACCACCAGATGGCCCCTAGGACGTGGCACAACGCTAGCGTTCGAAGCGGAAGCTGACTGAACCATCACAATCAGACTAAGCGGTTCACATAACGTGTTTGCGTAACATATGACAGGTGTAAGACAGACATAAGCCTGGAATGCAACATCTAGCGACAAGGAACGCACGAATTTGGAAAACACCGAGACGAAATAACAATAGTGAAGGGGCAGGGAAGGGAACTACCTATGTAAATTCTTAATGGCTGGCAACCAGGTATTACTTAATTGATAGCCGGTGTCCCTGTTGAAACTGTTAGGATTACTACGTATGAAGATTCATGCAGATTCTCACCACCATCCAGCACAAAAACAAGGCATCCTCACGACACTCGCCAAGAGGGCGAGACGAATCTGTCAGCCATCACATATCCAGATGGAGATGGACACGCTCAAAGTCATATTTAAGGGTAATGGTTACAGCGATTTGCAGATTCATAGAGCTCTACATCCCAGAGAAATGACCATGCAAATCTCACAGAAGGAAGAAGTGAAGGGAACTGCCTACTTGCCTTACATTCACAACACCACAGATCGAATTGCCAAGGTCCTCCGCAAATACAATATAAAAACCGTGTTTGGCACCGCCATTAAAATTGCTCACAGTCTGAGTAAAACCAAGGACAAATTGTCCCCACTTTTACATCCTGGGGTATATGAAATTCCCTGTACGTGCGGTAAAGTATACATCGGCCAAACATGCCGGTCCATTGGTACCTGTATCAAACAACACGAACGTAATATTCGTCTCCACCAACCTGACAAATCGGCAATAGCTGAGCATGCTCTATCGTTGGGTCATGTTCCAAGATGCTCAAGCTCTTACCCACACTAGACACTACAGGTCCAGGATTATACGGGAAAGCTGTGGAAATTAGTGTTGGCTACTGAATGCATGATTCGAAGCAGTGTATCGATTCATTCAAGTGTCCGAGTAAATCGATTCACAGGAACGGCGAGCGCACGGCACACGATTCAGCTTACTCCCAGCGGACAGTGCTGAGTGGCGCACTCACTGGACGTTGACGGGGAGCCGAGCTTCCGCTGCAGCGAGACAGTGAATTATGGCACATTGAAAGAATCGTGAACGAGCGCGGCTCAGTGAGACACATGATACACACAGCTCCTTATCGGCTCACTGGACACTGGCAGGTGGCGGAGAGCGAAGCTTCCGCTGCAGCGAGACATACAGCGAGCCATGGCACACCGAAAGAATCGTGAACGAGCACGGCTCAGTGAGACACAAGATACACACGGCTCCTTATCGGCACGCTGGACAGTGGACACTGGCGGAGAGCCGGGCTTCTTCTGAAGCAATACATACAGTATAAGTCCGTTATAGCAAGAAATCATAACAGTAAAAAATTCACTCACTATAGCGGATTGTCGTTATATCCGATTTTTGTATAAAAGTCGGAAAAACTCATACATATTAAAATTCGGTACGACACGGCAATCCGTTTGTTCAAAACTTGTGTTTCCGCAGATGATATCCACACTAACGGCTTACTTGTTATTTTTCGAAATCCAATACTACGTGAAAGTGTATGTTTAATTATATTCTGAAAAAATATAGTAATGTATTTCTCCAAATCCAAGACGAACCTCACTTTTTCCGTCAAAAAATTTAAATAGGCTCAAAAAGTATTTTGTAAAATCATATGAATGCCTTTGTTGTACAGTAGGCCTACGCATTTCAGACTATTTTTAGACACCGAACATTGGCTTTCGCCATGCCGTATTTTTTTTTTGCGGCTGCACAATTATACTTTATTTCGGCGGGTTTAACAACCATTAACTTATAATTGGCAGAATAATACTGAAGAGAACATGTTGAAAATTTGCCGGCAATACCTATTCCATGCGGCTCTACAATACGACGATCCACCAGGGAATTATTCTTGCTGTCTATAAAACTGTTACTTTTACTCAGCGTCGGATATAACCGGCTGCCGCTACACGCACGTTTCCCTTGCCGCCTAGCCATGTATAAGCCTAATCGCGGACGTTGCAAGTCAACGAATGAGTTTATTGCGCCACGGTATGGCTATTCCGCCCTTGCGATTTTCGTGCACATACCTCACAATTTCATCTTTGACTTCTTTAAAGCGTCCTTGTTGCGGACCACTGAATGCATTTTTTGTACAGTATGCATTTTTTTAGCTCTGTCTTCACGCTAACGCCAAATATTGGCTTTAGTTAGGCCGATGCCGTATTTTCTAGCAGCTGCACAATTACTTTACATATCCGAGTGTTTAATAACCATTAACTTAAAATTGGCATCATAATATCGACGAGAACCCGTTGAAAATTTGCCGGCAATATCTTTTCCACGTATCTTTACAATACGACTATCCATCACGAAAATATTCCTGCTGTCTATAAAACTTAATTTTAGTAAACGTCAAGTACAATAGATAATAGACGCGTTACAACTCTGCCACTGAGTAACCGGCCTGTCTTAGAATTCGAAGGCTCGCATGTTTTGATGCCACTCTGCAGATTTGAGAAACGTTTTTGTAGAGGCTAATAGAATGTCATTCTCTTTTCACTATTTCTTGAGATCCAGTGACGTTACACACAGGCACTGTACAACCGGTTATCGCGGCTAGCGATGTATAAGAAAGAAGCGGTCGTTTATTGTCAACGAGTTTTGTGTGTGCGTGCGCGTGCGGGGGTGAAAAGAAGCAGCGTAGTTACCGCGGTAGTTGCCAGTGGTATCCATTACCTTACTGTTAGGCCATGAATGCAAGACAACCCTTGAGTTTTCGCATGCGATTCTGAGAGAGAAAAAAACCGTCGTCTTGGATTCGGAGAAATATGGTATCACTCCAGAGGTTTCTGTGGCACACACTTCAGTTTTCTTCTTCAAACGGCATCACCTAACCTAACCGTATATGTATCATGAAAACATATTTGAAACGGATGTAGAGACGTGATAACCTCCTCGCTAAATATTTACATGTAAATAGCCTGCAAAATTCTAAATTCCATAGAGGGAATTAGATATTTTTCACCAATAGAGCATGTCAAAAACGTATCAGATGTAAGGCTTTTTCAGGCGTTTGCTCTATTAACCAGCGTTTCGTCTTAGGTCTGACACTAGACTCGTCAGAGTGGGATGTGTCAGACCCTACCCACTGACGCTGGGTGTATGCAGGTGAACTTATCAGAAGCCTTATATGAGGCACAGTCTGATAACTGCATACGGGAGATAATATCTCCACAATGGAATTATTGCCAGCCTAGCAATTCCGAGTGGAAAATTCTAAATTCCCATAGAGGGAAAAGCCTTACATCTGATATGTTTTTGACATGCTCTATTGGTGAAAAATATCAAATTCCCTCTATGGGAATTTAGAATTTTCCATTCGGAATTGCTAGGCGGGCAATAATTCCATTGTGGAGATATTATCTCCCGTATGCAGTTATCAGACTGTGCCTCATATAAGGCTTCTGATAAGTTCACCTGCATACACCCAGTGTCAGTGGGTAGGGTCTGACACATCCCACTCTGACGAGTCTAGTGTCAGACCTAAGACGAAACGCTGGTTAATAGAGAAAATGCCTGAAAAAGCCTTACATCTGATATGTAAATAGCCTTTCCGAAATTTAACTAGACGTCAGAAGATATGAACTATCCTCTGAAATCAGTGATGTACTCTGCCATATCTTGAGGTGTATTACATTCTTACTTAATTTCCATACGGAACATTAAAATTAAGAGACCGTTTACCTAAGTCTTTATTTTTAACGAGTTAACAACTGCTATCGGCCACGTTATTTACACATTTTTTACAAAAACGTGTTATCCTCTTTCATTTCAAATTTTTTTTTTAGAGAATGGCAGTCGACAGGTATTACTAATTGATTCCAGCATTGCCTTCGAATGTCGAAGAGAGAGCTTGCAAATGCACATAGTGGGAAAACTATACCGCACTGAAGATGATCAATCGCATTTTGTAGCAAATGTTTCAGTTTTCTTATTCAAACAGCGTCACCTATCCTAACTTATCCGTATTATACGTATGATGAAAACACAGTTCAAGCGCCAGTAGGGAAATGATAACCTTCTCGCTATAAATGTTCATAATAGCTTTTCCGTAATTTATCCAGATGAGAAAATATAAACTAACCTCTGAAATCAATTATGCACTCTACCATAGCTCGAGGTGTATCCCATTCTTACTAAATTGTAGTATTTAGCCTTAAAATTTAGTGGTCATTTAGTCAGCCTTTACTTTTAACGAGTTAACAATTGTTATCGGACATGTTATTTACGCATTTATTCCGAAATTGTCCTCTTTCATTTAGAATTTTCTGTAAGGAACAGCAGTCGACGGGTATTACTAATCGACTCCCACATCGCCTTCGAATGTCGACAAGAAAACCGAAAGTAATCGATCGCATGCAATATAATCGCTGGGTTGCATAAATCATAATCTATAAGTTACAACATGTTCATGTTGGGGTTGCATAAATATCGGGAACGGAAAAAATTGTGCACGCTTAATTGCTCATAATAACGGATGCGCCAGTGATAGGTCTCTCGCTATAAACGAAGGATGACACACAGTTTAACATAGGAATTTTGAAGGGACAGAAATAAATTGTCGCTATAACGGAGTTCTCGTTATATGCCGTACTCGCTATTGGGGACTTCTACTGTACATAGCCACTGAAAGAATCGTACGCTAAATGGACTCCCGAGCTCAGCTCATTTGAAAATAATACCCACTTGCATTCACTGTCCTCTTCTTACAGGGAGGTTTAAATAATAGATGGATTTATTTTCAGTGTCAAAAAGGTAGTCAAAAATAATTCTAAAGTAGCTAGTAAGTAGGTAGGCTATTAGGTTATACTATTTATTAGTTTACTGAATCTTAGTATTATAACTTAGTTGACATTTGACAATTAATTAAACTCGACTCTAGCCTGCCCTATGACTAGGATTCAACAAAATACTTATGTATGCTTTAATATGGCTGATGATGACCCCTAGGCGGGTCGAAACTAGTTCCATGTAATTTATAACATTGTAAATACATATTAGTACTGAATAGGTGGAAACCTTACTGTGTTACTATTCATATGTTATTCTCAGTTCAGTACGGACCAACAAAATGAAATTCATAACCCTTGATGATGTAGCCTACCAGGCAAAACAGAAAGCCTTTCAATATCTAGGCCTAAAATTAAAGATAGCCAAACTACGCAAAGACGTCGACTTCCTAAAACAATGTATATCACTTAACTTGACACCTAATTTTCTAAGAAGCAATAAAAAGAAACATCGGATTTCACCTCAAACCATCAAAACTCAAAACAAAACCAACAAAATATGGTTAAGAGACGAAATTAAATTCTTGCACAGAAAGAAATCTTTCTTGAATCAGAAATTATATGACGCTCACCTCGCAGCGACTAAACTACTTTCAAACGCACAATGGACACTTTTCTACCAACAAGTAGAGAACAAATTATTCCACGAACTAGCCAGAAAACAGTCAAACTTGGAGAATAAACTCAACAGGTTAAAGAACTCCCAACTACATAACCTTCAAACTAGGAACTCCAACAGAAACACGTTCGATTGTTCGCAGCTTCATCCAGCGGTCGTAAATCTATCAAACACGCCCTTAAGTGATATTGAACACTCAACTTTATCCAAAGGACCGAAACACAACTGGCCCAATTTGAACAGCCTCAACATAGCCGCTACTATGATCACAGAATCGGAGCTAGCCATTAGCAAAATGCCGGAAGATACGCAAAATGAGGTTAGAACCGATGTTAAAAGGAAACTGAACAATATCCTCTCCAACCTAACCAACCCCGCAAATAAGCTCAATAATAGAGACAAAATAGCTGAACAAAAACGCATATACGCCCTCAAAAAGAAAATCAAAGACAACGAACTCATCGTAACCAAAGCTGACAAAGGCAATGCAACAGTTATCATGGATAAAAAAAGCATATATTGAAAAAACAAAAAACTTTTTCACAGACAGCTCATTTTCTATAATCAAAAAGGACCCCACCCAAAAAATTCAAAGACTACTTAAACAAACTCTAAAAAACACTTCATTTTTATTCACTGAACAGGAAAAATCCAAACTCATACATATGAACCCAGGACTCTCCACCGCTAAAGCTCTCCCCAAGATACACAAAGCTGGAGTTCCCATCCGCCCAATTATCAACTATAGACCAAGCCCCTTATACAAATTATCACAATTCATCCAACGTTTCCTAAGAAAAAATTATCAATTTTTATCCAAAAAGTCCATTAAAAACACATCAGAGCTAGTAGAAAAACTTAACAATTTCAATTTGCAACCGGATTACTCCATCCACTCTTTCGATATTGTAAACATGTACCCAAGCATACAAGTATCAAAATTAATTCCAATAATTAAAAACAATTTAAACAAAAACAGCCACTTAAGCAAACTAGAGACACAAGACTTTATCACAGTATTAAAACTAATCATCAACAACAACTTCTTCACTTTCGACAATGTTATATATCAACAAGATGGTTTGGCAATGGGATCACCGGCCTCAGGCATCTTAGCAGAAATATACCTGGACTTCCTCGAACACACCAAAATTGACAATGAATTTGAAAACATTCTCTTTTGGGCCAGATATGTTGACGATGTCTTTGTAATCATGAATGAGCAATCAATTAATGCCTCCACCACCCTCTTAAAACTCAACACTATTGATTCTCATATCAAATTCACACTAGAATCCGAATCAAATCAAAAAATCAACTTCCTAGATTTAACTATCACTAGAAACTCAGATTCTTTCAGTTATAAAATATTCAGAAAACCTACTCAAACAGCCTCCACCATTCGCCAAGATTCAGTGCACCCCCAGTCCCACAAACGAGCCACATACAACAACCTAGTTCACCGAGCCTTCAGCATACCTATGTCCAAGAAAGATCTAAAGAACGAACTTAACACAATTCGCGGAATTGCAAAATACAACGGCTTCAGCAATCATTTTATAGAAAGGATAATCAATAAACAAAAACATCGCCCTAAAACTACCCTCAAAAAAGAAGTGACTAAACCTCTAACATTCTCCACCTTCACGTTCAACAATGATATCTACAAGTTAACCAATACCTTCAAGAAACAAGGCGTTAAAATAGCCTTCAAAACCAACAATAAGAACACGAACGTCTTACACAATACTTCACACATCAACAAGACCAGCAGTTTTGTAAAATCAGGAGTTTACAGGATCAAATGCAACACCTGTGAAAAATCCTACATCGGACAAACCGGTAGAAACTTCAATAACAGATACCACGAACACACTAATGCAATAAAATACAACAGGTTTTCAGCCATCGGCCAACACATGCATGATTATAACCATAATTTCACCAATATCGAACAGGACATGGACATCCTCGAATTAGCAAACAAGGGCCCTTTACTCAACATAATGGAAAATTACTACATACACCTAGACCAATACTTCAACGCCAGTCACAATCTCAATGAAATTTCAGAGAAACCCAACATACTCTTCGATCTATTCATCACTTTCCTCAGAAACAATAATGCAGCCAAACAAAACTCAATCCTAAGTCTAATCAAAGGTACTTTTCCGAGACAATTACCCTTTTTCCCGCACCCTTCAGCCCCGCCTTAAAAGCTCCCCACCCCCACCTCACCCCAAGCCACCCCCACTCTTCCTAACCCCCTCCTAACCCGCACGCGCCTGCCCTCCTCTCTGCCCACACTTCTCTCCCCGCCACCAATCGCACACCATCAGCTATACTACACACACCGCAGCGCGAGGTAAGCGTCCTTTCACTTTATGTTAACCTTTTCCTATCTCCATTTTTGTTTTTACTGACTTTCTCCTTTTAAACAGGTCCAATTTGGTTTCCGCTAAGAACTGAGAATCAATATATCCACGCGCAGTTTCCACCTTCTTCTCAACCAGAAATTCAAAAACAACTTCACGTCCAACAACCAACAACGCAACTGACCAACACAGCTTTAATACACCAAATACCTAATTTCTCCGCTTAAGTGATCAGTGTCAAGCCAACTCAACATTAAAAGAGTATCACTCTTTACTCTCCAGACTTTGTACATACTTGTATATATGTTTATATGTGTCATTTTACATTGTTTCTTTAGTACGAGGACTACTGACATCCACGAGGTTATATTTTATAACTCTAAGCACCCCACTAGTACTTTGTTCCAAACTTGTTTGTACATATATTATTATTTACTACTCACCTGTACCATACTAACATTTCTCATCTCATTACCAAACTTCACTTTATAAATTATAAAATCCATACGATTATTACAGTTAAAAATAACATGTTTTTAGGATTCGACAAAATACTTATGTATGCTTTAATATGGCTGATGATGACCCCTAGGCGGGTCGAAACTAGTTCCATGTAATTTATAACATTGTAAATACATATTAGTACTGAATAGGTGGAAACCTTACTGTGTTACTATTCATATGTTATGCTCATGACCACTCAAAAGTAACCGTTTTATATTGGGAATAACGGCTCAGTAATGTCTCAGTTCGTATGTCACATCGTTGCACAAGACTTCAATAATATGTGGACAGTAAGTGAGCCAACTGACGCAATAACTTAACCAACAGTATGTTGAATCAGAAAACCAGTGGGCTACTGTACATCTCGGGTGCCCTATACAAAATATGACGATTTTAAAAAATCCTCCGCTGATAGAAAAATACAGTACATATTTAAAAAAATGACTTAGCGAGTTGGACGTGCGGTTAGTATCGCGAAGCTATGCGCTTGCATTTGGGGGATGATGGGTTCGAATCCCACCGTCGGCAGCTGTTAAGATGGTTTTCCGTAGTTTCCCCATTTTTACACCAGGAAATCCTGGGACTGTAGCTTAATTACGGGCATGGCTGCTACCTTCCTAATCCAGGACCTTTCCCATCCTGCGTTGCCGGAAACTTTCGATGTATTAGAGTGACTAGCATTTTTTTCTAAGAAAGGAGTTCATAGTATGAAGACCAGATGGCAGCAACGAACAATGAATGCTGTTGCTGCTGTCTTACCATTACATACTACACATGTGCAGTAGGAGCGGCAACTCTAATGTGCCGTGAATCGGATCACTGTATCAATTCAATAACGTGAACAGAATTAAATGAATCGATTCAGTAAAATGAATCGAATATCCCATCACTGGTGGAAATACGCAGTAATCCTAACAATTTCAACAGGGACACAGGCTGTCAATTAAGTAACACCTGGTTGCCAGCCCTTAACAATTTACGTAGGTAGTTCCCTTCCTTGCCCCTTCGCTATTGTTATTTCGTCTCGGTGTTTTCCAAATTCGTACGATCCTGGTCACCAGATGTTTCATTCCAGGCTTATTTCTATGTCTTACACCTGCCATATGTTATGCAAACACGTTATGTGAACCACTTAATATGATTGTGATGGTTTGGTCAGCTTCCACTTCGAACGCTAGCGTTGTGCCACATCCTAGGGGCCATCTGATGGTGAATGAACGTACTATTTCCACTTCTACTTCTATTAACTTTCCAAATTCAAAAGTGTCATTGTTTAAGAAGCCTTTCTCGTGGACAGTCGAGAATTCTTCTGAGGACGCAGAGCACAGTTTTCTGTGATACGTTAAGAATTTCACCTTATTTTCTTGACATGGCACAAGCCGAAAAGCCTATACAATATCATGTCTATAAGTACGGGCCGTGAAAGCATTAATGGCAACATTAAAGTAAACTTGTTTCTTCATTCAGCTCTTTTTCTTCTTTTTTTAATTTTTTTAATTATTATTATTATTTTTTTTTTTTTTTAAGGCACGCACCCAATGGAGGGGAGCTGCATTTTTACCACATATCAACCTTCCTCCCATTCCAAAATCCCTGGCAGTACGGTACCAGGAATTGAACTCAGACCCCCCAGAACAGCAGCTAATTGTGTTCATTATGGGGCAGACATTCCTAACTACAAAACACAGACATATAGCATGACTGATGGCTGCTTGCAATGTGCGGGTCGGACACGAAACTATTCACCTATTTATGAGATATCATCAAGGCTGCCGTAGGCCTATGCTACAGAGACGAACATTTCTTAACTATGAAACACAGATGTAACGCGTGACTTTGACGCGTTTTCATTAAGCGGGTCATATGGACGAAACTATTCACAAATTTGTGTGATACCATCGGAGCTGCAATAAGGCTTATATCTGCATCAAAGCGGTATCATCGTTCTTCTCTGACGAATTACGTTGGGGGGGGGACTAAATTTTATCACTTTCGTCTTGAAAAGCCAGGGGGTTCTAATACACAAGGGGGTCTCATACATGAGTAAATATGACAGTTAAAGAATTACAGCATAATATAATAGAGGCAACTCTTATAAGTTCTCACTATAAAAATTGCTCTCATACCTAGTATAACATTTACGCCCTCTGATGAATGCACAATTTTTAAATTTAAATGACAGAGTTAGCTTTCTCAGTTAAATCTCATGGTCGAACGTTAGAAAAAGTTTGTCTGTATTTTCCAAAGCCAAAGGCAACGAGTGAGATCATTTAGTTCACTATGGGTAGCGTGCACCATCTTGGAGTAAATTACTCTGGAAGTAGCATTTACAAAAGAAGTCATACTACAGAAGTAAATTACCACGGGAGTTATTTACTCCGGAAGTAACACCGGAAAGTTGAAGTAGTAAAATCTACTCTTTTGGTTACTACTATAGAAGTAGCGTTCGTTACTCACGGAGTGTAGTTGTGTTTGTATGTTTTCTTTAAAGAAATCTACGTAGATAAGGTTCTGAACGATAGGAAACAGCGGAGAAACGTAAGCAGAAAAGATAAATGCTTGTTAGTAGCGATAATGAAGATCTATGCAAATGATATAGAGTGTAAGAAACATGTTATAAAGATTCTGGATAAGAAAAGAAATTCATGGAAAGCCATGACAGAAGAATTCAATGCTACAATTGACGGAAATCGCAGCGAAGAGCAAGTTAAAATTCTGTGCAAGGACTTAAAAGCGAAAGCAAAAAAAGCAGGAAGTCATGGACACACGGGAAAAATTAAAACTGATGGTGGTTTCTTCATACAGATCGCCTACATCCAAAGCGAAATTGTTTCCCATTTTCACACCAGGCAAATGCTGGGTCTGTACCTTAATTAAGGCCATGGTCCCTTCCTTCCCATTCCTAGGCCTTTCCTACCCCGTCGTCGCCATAAAACCTACATGTGTCGGTGCGACATTAAGCAAATAGAAAAAAAAAAGTACGCCTTCCGATTTCTGAAGAGTTCAGCGTTGTCACCTGGAGGGCAAAAAATGGGAATACGCGTGCAGTCAACTGAACCCACGATGTGGGAAAACCTGCCAACATGAATATATTCCCTTTTATTTTCCAAACAATCATCATCATTTGCAGGCCTACCTCCATCTTAACCTCATTAGTGCTTTAACCACACATTAAAAGATATGACCAGCAGTCGTGCAGTAAACGTTAAATAGATCAGCAGCAACTATACTGCAATATTCCGGTACGAAACACTCGTAGGGCACATAACAACTGTAACTTCGGAAATACAACAAAATTAAGACAGGAATTCAGCTGTATGTGATCTCCAAGAAAATTTAGAAGGAAAGTAAAGGATTCCTTCCTAGGACCAAATGTTCCTGAAACTCCATGTATACATCATACAGCTTTCGCCTTTCATGCAGTGTACGTACTATTACATTACCCGTCGTTTACTGCGTCGAGATCGTCAATATAATCTATGTAATCCATAAACACGTTTGAAATGTCTTCCTGTCGTATACGGCATTAGTCAACAAGTCTAAACTTAGCTTACTCCATGCACGACGTGAGAGTAAATTCTAACATGTATTCGTGCGTTATTTACTTCTTTAGTAATATACCACAACATTTTACTCTTGTAGTAATTTAGACCAGGAGTATCTGAAAGGACTAAAATACTTCGGAAGTAATTTACTCTCGTATGGAAGTCGCCAAATGCTGACTTCAAGAGTACTTTACTACGGAAGTAGAACTTACTCTTGGTTGGTGCACGCCACCCTATATGTTGTATCACCAGAAATTTTTTTTTTTTGCTAGGGGCTTTACGTCGCACCGACACAGATAGGTCTCATGGCGACGATAGGATAGGAAAGGCCTAGGAGTTGGAAGGAAGCGGCCGTGGCCTTAATTAAGGTACAGCCCCAGCATTTGCCTGGTGTGAAAATGGGAAACCACGGAAAACCATCTTCAGGGCTGCCGATAGTGGGATTCGAACCTACTATCTCCCGGATGCAAGCTCACAGCCGCGCGCCTCTACGCGCACGGCCAACTCGCCCGGTCACCAGAAAAAAAAAAAAAAAAAATTTACTGAGAGGAAATTTCAATCGTACTAGCATGAAATAATTTAGCACAACATTGCTACAATAAAACATGATTTAAGCTACAAATGTATTTAGCATCCTCAAAGGCAATAAGAAGGCAAAAGTAAGTATTTTTTGGGAAAATTTACATATTACATACTTCCTTTACAACAATACCAAGTGAACAGATATTCTGCACAGTATATGCAAGTTTGGTGCTGATTTGCAGAATAAAAAAGATCAATGTTATTACTAAAGAAAGGTGAATTATATTATCAATATAGCTTACATTCATCCAAAAAATGAACAATACCTTCCGACGAATTTAACGTTTTCCACTAATTAGAACAAACATTATACTGTATTTTAAAAAATGGTAACAGTTATATTTTATTTATTAATGAGAACCTACAAAACCTATAGATTATGTAAAATAAAATATAAAGAAACTTGTAAAATTATTACTGATGAACATAAAAAGGTGAAAGTTACAACGTAAAAAGTATTTGAGGTATGGTATATGTCCGTCAACTAGAAAATTCAGCTTCCAATATTTTAAACTACGCTAAATAATAGAGCCAACATATTGGCATTTGACGCAAGCAGTATATCAAAGTGCAGTGGCAATGACATGAATTATATTGTAAATATAGCTTATACTCGTTCTAGAAATTAACAATATCTCTCGATAAATTTAATTTTTTCCCACTAATGACTGCAAAGGTGTTTTGATTCGGTCACTACTTTCAACTGATGTCTAATCAAGGTATGTATATTTACCTAATTGTCCATCAAACAGTTCAGCATATTCATTCAGTAGCTTAGCTTGTCGCTCCACTAGAGAAATTTCTTTTTGGTTGATATCTTCTTCACCTGTGGTACAGTCAATATTAATTGTAATTAAATCTTGACCAAAGATAGGAAAGGATATTTTACTGCAGTGTGTGGGCCATCGTTGGAACACAGCAAATTAACTAGGTTACTACACTTCACAGGAAGTTTTAGATGTTAGACCGGAAAAGAAGACATGGATGAATATTTACAAAGAGGATGAGATGTACCTTCAACTACACAAACATCTTCATTTAAGGCTTCTTCAAAATTGCTTTAATGACCACTTTCTTACGGTAGCTTAAATTAACATTTTAGAATGTAGATTAGAAAGTGAACATTAATCCGTTAACTGTAAAGCAACTAACTACATTTCTATTTACACAATCTTTTAGAAATGAATATCTCATGCTTTTGACACAGAAGATGGCAGTAGCAGTGAAAAGAAAATGACAGATATTTATTATTCAGTGGAGAATATCAGAGAACATGAGAAATTTAATGGAATTGCAACGGAACTATGAGAAGAATTATGGTAGAGGTACAATAGAACATATTAGAAGTATTGTGTTACATAACACAGTGTTACTGTCCATCATACAACTTTACAGATTTCAGTTACTAAAGACTGACATTAAGAGATTAGAAACTATGGCACCTTCATTTAAAATATACTCTTGCAGTCCTCCAAAATAACCCAAAAATTTGACAATTGTTAACAATAGCTCCATTTCAGGTGCAGTTTATCTTCCCGATTGGTTCACCCAACACAAATTATAAAACTATATAACCAGAAATCTTGACACTTTAAATCATACATGCTGGGCAAATTGGCTATGTGGCATGTGTGGTGAGAAGTGGGTTCGAACCCAACCATCCACAACTCTAAACATGGTTTACGATTTTCACACCAAGCAATATTGGAACTATAACTTTATTAACCCAATGAGCAGTACTGTGCCATCTATTTACAGCAGTGCTGCGCGTGGCCCACGAGAGAACTGCCGTCTATTTACGTTCTCAAAGTTTGCGCCTGAACAGTGCCACCGTCTATTCAGTTTTCATGTTGAATGTTTGAAATTGTTTCGTGACATCGTACTGGCGGGTTTTTACAACAAAGTTAGGGGATGATTGACATATTCAGTGAACATTATTCCGTGTATTATCTCGTATGTTCTATGATGGAGTTCTGTCGAAGCATCCGCAGTTACGTAACCTAAATTCTTACGCAATTGTGCTAAAAATTAAGACAACACCCGGGAACCGTTTTCTATTGTTGTTTCTGTTGAGTGCATAGCATGACTATTCCTCTGGTTTCCGTAGAAACAACAACTCTCTGATAGTAAAAAGATACATGTCGTAATGGCGGGATAGAATCAAGGATGCGAGCTTGTTCCGCAAGATATAATATTTTGAATAACTAGGGGTCTGACGATAAACTTGATATTTATGATAGTGATTGTATTGTGTCCAATGAGACTGAAATTGGTTATTCCTTGGCAAACGACAACACGGAAATTGAGGACAAAGTGCAGTGCTCTGCTGTCGCAAGAAGGCTAAGCTGTCAGCTGTTCAAACCGAAGGAAGAAAGTGGAGTTCTTTAGGCAGGTTCCTTCCTATGCTTTCTGCTCTTTTTGATCCATCAAATTCAGAGGTTACAGATAATCTTCATTTGAATTAAAATGACAATAATTCAAGACTTGGAGTGTCAATTTTCAAAGAAATTGTTGATCGTAATATTATGAACTTCATAGTGCACACCTGCCAACTTTACAAAACCAAAAGTCAGGAGCTTTTGATAAGAAAATCAGGAAATATAAGGAGAAATCAGGAGATACAATTGGTCAAAACTGCTTATTCTACATGTCTTGCGCAATACAATACTATGATATATTTAAAACTTATTGTCTCAAAGCCTGACTGTTGTTATAACGGGACTACAAGGCTGAATATGACACATCTCTATTACCTCACAGGAAGTATGTGAGTGAGATGATTGGTCTCTGATAAGCCTTCTGAAAATAGTATGAACTCATACTCCTCGCGTATGCATCGGTCATGTACTTAAATGCCATTACTTAGCAAATGCATAGATTAATATATTGCATCAAGCGCCCACGCAATTATGCGAAGCGCGATGCTATTTGTACCAAATAACTAGCTGTTGTACCCGTGCCTCGCTACGGAATTCTCAGAAAGACTGTCCTTATAGTTTTCTCAACTGAAGTCAACATAGGTCGTTACAATGATGTCGGTACGAATGTCACGATTAAAAGTAATGCTGTCACATGAAATATTCGATACAATGAAACACAGCACATTTTCTCACTTTTAAAGAAAAGTACCAGTGTCGGTCTTGACAAGGCCGCAGACAGCCGCTATCACTCCTGTGTCATTATTCCATTTAAGATGATGCTTGTTGTTTAAAGGGACCTAACATCTAGGTCATCGACCCCTAATGGTACAAAATGCGACGAAATGTAATGACAATTTAAAAGTCCAAAATCATCCACAGACCAGAATTCAAAACGTACTGTTCCTTACATAATGGCTACTAACCATAGGCAAGGCAGACCCATGGTGTCGCTCATAGAGTGGTACTAATCACAGGTACTGTAAAACTCACCCTGATTTACACACTATCGCTACTAATCACAAATCTATTGTATACCTAACATTGTGGTACTACGTGCAAGTAAAAGCAACCCAGCATGGTGGTACTAATTATAAGTAGTCTCATGGTTATAATTCAAACATCCCTACGTTGTCCCTTTTAGTCGCCTCTTAAGACAGGCAGGGGATACATTGGGTGTATTCTCGCCTATGCCCCCCCACACACAGGGAGGAGGGGGGGGGGGGGGTTGTTTGGTCCACGAGAGCTATTTTATTTCGCTCAAGGCCGCTGGCAAGCCGGTTAGGACCCCTATCTGCCACCTGAAACGTGCCACGTGGTAGTATTACCTATCCCCCAGCTACACCAACGTAGTAGGTTCGTGGTTATTCAATTTAAGTGTGCACACTGCTCATTCCAATCACTGCCTCAGAGTAGGGATCGAATAGCTGGAATACTATGATGATCCAGTGTGTTACGTACCAGTAGTATCAGAAAATTTATGAACCAGAGGAATGGCATGCTAAAGAAGAGAGTGATCTAACTCCCCAGCTACTTACCGCCAATATTCAAGCAGGCTGTTATACTAGGTACGCAGCATTAATCCCATCTATTGGAGATAAATGGCAGCAGAATACACAAAGCTCATTACAACAAACAATGGTCAATATAATGTTATTGTTGATCAATTTTATGAGCTGTCTATATTGCAGGTTTTCACATTTAGTTTTCTTCCAACTCTGTGATATTAGAGCATCTGATGTAAAGTGAGTACTCTTTTCTTGTATGACTTCCTCTTGTGTTATTATTCAAGTGATCGTTCCTTTATGACTTTTTTCTCATTCTTATGATCATCTTCACAATATTATTATAGTCAGTACAGTAAAACTGAAGAAGACATAAATAATCAGAAATTGTACTCTCTATAACTATTGTTATGTAGTACTTTATCGATATGACCAATTAGATAGGTAATTAAAAATTAAATTTTGGCACCTTCCCCCTGAACTACCATTTTGAACAGGGTGAATAAAATTAGTTGTAGCGTAGACTGTAGTTCCTTATTCTCCGACTTTGCATACCGATTTTCATTAAATTCTGTTCACCCATTTTCTTGTACCACGGCGCCGATATGGATTTAGGAACAAAAATCCAAATTCATTAATATCTCTTATCATAGCCGGTACGGTAAAAATGTACAGTATAAGACATAAATGATAGGAAATTTAATAATATATAACTTTAAATATTTAGTATTTATCGATAGGGCCAATATGTGAGAATTAAATTTTAGGCCTTCCCCTAAACTACTATTTCACTCGGCATGAACACAATTATTTATGGCCTGGATTGTAGTGACTTATTCCCCGACTTTATATACAGATTTTCATTAAATTATCTTCTGCCGTTTTCTCGTGATGCGCATACATACATACATACATACATACATACATACATACATACATACATACATACATTGACTTAGCAAATGTCATGGGATAGTCACCTAATAGCGTGTGGGGCCTCCTCTGGCCCTGCGAACTGCAGTGAGACGCCGTGGAAGTGAGTCGACAAGTCCCTGGTAGTCCTCTGGACACAGCTGATACCAAATCGTTTGCACAGCGGCCGCCAATGCTGGTCTGTTCGTGGGTGCAAGATCCATGGCACGGAGCCCGCGTTCCAGGACATCCCACATATGCTCGATAGGGTTCATATCGGGGCTCCTGGGTGGCCACGGCAGTTGTTGGACCTCCGCTGCATGTTCCTGGAACCAATCCCGGGCGACGTGGGAGCGATGTGGCGGCGCGTTATCATCTTGAAACACCTCAGAACCGTCTGGGCTCTGGAAGGCCAAAAAAAGGTGGAGATGGTCTCCGAGCAGCTCAACATACCGCGTACCATTCAAAGTCTCTTCCAGAACAACTAGGGGGCCCATTCCATACCAGGAAAATGCACCCCAGACCATAACAGACACCAGCGCCCTGGACCACACCTTCGAGGCAGGCGGGATCCATCGCTTCATGTGGTCTGCGCCATACACGGTGCCTCCCATCGGCACGATGCAGTTAAAACCGTGATTCGTCCGACCATATCACGTTACGCCATTGTTCCAGTGTCCATCCCTGGTGACTGGCGACAAATGCGTGTCGTTGTGCCCGATGACGTTGGGTTAACAGTGGCACCCGTGTGCGGCGCCGACTCCCATACCCCATAGAACCCATGTTCCTACTGATTGTCCACTGGGAGACGTGTCTAGCACGGCCTGTGTTGAACTGAGCCGTGATTTGTTGCACGGTTGCCCGTCTGTCACTACTGACAATCCGTCTCAGATGTCGCCGGTCACTGTCATCGAGGGTGGCTGGACGGCCGGTCGTTCGTCTGTTGTGGACGGTGACATCTGCATTCAAGCATTCACGATACACCCTGAACATGGTTGATTGTGTGAAGCCGAATTCCCGCACCACTTCCGAAATCGCACTTCCCCACCGTCGGGCACCGACCATCATACCCCTTTCGAATGGTGTCAGCTCACGACGACGTTCCATGTTACACCTGTTACATGCACAGCCACTGCTCACAAGGTCTCCTATACAACTGCCGCTGGCACAGGGGGCATGTGGTGCGCAGACAACACACCTGCGCATCAGTGCTCCGCTATCCCACGACATTTGCTCAGTCAGCATACATACATACATACATACATACATTACGGAAAATTAAAACGTGCATTTCTCCTTGTTACTGTGGTCACGACCAGTACAGAAATATCATTCTTTATAAATTCTGAGCAATGTACAGCCACTCCTTTTTTAAAAGTTATATTGAGATAAATTAAAATTAGTCACAGTTGTCCACAAATGGCACCTAAAATCTCTAGAAAAGTCACTAGTCGTTATCATTGAAATTATATCACTAAATTACTAAAAAAGACTCCATATCTAGCGACTAGTCTCTAGAATCGACTAGACTGTTGTGAACGAACACGAACATAGCACGCGAGAACGAGAGATTGACGATCGATATACGCATCGCGATAAACAGGTTTCAATAAACATCGCACATTCTCGCACATTTCTCGCATTAATAAACGCAGATATTTCGTTTGAAAGCAGCCAATGAGCGAAGAATTACTGGCCACTTGCGTAAAAAAGCTGAAATGGCGGAATGTGAAAACAAATGTTTGAAGTCCACCAAACAATACGCTAAAAACGGGAGAAATAATAGAATAATCGGGAGGCGGGAAAAACTGTTGAAAATCAGAAGTCTCCCGCCTAAATCGGGAAAGTTGGCAGGTATGCGTCAGAAATGAACAAGTACTACTTATTCGTTACGGAAAAAACAGACGTAAAGGAAAAGTCAAAGTTACATAAGTAGCAAGTTATAACCGAAGAGACTCTTTATGCTTTCCTGGCAACTGTTTTGTTTGTTTGTACTGGAAAGGATAAGGAAGATGAACACGAAAACTCGACTGTCTGGGTCATTTCCATACCCTAAAGATATTCTGAGAGGTGAAACTGTTGTAAAATCAAGTCAGTTGATCATATATAGAGAATAATTATATTTTTGTCAATTTTACCATTCCTTTCATTATTTTGAGAAAAATATTTTCTACGCCACTGATTTCAATTAAGTTGAAGGTATTAGTTAAGTGTAAGTGTAAATTATGTAAGTTTATTAATAGATTAAAGTTAGAATTAAAATAACATTAATTAAGAACTCAAAATTTTCAAATTTTCACTCCTAGTGGCCTGTGAGTGTCACCAAAAACTCACTGATCAAAAGGTTAAGGTCACAGCTGCTCCTAGTCCTAGGTCTTTTCCATCCCCACATCACTGAAAATCTGTAAGTGTCAGTGCAATGCTAAACCATTTGTAAAATAATAAAGGGTGCATACTGTCTATTGCATGATCCTAGTTTGCTACGATCATTAAATAAATCATTAAATGATGTTGTCACAGGCTATACTGGCTGTAAATAATCCATCTGTAAATTATTTAAGGGTTTACAAGAGGAAACAACCATTAACCCAGTTAACATGGCAAAATTACTGGGATTAAAAACAGCACACTAAACAAGATTAACAGATATAAAATACAGGTAAATGAGAGATGCAGTCGAAACTGGTAAAGACGTCCCCCTCTAGGATGTTTCCCTGGTTATTATGCCATTATTCCGAACTCCCATTACTTACACGCTGAAGAAACCTGGATAGCACATTTACATCACTCTTTAGTATGTTCGTACATTCCCACCATAAGCAATTTAAATTACCGTTCCCGGCCACGTTGCTCACACGATAGGCCAGCGACAACTGGCCTGGATAAGGATTTGGTAGAGAACTTAATTTCACGGATGCGGAGTGTGGCTGCGTGTCGGCCTACAGCTGCAGGGGGGGCGTTAGTCCCAAGCCAGTCTTATTCTCTTTGCGTCTGATGTGTTGGTACTTAATTTTACATTCGTGAGGCCTCTTTCAGACAGCGCGGGTTTGACCCGCTTCCGTGCTTAGCCACTGGTCCGCCTAGGCCTAAACTAAGAAGGGACTGTTCAAATAGAATCTTTTAGATGATGCGGAGGCGGAGAGTAACAGTGCGCGGGAGAACTGTCTGAGCAGGCAGTCCGTGGTGAGTCGTAGTTCCACAGTTACTTGTTATTGGACATTAGTTTTTATGCATGTTATCATACACAACGGATCGACTGTGCTCACAACATCAGTACAGAACCCAATAGTGTACCTATAAGGAAGTAGAAATGGATGTAGATGATAAAAGTAGGCTCACTCTCACTGATTTGACATATAGTATTCATTTCTCATTTTCAATTTAAAAGTTATTTGTGTGCTTTTTTCTTTTCCTGCGTGATGTACAGCAGTCATTATGGAACCCAAAATAGACATTGAGAACTTAAAATAACTTTAACGTTGGAAATACCAGTGGTCTCGTGTTTGGGAAAGCATATCATCATTTAGACCCGTTATTGAGAGAGTATCTTCAAAATTGTACCCATTTTCTTCTCAAACAAAATGTGAAGGACATAAGCATGCGTGAAATATTTTTGTATTTTCTTAAGTGTAAACAAAGACTATGATAGTCTACATTTATTACCACACTGAAAAGAGGGTTGAAAATGATCCACTGGAAAATGTGGAGAGTTTTGCAGCACTCGAACCGCTGTGTATGTAAAGGTGGAAACACACCACTGTCACTTCATGTGAACTCTCGCCGAGTTGAGTCAGCGTAGAGGGGAGGTTGATGTCATTGCATGTGGCATGAAGACAAGAAACACACTGTCCTCACATTCACAGATCACAGCATACTTTGTCTAATGGCAAGCTACGATAGAACATCCAGTTCATCAGATTCTTATTCTTTGAATTGCCTGTGCTGTTTCTGTTGCCATGAGTACTGTCTGTCGCAAACGACAATGGGTACATGAAACTACATTGCGGAGGGAAAAAAAGAGTGAATACCACAATTTAGTAACGGAGCTAAATGGGCATCCAGAAAGATTTCGGATGTACTTCACGCTAAACAAAGACGAATTCAACTACTTACATACTCTCATCAAGGATGAAATTGCATTTGCAACTGATCCGTAGGAATCCTACAGGAGGTTTTTCAGATACGAGAAAATTTCAAAAAATCAATTCAATTCGCCTGAAGGCTCTGTGCGATGGCAATTACCAATCGTTCGTCGTGGAAAAATAAACTGAACAAAAGAGAAAAGAACTGTGCGGTAGTGAATAGATCAAACAATAAGAATTTATTCACAGATCACTAATTCAAAAGGAAGCGGGCGAGTTGGGCATGCGGTTAGGTCGTGCAGTTGTGAACTTGCATCCGTGAGATGGCGAGTTCGAACCCCACTGTTGGTAGCCTTGAAGATGGTTTTCCATTTTCACACCATTTCCCATTTTCACTTTAATTAAGGCCACAGTCACTTACTTCCCACTCCTAGGTCTTTCCATTCCACTGTTGCCATAAGACTTATCTGTCAGTGCGACGTAAAGCAAATTGTAAAAAAAATATATATATATTCAACAGGATAATTTGTATTTGTGATTTATATAACATTTTTATTTTTATTATAAGTACTGCAATAATAATCATAACTACAAGTAAGGTCTGTTTTCTATGACTGAATGCCTATTAAAATCAGTACATTTTAGTGCTCACCTGTGATCTTTTAATTCCTTTACTATTTTGTCCTAAACCTTGTGCTGCATTTGCCACTTCCTATGGTTAATCGAACCTATAACATACAGATTATCATGCACCCGCACCAATTCAATTAACATTTCTTCCATATCGCTAAGAGAAATTGCTTCTATTCACACCTCATGTCACTACGTATATGCTAGAGCAGAAAATTGTGCTCCGCGTACGGAGTGCTGTCACCAGATTCTACGTTATAATGACGTCAGCCGACGTGAACAGCCGAGACACGAGTGCAGTGTGATCACTCTACATTTCGTACAGTGTGGAAAAGGCATAGCACATCTTTCTTGACAGGTTTTATTGCGTCACGATACGTGCAAACTCATGTGAAGCGACAGTAGTGTGTTTCTGCCTTATGAGTCAGTGGAAGAGAGTGCAACCGCGCATACACATAGGCACGTTTTACTCCCACGCCGTCTGAAAGAGGCCTGAGTGACTTATGCACGTAAATTAGGCCTACTGTACTTAGGTGTGTAACAACGTACGTAAATTAGACCTACTGTACCTACGTATACAGCTGACGTGGTGCTTACTTTTACGTTCGTAAATGAATTGAGTAACAACGTAGATAAATTTATTAGGCCTACTGTACTTACACGAAGTGGTTTGCAGGACATGTTATGGAGAAGAAGAAAGCTAGACAGTTTACAGAAATTAAAGTTTATTAATAAAATGGATGCTAAGCCACACATGAAACGTGTGCAAATCGCCCAGATGTTGGACTTTCCAGTGACAACTTTAAACATAATTGTAAGCGACATGCATAGTTCGCGTTTCTAAGAACATTTTTCCTTGAAGTTTTACTATGTTGATGTTCTTAAAATGTATTATTCCTTTATTAATTTCATTAATTATAATTGTTAACACTTGTTTCTTTGTCTTTATCGTAATTATTTTTATGTCAAACCTAACCTTAAATTTAACAGAGAAATTGTTTATCATTTTTTTAAGCACGTTTCCTCCTCCCAGTACTTCTTCAGATGCTCTGATCTTCGTGCCCTTTCCTCAGTTGAAAATATGCGTGTTGTTGGTTTGTTTCGTGTAAGGGTAAAGCAGAGGTTTGTGTTCTTGAGTATTGCATTCAATTTTATTTTATTTGTGGTGTCTTCCGTTGTAAGGCCTATTTCCTTCAGATCCTCTCTTACTTCTCTGATCCATTTACATCCTGTTGTGGTATTTTTGAGACGAGATTGTGTTGTACTAGTTGTTTCAGAAGTCTCAAATTCTGCGTCCTCATGATATGTCCCATGAATCCCAGTCTCCTTTTACGTATAGTATCTGTAATGGGTTCTAGCTCTTTGTTCACGACTTTGTTAGGTATTATCCGCCACTGTCCATCTTCCTGGTATTACTTGTTGATGCAGGTTCTTCCAATCCTCCTTTCAATTTACTGAAGTCTGTCAGTCTCTGATTGTTTATTCAGATGAAAAAGTGTTTCTGCTGCATATGTAGCTAGTTTAATACACATAAGTTTATCTACACTTTGCTGATAAAAAGGTGTATTTCTACTATTTTAGAACAAGTTTAAAATTACAGCATTCACTACAAACTGTCTTAAAATTTGCTGGACAGTTTTCCAACATACAGAAATACACAAGGTTATTAGTAAATTGTGCACTAGAAAAATGTATATTGAAGAGTAAGTTTGATGCTGTTCTGTTTAACAGTCTGGTAAATTTAATGTCAGGAAGTGTAAATAAAAAATAAAGACACTACTCATAGCTGTAACATCTCGACTGGTACACACTTCCCAGCACAACATGGAATTAGCTGAATATTCATAAGTCCTCTGGAACAACAGAAGGTCAGTGAAAACACTACTTACCTGAATCATGGTCTGAAAGCGATTTGGGTGACAAACGACAGCCTCTAGCCAAGTAGGAAGACAGTCTTCCACAAGAGGCCAAGATAAGGCCAAGGAATGGAGGCGAAGGACTTAGAGGTCGAGATAAGTACTCTGGGTGATACTGCACGGCCACATAATAGGGATGACCTTCCAATTCTATAATTTCCATCCGTACTTTATCTTCATCATGACCTAGAAAACAATACAATACTCCTAAAGTTATTATCAAGTTGTACTTAAAGTAACAAATGCAATGATAGAGATTTTCTATAAAATATAAACAAAGAATGAATATTAATAAAATACATATTTATGAAATAACAGTCTGTTGGTCTCACCCATGTAATGGTTTGCTCTGATATCTTAAAAATACACCATCAGGAACGGTGCTCTTAATATTCCAAAATTTGAATGATGGCCAACAGAAAGTTAAGAAGCTTGTTTTCAACCATCAACAGTGATGCAAAAGATGACTTATTTTAAAAACTGGGATGCAAAATGCAAATGCAAGCAACTCCAATTACTGTATCAATGGTAGCATGAAACTTGTATAGTTATCAGAATATTTTAAACTAAATTGCTGCATAATATAAATAAGACACAAACCAATGAATTCTTCACAATATATGACGCTTACTTGCATATTAGACCACCCAACCCCACTTTTTTTTTTTTTCTTTTTCATTTTTACAGCCAAGAAAGTAAGGTGGTTCCAATATGTAAGCACCATCCATTTAGTGCAAACAGCATGTTCATTAGAAAACAGGCAAAACTGGCTAGGTATGCAAACTGCATGACAAAGCTGGCCAGCAAGTTGCCTGCTCAACAGTATGTGAAGATTATGCTGCATTTCTTACAACAAATTTAAATTTTACTTCAGTTTTGGGGTACATCATTATGTAGAATTAATTCCTTGTAAATACAACAGAAATTAAAGCCAATTTTCTATTTTTTAAAATTATCTCCTAAAATTAGGGTGCGCGGATTATTGGATTATTCACGTACAGTATATACAGTAGCCATTTTCCATGCATATACGCGATTGTTCTTTAAGGGGACCTTGTAGGTAACGAATGTCCCATTTAATTCAATGCTAAAAGTGAACATATTTAGGTACACCCTGTAGGCAAAATAACCATTGCATTATCTTTAAAAAATTCATGGATGTAGAGTATCTGATGTTAAACACTGCCATCCATATTTAGTACATTTGCAATAATGAGGTCTGAGAAATAAAATAAATAATTAGGTGATTCATTTCTTTTCAAAAAATCGAAATGTTCAATGCTCTTCACACAAGTATTTAAACTTCTACACAACATATTGAACTAAATTTGCATCACTTTCATTATTTGGGTATGGAAAGTACGTTTAGTCATTTTTATGGTTATACACGTAAATACTGTATTGCCTTCATAATTAGAACAATCATGCCCCATAATCTGGACCATCTGCATCATTGGCTTCTTTCCTCTTCCTTGTGGTCATAGATGCTTCCTTCCTTTTCATTCTATCGGAACCTGCACCATGTATATGTAGTTCAACTTTTTCTTGAAAGCACTTGATTTGTCTTGAGGCTTAGATTCAGTTGTTCACTTAGTGTTTTTTATTTCAATAATTGTTCCTTTAGACTCACTACACTGACTAATGTTAGAGGTGTACTGATTACCTCTAAATTTAGCTTTGGGGGAGAACATCTTTATCCTAGGTACTGTAGAACTATATTTTTAACACAATTCGACACATGCAACTAATTCAACAACAATACGGACCAAAAATGAGATTTATAACATGTAACATGCAACTCATTACGAAGAAGCTGAGAACTGACATGTATTTCCGCCCAAACTCTCTATCCAGAGAATAAACAACGGAACTGCACGTACAGTACTGCCAATACACGTATTTAAATATTACCTTTATGAGAAATATGCTTCTGTGACAATGCTTTACAAATGCCTTAAGTTTCGGTATGTATAAAAGGGGCGTGCCATCCATTGTGAACTATGGCACAAACTAATATATATTTCAAAAACTAAAGGTCTGATCTTCATGAAACAAATTT
Organism: Anabrus simplex; assembly: GCF_040414725.1. Taxonomy (NCBI): domain Eukaryota; kingdom Metazoa; phylum Arthropoda; class Insecta; order Orthoptera; family Tettigoniidae; genus Anabrus; species Anabrus simplex. The sequence continues at coordinate 296,880,909 of NC_090267.1, forward strand.
ATTCAGAAAAGTGTGCGTAATTAAACTAAACAATAAAATAAATATCCCAAATTTGACCCCCTTAGGCTACTATAACAAATTAATTTTCCAAAAATTGGGAATGCCTTTTCAATGTACAGTTCTCTAGCCTAGTGGTTACAATAACAGGCTGCCGATTGAAGTACCCCGTTCCGATCAATGCTCATCATCCACTCGTAAAATCAATGTACGGGGTCTTTAAATGGTTTTTAAATTTATATATAAATGTCCACTGGCTGCAAATTGGATGTTAGGCCACCGGGAATGACTACCTGTTGTGTCTTATTTCACTGAGAAGTTGCTTCACTTAGTCAAGAAGTGACCTCGGAATCTATCTAAAATAAGCAGAGCCGGCTGTTTCAGTTATGCACCGAGTATTCTATCCCACACAGTTTTAACCCACTCCAGCAAGAGTTCTATGACCATCTGACCCTTTGGTTGCACTCGTAGATGCATTCCAAAGGGAAACTGCAGGATTTACATAAACAGCTGTAATTGAGATAAGAGAGATGGCATTGTTTAGGTTAGGTATGCTATCAAGTGCCCAGATAGCGCCGAAAGTCCCACAAAAGAAAACAAAAAACAAAAAACAAAAAAGGAGAACTTGCCACATTTATGTGTATCTAAAGTATGCAGATAATGCATTTTTATTACCATAAAGTTTGATTTTGTACATTTGTTTTCTCTGTGTTTTTATTAAAGCATAATAGGCCTGTGATTGGTTAGGTAAGTTGACGAGTGAAACAATCGTTACAATTTGATTGTTTTATCATGTAATAAACCTACTTCTCTCCAAAAAGATCTATATTGGCCAGAGTTACAAGATACTAAACAATGACTCTGTTAATGATCTTGCCTGGTATATTATAGCAACAACTGTGAATATTTCTTAATTAAAGTAAACTCGTTTCCTCATCCTGAGGTGGTGCAGCTCTTTTTTAAGCATGCCCCCAATGGAGGTGAGCTGCATGTACCATTTTACTACATATCAACCTTCATGTCATTCTTAAATCTCTAGCAGTAGGGTACCAGGAATCAAACCCCCGAGAACAGCAACTAATTGTGCTAAATGCTACGCTAGCAGACATTCTTAACTACAAAACACAGACATATCGCATAACAGATGCGTGGGTACCAGGAATCAACCCCCCGAGAACGGCAACTAATTGTGCTAAATGCTACACTAGCAGACATTCTTAACTACAAAACACAGACATTTCGCATAACAGATGCGTGGTTCCAATGCATGGATCGGACATACAAAACTGTTCATCTATTTGTACAACGTCATCAGAGCTGCAGTACACTATGGAGTCGGACATTTCTTAACTACAAAACACAGATGTAACACATGACTTTAATACACGTTGTCATTGCACAGTTCGGACAGATGAAATTATTCACAAATATGTGTGATGTCATCGGAGCTGCAGTATGGTCTGTACTCACTTCGAAGCGGAATCTTTGACCTCGTCTGATGAATTACACTGGGAGGTCTTATATGCAAGATTTATTTTGTTCATTTTCTTTGTCTTCAAAAGCCTGGGGGGGGGTTCTAATACGCAAGGGGGTCTAATACGTGAGGAAATACGGAATATGGACTTTCCATCTTGCCCACACGTTCAATGGAGTTCAAATTGAGAGCTTGAAGGACCCAACTGCGCAGTTCAATGGAGTCCTGCTCAGAAAACCATCCCTGGACAAGAGCGCTCACATGGATTGAGGAGTTGTCTTGTACAAACTGTATTACGCTGCATATAATAAACTTCATGTTAAATTCCGTATTGACATTGACTAGTCACCTTGACTGAATTACTTCATCCGAATAACACTCTCTCACACTCTGAACATGTTATTCTGTAGAATGTCCAAATATTGGTCTGATGTGAGATGGTAATCTATCCAATGAAGCACTCCAACACCATCAGATGATACCCACCCCCCAACACAACACAGATAGGCAGCCAATGTGTGAACACTCGGCTATATATCTTTTGTCGCATCAGGCTACCTGTGGCCTCAACAGGTCCGACCTCCATTGAACTAAAAGAAATCACGTCGGAGAAGATCACATGATCCCAATTACAATTTAACTCCATCTCGGCAAAGGTGCACAGATTGACCAACTGTCCATCAGAGCGGGACTCTTTGGTGGTAATTTTTCTGCAATGGAGTCTGGCTTCTTGTAATAATCTATGGACCATGTATGGACATCCAAAAAAACTGGTCGCCTGTATGAGCTCCACCAAATGTTAAAATGGGTTCTCCTGTGAAGTTTCAACCAACCTGTCGTCTTCTTCCCTAGTAGAAACCTACTTTAAACCAGTGTCTGGTACACGCCCAATGTACCCTGACATCCACCACTGCTGTATCAATCTGTGAGCAGCCCTAAGCAAAATGCCACACCGAATTGCTGCCTCATGAATGCTGAAATTGCTGTGTTAGACGCTCTCTCGATGCGTGTGAATAATGTGCCATGTCGGAATGGAGTGATACATTTAGCATCCAAGTCAGCTCAGCCAAAACTTAGTGTATTTGTTGCCTAAAGTTGTCATGGTGTATTCAATCAAGGGCAAAAAAATCATTCACACCGGGATTTAAACCTTAGCTGTTACGGTAAGCATGAATTTTTTAGCCTACAGCTGACCCATTGCACTACATGGGAATGTGCTTATAATTTTGTAGTGCTGTATGCAATTGCATGTCACAAGGAGGAGTGAATAGAGTGAGAGTGACTGACAAAATGAGCAAGAATTATGAGTTGTGTTGCTAAATGCGCCCAGCTGAGTGTACAAAGCCGACCATAGCAAGTGGAGTTTCTTATAATTCAAGTCTCCAGACATGCGACAATTTTTTTTATTGTTAATCTGTGCAGTTCATTAATTCAATTCATTAATGAACTAACAATATTATTCTGAAGATTTAAATGTGTTGTAGGAAAATTTATACGAGATTACCGTATTTACTCGCGTATTACACCCCCCCTCCTCCCCCCCCCCCCCCCCCGACTTTTAAAACCAAAATAAAGTAAGGGGGCGTCCAATATGTGATGACCTCAAACTTGTGTGGTGAACACATGACTTCTAGGCTATAAAGAGCTATAAATTGTTCATGTGAAGATTCTACACTATTATTTGACAAACTCATTAATGTACTCTGTGTTTTACTGGCTATTTTCCGTTGGAAAGCAGTATTTCTAAATTTAAAATGACAATAAATGGTGAACGTATGACTTTTAGGCTTACATATAAAGTAAATATAGTCGGTTTTAGTTACCCTCAGATAACGTCATTCGTTTAATGTCATTAACGCCTCTGATGAGGCTGATGTCAGGAAGACCATCCAGTCCTAAAAGCTCATCGCGAAGATTCATCTCACTTCATACTCGACCCCGTAGAAAAAAGGGATAAGGGTATCATATTATGCAACATTAATACAAAAGGACTTAATGGCCAGTCATTTGTCTCTGTCAGTTGAGCAGTAGGCCTAACACACAGTAAACCTGATCACAGATTTCATTTGAATTATCATCGTCTTGAGCCATCAACTTCGCTGCTACCGACGTGTCATCATTCAAAATTACATCATCTTCACTGCCATCGAGACCACTGGAGATCACGTCTTTTTGATACTTTTAAAAATAGTTCTGTTCCAGACTAGACTCCAAACAGTGAGAAACTCAGTTGGTGTATGTGTAGCAGAGCCACCCCTTCCAAATAAACCCATGCTGTAGAAAGCATGCCAACCCACTAGCTGATAACTAGTGTATGTTTCGAGTTGTACTTCTTTGGATAACTGTGGCTGCTGAAAGCCAGACCTCTAAGTGTATTTCACGCTTGTTCCCTACATTTATCATATCAGGATTTACCTATAGAGCTATAAGTGAGATAAGAGAGACCGTATAGTTTAGGTTAGGTATGCTATCAAGTGCCTGGATAGTGCCAGAAGTTTCAAGAAGGAAAGAATAAAAATAAATAACAGGAAACTTGTCATATTTATGGATATCTACAGGTGTACAATATAATTATTAAATTAATGTAGTAATGATCCACCTTTCAATACTATAATATGTAATATTTTAAATTACATTAATTAGGGACTAGTTTCGGCTGGGGCTGGCCATCTTCAGCCTTAATGTAAAACACCTAATAACTAAACAAATGTACATGCACACAATTGACATAAAACAAATGAAAGCAAATATATACAAAGTGACATTAAAAACTGGGATGGAATTATGAATAAATTTGAAAATGAACTAGGTTCTAACATCTTGAGTATGCTCATCATTGAGAATAATTTCAAGTTTAATTTATATACACAGAACTGTTAGTTCTAATACTGCTGATCATTAATATTTCAATAGTAAATGGGAACTGGTAAAAGTTGATCGTCATCAAATCTATTTGTGTGGTGTTAGCTGTATGTAATCCATTGATTTATGTCAATTGTGTGCATGTACATTTGTTTAGTTATTAGGTGTTTTACATTAAGGCTGAAGATGGCCAGCCCTGGCCGAAACTAGTCCCTAATTAATGTAATTTAGAATATTACATATTATAGTATTGAAAGGTGGAACATTACTACCAATAATTATATTGTACTTACAATTCAATACGGATCAGAACCATGAAGTTTATAACCTATGATTATCTACAGGTGTGGCGGTAATGCGTTTCATTATCATAAGGTTTAATTTTGCACGTTCATTGTCTGCATCTTTGTATTAACGCAAAGTACTTTTTGTTTGGCGTCTCCGAAAATTGTAAATGTAGTTAGTGGGGACGTAAAATCAATAACATTATTAGGTACATTGGCGAGTAAAACAATCATTATGATTGGATTGTTTTTATCGCATGTTTAACCTACTTCTCTCCAAGAATGACCTATATTGGCCCGAGTTACGAGATATTAAATAATCACTTTGTTGATGATCTCTCCTGCTATATTAAGCAACAACCGCAAACATTTCTTAACTAAACTTGTTTTCTCATCCCGAGGTGACGTAGCTCTATTTAGGCATGCCTCCTCTTTCAAGGAGATCTGTATGTACCCCACTTTTACTGTATATCAACCTTTCTGCAATTCTTAAATTTCTGGCAGTACGGTACCGGAAATCGAACTCAGGCTCCCAAGATCGGCACCTAATTGCGCTAACCATTACGCTGGCAGACCTTCTTAACTACAAAACACAGACATACAGCACGACTAACGCATGCTTGCAATGCGTGGTTCGGACACAAAACTATTCACATATCTGTGCAACGTCATCAGAGTTGCAAGCTCACCTCCATTGGAGGTGTGCCTGAAAAGAGCTGCACCACATCGGCATGAGGATATGAGTTTGCATCAGAGTTGCAGTAGGCCAACGTTGCAGAGGCAGACATTTCTTAACTACGAAACACAGATGTACTGCATGACTTTGACCAGCATTTTCATTGCATGGATCATACAGATGGAACTATTCACAAATTTGTGTGGTAAAAGGTGCTGCCATAAGGCTTGTACCCACTTCGAAACAGAATCGTCATCATTCACTGACGAATTACACTGGGGGGGTTCTTGTATGCAAGATGGATTGTTTTAATTTTCTTTGTCTCAAAAAGCAGGAGGGGTCTAATATGCAAGGGAGTCTAATACACAAGTAAATACAGTATCCTAAATCTGTGTAACCTGTTTGATGGAAAAGAAACATTATTTAACATGACTTTTCAACATTTCTCTGCAAATAAAGAGCAGGTGTAGGGCTGGTGAGCAAATCATCTTGTTTTCATACAAATTGTACAATTGCTAGAACCATATTTCATACGGAATTAATATCTATATAATGAGCCAAAGGGTCAATATTTGCCACAAATATTTAGCTGCAGTTTGTACTACACAGATTCAACTAAATGTTGATAATTTCCTCAAATTTCTGATTAATAGTAATTGTAAGATTTATGAATAGATATGACACCTACCAACAAACTTCAAGCCTGCAGCCTCTAGGTCTGGAACATACTTAGGGTTTACTTCATAACGATGGCGATGCCGTTCTTCAATTCGGTCCTGCTTGCCGTACAATGACTCTATGGAGGAAACAGAGCAATAAATTAAAAGTTTAATTTAGTAAAAAAGCTGAACACTACACGACAATACATATGCTCATGGGCATTCACAAAAATGAAAAAATATATGTTGCAAATCAATGCAGATTACATAATATGTACCCACGGATGCAGATAATCAATCTCTTAAATCTCCAATGCTCCAGATACTATGGCAAAGAAGAGTGCAGACTATGCAACACTGTACCACTGTACGAAGCATGGCATGCACTTGAATAGACTGGGGAAGCAATATGTGAGCAAGTTAATAAGTAACATCATTAAAAGTAAAGATCAGGAAAAGACTGTCCTAGATCTACCTAGTATGGGAAACATGTGTTAGATTCTAAAATGACTTGGAGGTTGGGAATAGGCAGTTCAAAATATTTCATCACAATATTCAATGTCTTAAAAATAAAATTTTAGAATTACAAGTAATTTTGCCCACCTAGTGGCCGTGATCGTTAAGGCGCTGAAGTCTAAACGGCCTGATACCGTGGTTAGCCGGTTTGAGTCCTGTTGGTCGAAAAAAATGTTCACTATCAGAATGTTGACCGACAGGGTAGGGGAAGTAGTGGTATACAATTTCTAATCACTAGATTGTGTGCCAAAAGCCTGGTATAAAATCCAAACCTCTCCGCAGTGCTCATATGGAGTGAGGGCATATGACGCTGTTTATGGTGATTCGTACGCTGGATGGGGCCGTTAAGCTTGAGCAGACCCTTTGGTGGTATTCGACATGAGTAGGCTATGTGCTGGCACCGGGTTTCACCCTCTCCCTACTAACACATATCACGTCATTCACTTCATCTCGTTAACTCCTCTGATGAGGTTAACGTCAGAAAGGGCATCCAGTCAGAAAAAACCTGCCACGACAGATTCATCTCACCTCATAACCGACCCCATAGAGAAATGGAACAAGGGTTGGACAAACAAGTAATTTTAAATTCAATACAGAATGTTATGTTTATCTGTTTGGATGAACATTGGTGTAATAATGATGAACCTGAACTCATTAATATTGAAGGTTAATATCTGGCAAGTAGAGTCGGGTTAATAGAGAGCATGGGGGAGTTCGTATTTTTGCTAATTCACAACTGAATGTAAAGAAAGGAAGGATCTTGAAGTGCATAATTCTGAATTAGAATATGAACTAACTTCACTTCTGAATTAGAATTTGAACTAACTACAGTGGAATTTAAGCTTCCCTATGGTAAAAAGAGTAATTCTGTTAACTGTGTACCATTCACTGGATGGTGATGTTGAGATTTTCTTAGGAAAATTAGATCAAGTCCTTCATAACAATTTTAGTAGGAATAGCAGTGTAGAATTAATACTCTGCAGTGATTGTAACATAGATTTCGCTGAAGAAATCCTTCTATCAACATCACAACCACCGAATATTCTTCAAAGCTGTAATCTAAAATATTTAATTTTTACACCCACTCGGGTTAACTGCCACCTCAGCTTCAACGATAGACAACATTTGTATTAATTTCCGTTGTTCTAAAATGCAAGTGTCCAATATAAATTTGGGATTATCAGATCATCATACTCAAATTTTGCAACTAGAAATTGAAAATGTTAACAAGCATTCAACGAAAATGAAGCAAGCTCAATTAACTCTTTTTTTCTCTGCAGCTGCATGTGGCAGTTTCATTGAAAGTCTTAAAACTTCAGACCTGGGCTCCAATAACATTCGGTCATAGCATTGACCACAAGTATAGAACCTTTTTAAGCATTTTTTAATGAAACTAAAATTAAATTTTCCAAAAAAGACTTGCAGTAATTAACGAAACTTCAAGAAAGCCATGGGTCACGAAGGGTATACGGATTTCAAGTCAAAAATGTAAATTACCAAGTCGATTAGCACAGCAGAGTTGTGACCTGGATTTTTGCAAGTATGTTAAAAATTACAAATCAGTCTATCAAAGAGTTCTTAGTTAAAGAATCGTGCAATAAATCATGAACTATATGGAATGTAATCAAGGGAAAAACAACAGACATGCAGCTGGAAATAAAGTTGCTGCCATAAAAAATAAGGGAATACAAATGAATAACCCTCATCATTTGGCTAATTACATAAATGATTTCTTTCTATCCCTACCATACAAACTTGAAAATTCAAATAAATCAGATGTATTACCAGAACTTCCAACCTTTGTGCAAAACTCTCTGCAATTAACTCTAGTAACAGAACTGGAAGTACTTAAAATCATACAGTCTTTGAAAAACAGAACTTCTACAGGTGGACAAAATTCCCACAAAACTCGTTAAAAAATGTGCTGCTTATCTGGTACAGCCTGGCATGGAGACTATGGACTGATGACTCAAACAACAACAACATCCCATCTTTAAAAGTTGAAACCTACACGATTTACATAATTGTAATAACTTTATTTCCAATATCAATACTTACCGTTATTTCAAAAACATTTGAATATGCTATGAAAGATCAGCTTACTAAATATTTAATCAAATATAACTTGTTAAATAATGCATAACACAGGTTCAGAGCTGGCAGAAGTACTTTCTCTGCTTTATTACATTTTACACAGTTGGTCATAAATGATGAAACTATTACAGGACTATTTCTTGACCTTTCAAAGGCATTTGATACTGTTGATCATGAAATATTGTTGCACAAATTATATCACACTGGGGTTAGAGGAATTGTTAACAACTGGTTTAGATCATACCTGGATAAATGATCCCAGTTTGTTGAAATTACACAAGGGAAAAATGAGACATATCACTCTCAGGTGAAAAACATTGACTTAGGTATTCTGCAGGGTAGTATTTTGGGGCCTATTCTTTTCTTGATCTATGTGAATGATCTTCCTCACAATAATCAAGTAGAAACTGCAGTTCTGTATGCTGATGATACAAACATAATGATTAATAATCCTGGACCTAGGTCTATAGAAATTGCAGCAAACGCAGTCCCGTCTAGGTTAGAATTATAGTTCAGGAAAAACAAATTAACACTGAACCTAAAAAAGACCCAATACATGGAATTCAAGGCATCTAACTACCATAACAGATGTAAGGCTTTTCAGGCGTTTGCTCTATTAACCAGCGTTTCATCTTAGGTCTGACACTAGACTCGTCAGAGTGGGATGTGTCAGACCATACCCACTGACACTGGGTGTATGCAGGAGCTTATCAGAAGCCTATATATATGAGGCACAGTCTGATAACTGCATACGGGAGATAAATCTCCACAGTAGAATTATTGCCCGCCTAGCAATTCCAAATGGAAAATTCTAAATTACTATAGAGGGAATTAGATATTTTTCACCAATAGAGCATGTCAAAAACATAACAGATGTAAGGCTTTTCAGGCGTTTGCTCTATTAATCAGCGTTTCGTCTTAGGTCTGACACTAGACTCGTCAGAGTGGGATGTGTCTGACACTAGACTGGTCAGAGTGGGATGTGTCAGACCTAAGACGAAACGCTGGTTAATAGAGCAAACGCCTGAAAAGCCTTACATCTGTTATGTTTTTGACATGCTCTATTGGTGAAAAATATCTAATTTCCTCTATGGGAATTTAGAATTTTCCATCTAACTACCATGACAAAACTGCAAAAAAAAAAAAAAAAAAAGCAAATACAATTGAAAATATGTTGACCACAAAATATAGATGAAAAATTAAGATGGGATTGTCATATTAAAAAAATAGGAAAGTCTCTGAGTTCTGTTTGCTTTGCCTTAAGGATTTTGTCTAATAGTTGTAGTGAAGAATATGTTAGAATAGCATATTTTGGATATTTCCATTCAGTCATCTCTTATGCTATTGGTCTCTGGGGCTGCTACAAATCAAATCTTGATGTTATTTTTTGAATAAAAAAACGAGCTATCAGAATTATATAGAGACGTAACAGGTTAGATCATTGCAGATAATTATTTATGAGGCTAAGTATACTCCCAGTATCAAGCATATACATCATGCAATGTATTCTACACGTGAAAACAAATATCGATCACTTCAGAAAGAATTCTGACAATCACAATTACCAGACGCGAACAAGAATATTTTTGTCGAGCACAAGAGTAAAACCATTGCCTTGAGACATGTAGACTCTGCTGGAATCAGATTATAAAATAAGCTTCCAAATAACATTTAAGATATTAGTCCCTTCTGTTCATTTAGCACAGCTTTAAAAAATCTCCTGCTGAGTGGCTGTTTCTATAGTACAGAAGAATACATGATGAAGTGCTGGTAATGATGCTATTACTTATTAAATTGTACATGTTCTTACTGTCTAGTATAGAGCCTTAAAATATGTTGATGTCACATTGATTATGTAGATTTTTATTTTGTCTTGTAAATATTGATTATTCACATTACAGTAGAACCTCAATAATTCGAAATCGGTTAACTCAAAATGCCGCCTAATTCAAATAATCTCCCGCTCCCCAAAACACAAGGTTCGGTTTTGCATGTTATTTAAATTGTTTAATTCGAAATACGGATAATTCGTAATTTGAAGAACATAACGACAAAATGCGTCTTCCGGAACATGCAGGGGTATCTTTCCGAACTTTGACTTTGGTGTACATACAGCGTGCTTCAGAGTTGCCACGTTCTAGTGAATTTTGTATTCTCGTAGTTACTCATTATACTTTAAGTTTTAATGTGCGGTTATAAACTTCGAAGTTATTATATTTTATTTATACTGTGTTTTAGTTTCATTGTTACAGTATTTTAGTTCCTATTTTGGGTTGCGACATGGCTAGCGTTAGTATTCTTTCAAGACACTGAGCGAGAAGATGAAAATTATGAGGGAGGTCGACAAAGGACAAGTGACAGTTGCCTGGGACGCTATTCCTTCACTGACAATCAAGAACTGCTTCGTCAAGTGTGGTTTTGGTTCATTAAATGAAGTAGAAGAAGACGACAACGAAGATGAATGGGAGGAGTTACGGCAAAAGTCTGATGTCTGTATAACTTTCACCGTATACATTGCCATAGACCATGCGGAAACTACTTCAGAAGAGCAGGATACCGCCATCACGATCAGATGTGATCACGTGACGCCAGACATAGCTGCAGTTACAGCTGGTGTTGAACACGACCAAGATATGGTACAGGCGGTAACTATTCCGTCGAAAAATTATGTACTTACCGCTCTAGGCATGTTGGATTCTGATAAGTGCAAGTGATGCTGACGATGTTACAATTAAGGCTACGGCCCATATGGAGCAGTTCGTAGCTACTGTTTATATACAGTTGAACATGTTTTATACGTAACTCTTTTCTACGTAATTCGTATTTGTACGTAATTTCCTTTAGGTCCCAGCAAAATATAATTTAAAAGCGTGCTAATTAAACCTTATTTATACGTAATCCATTTATACGTAATTCGCTGTTATACGTATAAAGTGCCAGTGAAATACAACTGAGTTTTGCGTAACTGTACTGAGAATGTGCTTTTTAAAAGGAAACTACTGTATTTACGAAGTTTCCTCTTTGTCGGCGTAGGCGGAAGTAGAGTGATCGGGTTTCAGTGCTGAAACAGAACACAGAGTTCCGCCGAGTGACACTGTTAACACTTACTGGCGGCTAAACAAAGGTGAGTCCCCTTCGCTCCTCCTCTACCTTCGTCGTTTTTGACACGCCGCCAAAGATTAAGATACATTAGAAGCAAAGTGGGCAGTTTCGGTGCGGAAACAAAAGAAAATATAGTAAATTTGTTTGAATATGAGAATTTCTTTTGTGGGAACAATGGAGAATAAAATGTCCACTGGTGTTTACTGTTGAACAGTAGTTTTGTCATTCAGTTGCTTTTGATTAGCCATGGAGAACAGAAAAAGGAAAAGTTATACGAGAAGTGGACGCTAATCCACACAAAACAAAAACTGAAATCGCTTCAGACTTAGGGATTGCTTATACCACGCTATGTACAGTCATCAGTAAAAGAAACGCTATTTTGGATGAGTTCTTAAAACTGGGTTCAAAATCAGCAAAGCGCAGTCGTCAGCAAGAAGGAAGGTACGTAGATTTGGAGAAAGCACTTTTCACAAGGTTCCAGCAAAAGCGGGATGCAGCTCTACCAATTAGTGGAGACATGCTGAAGGCAAAGGCGATAAATTTAGCTAAAATAATGAGTATCACTGCTGCTTTCAAGGCTTCATCAGGATGGTTGCAAGGATTCAAAGATAGTCATGGAATCACAGGGAGAACAATTTGCGGTGACTCAAATGCTGTGGACGATGTCACGGTGCAACACTGGAAAGAAGAGGTTCTGCCGGGTATCATAAGCGATGATCAGCCTCCAAACATCTACAACTGTGATGAGACCAGCCTATTCTACAATCTCCTTCCGAATAAAACATTAGCTGAAAAAGGTTACTCATACCACGGAGGGAAGAAAAGTAAAATTCATGTAACAGTACTTCTCACCACCAATTCAGATGGATCTGACAAACTTTCTCCACTTGTGGTAGGAAAATCGAAGAATCCGAGGTGTTTTCAGGGTGCGAAAAAAAATCTTAAGGAATATGAATCTAATGGAATAGTGGTTGAAAATATTGGACATTAAAATGAAAAATAAACAGAAGAAGATGCTTCTTCTTATGGATCGTAGTGCAGGACATCTACCTCAAATCATTCTGGAGAATGTCCGAATGGAATTTTTCCCTCCTAACTGTACCAGTGTTCTACAACCGCTTGATTTGAGCATCATTGCAAATTTCAAAGTTCATTATAGAAAAATGCTGGTTCAACATTTAATAACACTGAGTGATGCAGGAAATTAACCTCTCTCCATTAATTTTCTACAAGCCATGGTCTTTATTTCGGCTGCCTGGAAGCAGGTGTCATCCTCCACAATCAGCAACTGTTTCGGCAAAGCTGGTGTCTTACTAGAAGAGGCTGCCTCTAATGATGATTATGGGGACGAAGTTTTGTCTGGCAATGAGCTAGTGCTACCGGAGGGTGTAGTATTCGATACTTTCGTGCATTTCGATGACAATCTGGCTGTATGTGGAGAACTACCGGATGAATAGATTATGCTGATGTATGCCAACAGCTCGGCGGTGATGGACCAGCTACAAGCGATAGTGACATTGGAGATGGAGATAACGATTTGAATCCTGACACCTGAACTGAGTGAAGTGTTAAGTGCAATCGAAGTGTGTAGGCGTTACATCAGTGCGAAAAGCTGTAGTGAAATTGCTTCGGTTTCATTACTAAGCTTGCTAAATGAGGTTTATACTCTTATGCAAGAAAAGTGAAACAAGCCAAACTATCTGATTTCTTTAAGGCTGGGCCAAGTTCAAAATAATATTCTCTGTCTTAATGTATTTATTATTTGCAAGGATTTACACATGTAGATCTATTTCATTGGTTTTTCAGGAAATATGTGGCATATTGCGTAAGTCTGATTTCTAAGTAATTCTGAGTTACAAGTAGTTTTTTCTCTTCCCCTTGATATACGTATAAGTCAGGTTCAACTGTATTAAAGAAACGATGGAGCAACCTCTCGTACATTGATACTGTATAGACTTTTGGGCTTGTGCCGTGTCAAGAAAATAAAGTTGAAATTCTTTACGTTTCGCAGAGAAGTTGCTCTGTGTCATCAGAAGAAAAAGCCTATACAGTATCATGTCTATAAGTACGGGCCATGTAAGCATCAATGGCAACTATCATACATTCTTTCTTTAAAGGCATTCAGCCTAACGTGTAAAAAAAAAAACTGCAAACTTTTTAGGTAGGTACTGTACAAAGTAAATTTATTATTTCTGATATTTGTGTTAAAATATATGTCTGGGTTTTAAAAGTTTGATTTGTTGGTGTCATGTATTTCAAACTGGACAGTCTTGTTGATTCTCCTGTGCATGTGCATTATACTGTACTTGTATTGTGTCATGCGTATATAGTAGATTATTCCTTGTCTTTGAATTGTGTTTCGTTTTTCCCGGGTGTGAGGTTACGTTTGACACTGTATGGCGGTATACAAGAGCATTATTTAAATAAATGCACTTTGTTGGATACATTTCAGAAATATTTTTTTCCACGGCATTTGAAAGGTTTAACTGTGAATCTAGGTTATTGCATGCATTAAAGGATCTTGTGACGCAGCAAGGGTTGGCATTTCTGAATTTCGACTTGGCGGAGGTTAATTCGAAATCATGTAATTCGAAGTACGATTTTAGTATCCCAACAACTTAGAATTAACGAGGTTTTACTGTATTTATTATTCTTTAAAATTAGGATGTTCTGTCCTAACAATGAGGTATTTGGTGTTCCTGTTTCTGTTTTTTTTTTTAAATGTTCATTATTGTGTATATACCTGTGGCTTGGTTCTAAAAGGGCCAATGTCAAAAAACCTGTTTCTGAGCTATGAGCATTTGAAGTTTTGCTTATAGTTTTCCAATTACTTTTTTCAACAACTAACTTTAAATATCTTTATACTTTCTTTGTGGAAGTCACCTTATTAAATGCTAAATTTTTCTATCGTATTCTTTAAAAAATTGCCAGGTCTCTAATCTTTATTGGCAATCTAACATTATTGGCAAGGGCTTATTTAATTAAACGTTAACTGTTCGTTTAGTACTTAACAGAGACATTGGCCCTTTTAACATGTTGTGAGCCAGGATAAAACTTGTTTGTATCAGTTAATATCTCAATTTCGATAAAAAATGACATTGGCCCTTTTAGAACCAAGCCACAGATATTATTGTTAGTATTAAGGAATCACTCGACAACTCCTATACTGTTGGCATATTTCAAAATACACACAGTCTATGGAAGCTACATATGAATAAAAAGAATGAATGAATGAATGAATGTATGAGCACTGATGAGAAACACAACACATGAAGTGTACAAAAGGTGAGCAATCTTGGTGTATTAATCGTGCCCTTGCCAAAGGAGAGCAACCATAATCACACAAAACTGCTATCCATACTGCTCTGAGACCATCTGTTGTTGTTAGGATGATATCAGTTTATCGGAGGCTGGCATCCGATACAATTCTCTCCAGATGTACTGCCAGAAAGACTCAAAATGCAAATGAATGTCTCCATAGTATAATCTGGTCAAACTGCCCAAAAGATGTACTAGTTGCTACTTTGCTTTACGTCGCACTGACACAGATAGGTCTTATGGCGACGATGAGACGGGAAAGGCCTGGAATGGGAAGGAAGCAGCCGTGGCCTTAATTAAGGTACAGCCCCAGCATTTGCCTGGTGTGAAAATGGGAAACAATGGAAAACCATCTTCAGGGCTGCCGAGAGCGGGATTCGAACCCACTATCTGTCACATGCGAACTCACAGCTGCGCGCTCCTAACCGCATGGGATGTATTTGTAACCAAGAAAAAAAAGTTGAACTATTGTGACAGAAGCTGTTTCACAGTTCAATCATGGGAGTTATCTGATAGAAGCAACAAGAACAGAGACCACTCCACTGTCAGCGAATAAGCAAAGTTAAGAGACATGCGACTAAGGAAGCAAAAGGCAAAATGGTGCTTAGAATTTGAAAAAAGGAGACATGCATCCAGATTGAGGGCCATACACACTGAAGAAGGTAGAAAGAGAAAAAAAGAAGGAACAACATACAGCCCAAGTGGATTTTAGAGCAAGGATCGACAAACGATCGTGTTGTGTAACTTTGACCGCGTTTATCTTTACTTTGTGAAATTGAACATTTAAATATAACTTTTTCATAGTAAATGTTCTCCACATTGGATGAAATTTTTAGAGATAACTCCTACTAAAAGTGCTAACAGTCTTGCGTATCATCTCGAAAAAAAATAATAATTTTGAAACAAAATACTGATAAATATGTGTTGTAATTATTTCCATAAAAAGATTCAAAATTTTGAAAAATAATTTAAAGGTCATCACAAAAGATACCCAAAAAAACCTTATGCAAAACAAGATAAAGTCTTCAACTTTTCAAACACATTAACGTAAATTTACTATAAAAAAGATGATTTTCGAAAAACCCTTAAAAAAACAAAAAGTTCTCAAAAACTGTTAGATCAATTGAGTTGTAAGTTTGTATCTACGTTTAATAATACTCAAAAATTATATGTTTAAAATTTGAGACCAATTGATCCCCTTAGTGCACCTCTATTAAGTTCTAGAGATAATTCCTGTTAATGAATTGCAGTATTCCATGCAAAAACAATGAATTTCTTGCTCACTTAAAATGGAGTTGCTTTGTGTGAAGACTGTGAAACGTTTTCCCAGTCGCATTGTGCCACCTTTCTGATCGGGATTGTGTTCAGGCATGTCTATCACTATGGGGTGAGGTGTGTCTGGTACATTTTCAGTAGTGTTGGCATCCTGCAGCTGAAGTATGTTTCTGAAACATAATCATCTATTAGATATAATCTTGAAGCAGGGAAAAGAAAGGAATAAGGATGGATAGAGGGGAAGAGGAACTAGTGGAGAGGGATGGTGATGGAGAAGAGCAGCAAAAGGAATAGCACATACAAGGAACAAGAGACTATAATTTCAATGACACGACTAAATTCTATATTCCTGCACTCAAAATAAAATTGTCATTAAGGCCTACAACGGCACAGAAAGAACGGATGAGAATATTTGTAAGAAGTGAATTTTTATGTCATTAAGGCCTACAACGGCACAGAAAGAACGGATGAGAATATTTGTAAGAAGTGAATTTTTATGAAGTTTTTTCTACAAAGTTTCTAACAGATTAATTTATATATGAACACAAGCTCACGCATCAACAAACCTTCCAAACTCTATAACAGCAGCCTGCAGACCAAGACAGATACCAAGGAATGGTTTTGACGTTTTGCGGCACCACTCACAAGCCTTAATCTTGCCTTCCATGCCACGTTTTCCAAATCCTCCAGGAACAATGACTCCACTAGAAAAGAAAGCATTGATAAACCGATGTAGAAAGGGCTAATTATGAGATAAATTGCAGGTAGAATTAAAAGATTATATTCTTTCTATTAATATGAACTGTATCTCCTATGAAGTTGAATAATGAACAAACAAACTTTTGCCTTCGCATATAAACTAGAAACTATCATTGCAATAACCTTATTTCTATTTGGTAATACAGAAGAATCTAATTAGTAGCGAACAGATTGTTATGTAAATATTCCTTTTTTAATATTTTCTTTTCTATATTCTTATATATTATATATTCTTATTTTACTGTGATTAGCACATACTTTCTTACATTCCTTGGGATTTTTTTAGCTTATTGAATTTTTGTTTAGTGTTTACTTAAACAATGAGAATGAATTTATATGTTCACAACATTTATGACAGTTTGCAGAAGTTCATTAAAATCAACACTTGTATGTTGTGAAGCAAGTGCTTCTCTAATGATGAAACAATGGATCAAAATAATAAGGAGCTCTGCTGCAGGTAAGTGTTTGTAGGCAGTGTAATGTCCAAGCATGGAATGTCCCAGTCAATTTTATTTTTTGTCATGATATTGTCCACAATTTCAAACATATCTTTGCCTGTCGGGCCTAAAAATTAAAAAAAAAAAAAAAAAATCAACTTTTCATTACTTTATTCAGCAACAATTTGCACATAAATTAAATGAGTATCTCTATTGCCATCAATGGCCCCAACAAGTTGCAAACCAAAATCTCTCCCAATTTGTTCACGAATATCCTCTTCTAGATCTTGAATTTGACGACTGATTGTAGTGTCCGACAAAATGGGCAAAAGCTGCGTTGCCACGGACACTCCAAGCATAGTGGATACCCTGCCAAATAGCTCATGGCAGAATCAGTTCTTCTGCAACTGTATGGGATTTCTTATATTACATTTCGCTAACCAGTAAACTACACTGTAGGACGCCAGAACAGCTTTATTTGAGATCGTCAATTTTGTGGAGAATTACTCCCCTTGGTTTGGCCATGTCATTTCCAGGAACACCTTCTAAGCAGTGCTTCAATTTACTAGGTAGCATCACAAAACACATAGCAGATGCTTGCCATTGTCCGCAGGAGTGATTCTGAAACCAAAATCCAAGTAACTATTGTCATATTTTTCATACTTGCATTTTCTATCCTCATGACCAATTTTTTTTTTTTTTTTTTGTCCTCAAAGTTAATTTTTACTAACACTAGCCAAATGTAAGAACTTTCCCATTGTTTATTAACTTTATAACAAAGTCGCAACAATAAAAAACGAACAGTTAAAGAACGCAAAAATCACTGTTGCTGCTGTCTTGTTAGTTGCTACAGTTTGGTTTCGATGTTATGGTTTCTTATGCAGCTTGACCAACATCTGAAGTGGAATTCCTCCAAGATCATATACGCTGACCAACACCAAAAATTATTCTCACAACTATTTCAATGAAAAATCCATGGCTTCCTAGACGGTCGATCACGGCACAGTGGTTGAATATCACTGGTATAAAATGCTTCTATATCCCTGTTGAATAGTTGGTTTTTTTTTGTTTTTTTTTTTAACATGTTGCTTTACTTCACACCGACACAGATAGGTCTTATGGTGAGATGGAAGAGGAAAGGCCTAGGAGTGAGAAGGAAGAAGTCATGGCCTTAATTAAGGTACAGTCCGAGCATTTGCCTGGTGTACAAATGGGGGGAAAAAGGAAAACCATCTTCAGGACTGCCAACAGTAGGGTTCGAATCTACTATCTCCCGAATACTGGATACTGGCCACACTTACGTGACTGCAGCTATCAAACTTAGTTTGAATATTTTTTATTTGAGTATTCAATAGTGTGTTTTCTAGTTTAAAATGGTTTATTTTCTTATCATCACCACCACCACCACCACCTTGAACCATTGGGGGATTTTGAAAATTGAACATTAAATATTCACTGAACATCCACAGGGTTCATGAAAAGGATTGCACTATACTTCGTCAGTAAATGTCAATTATGAGTAGTTGAACTGCTTGTGCCAGGTAATCATGTTCTTAAACAATCAACTCTACTCTCAGGCAATTATAAACAAAATGAAAGTTCGGGTAAATTGTCCACATTGTTTTTTTCAAAAACCTGGCTGTACTTGAAATGAACAGATTACACCACCACTCAGCAAAAATCATTACGTAACTATTGACTGATATGGAGATACCTAGCACTCCTAACATTTGCATTATAGCCTCTGAACACATCTAGAAATAAGCCATTGAAGGAACATCTGTTTCTTACCAGAAGTGTACAAAGTTAATTATGAGAAACAAAATTTTAAAAAAACACTTAAAGAGGTAAACTCGTGCTTTTCAGCGTTCAGTCAGCATGCCTCTGTGAATTAACTAAATACCTCCACAATCGTCTATTTGCAACTAGCTTTGTGACTATCAATCAATCAACATTGATCTCAATTTAGAGCTATTGCCTAGGTGGCAGATTCCCTTGATTAATTCCATACCTTTTATCATTAAAAGCTGAGTCTAACAATCTATCATCACCCACGCCAGCAAATGAAGCCATTTCTACTACAGCTTGCCATGTTGCCTGTAACTCGAAGCTCCTCAATATCTCAGAATATTAACTCCCTTCATGTCAAAGATCCCCAAGCAGGAAAGCAGGATCTTATGAAAGCTTGAAACCTCAGTTTTCTAACTGAATATCATTTTTTACCGCATAATTGTCGCACTTCTTATACCAAAATATTCGAAAAAATAGTAGGGTGCAACCATTACACAAAGAATATTTTAATACCAGTATTTGTATTACTGAAAAAATTAATTTATAACAAAATTGTATTTTGTACAAGTTTAAGGTGCATGTAATAATCGCGTATATACATCAAAATAATTAAAAGATTCCAAATCAAAATTCATTATTTATTCGCAACAGTTCGGCGAACGTTTCTCCAATCTGAAAATAAAAATGAACTTATTACTAATTGGAGCATTCAAGTTAAAATATTACACATGGACACCTATTTCCAGCAGGTGTCAACTGCTGATTGTCGCCCATCATCCACTCGTAAAATCACCGTAAGAGGTCTTGAAATGTTTTAAAAAAAATACATATATATCCACTAGCTGTAAATTAGCTTGGGCCACTGGGAATGACTACCGGTTGTATCTTATTTTAATTGAGAAATTGCTCCACTTCGTTCACGAGGTGACCTCGGAATCTATCTAACAAAAGAAGAGGCGGCTATTTCAATCATGCACCCGGTCTTCTATCCCACACAGTTTTAAACCAGTTCGGCATGAGTTTTACGACCATCTGACCCTTCGGTTGCACTCGTACACGCATTCCCAGGGGAAACTGCATTTGCTTAAGCATAATTTTCCTCTTGAAAATTATGTAATGCGGAAAATTTCTACCATCAGATTTAACGGCAAGCACTGCCATGCATCGTAATTTCTCACCACTGCTGGTTTTCATAAATACAGTCCATGATCTTTATAGTGCAATAGCGCTGTTACATGGCATACGGTACTGATAAAGACTGGAACCTGATAATCATTACCGATTTGAGAAAGTAAGTATGAATTTTTCTGGAACAAACGTAAGATGAATTGGCGAAAATTTGCAATCTTGCCCGTGTAATCAGCAGGCAATCCTTGAAACTGTTTTTTTTTCTTCGCACCGACAAATTGTGTCATTGCATAAACCTCATAACCCTTCCACGACTCGCCTTAAACTGAGTTATAGGAACATTTCGTTTGTGCACTACCTCCCGTGCCTTCATTTGTAACATGACACACTGCAGCGACTTTCATTGACGTGCACAAACACTTCTTCATTAATTTTTGGACACTTCCCTGTTTCTGGACATCTAAACGCACGTCTAGAATAATTTGTATTATTTAGCTTGTCTTAATTTCTGTCAGTCATGTACCGATTTTCTACCTGCTGAAAATTTTGTTAACACTGCTTTGTTACCATCTTGTTCAGCTTGAAGGTAGCAGAATAGCTTCTACTAGGTGAATCAAATATGAACAGAATTATTTTTTAAAATTTTATTGAATCCACCAACAAATACACAACACGCACCTCATTTTTCTACATAGTCTCCTGAATTTGGGACACATTTTTCCTTCAAACTGGCAAATTTTTAATGCCGTCCTCAAAAAAAGAAGAAGAATGTGTGTGCAGCCAGTTGTGCATGTACTCCTCTACCGCTGCAGCCTTCGCTTTCCTCTCAGTTCAACTTTCAGTGGTCCAAAGAAGCAGTAGTCACGAGGTGACAAGTCGGGATTGTAAGGAGGATGTTCCAGAGGTGTCCAATGCATTTCCTCCAGTTTTTCCCATGTTACAACAGCAGTGTGTGGCCTTGCATTGTCACACAGAAGAAGAATATCTCGGATTGATTGTCGACGACGTTTGTTGAGATATGCAACTTTTGTCTCGACCACAAGATGGCTGTAATAGGCTGCATTCACTGTCCTTCGTTCAAGCAAGAAATCCACAAGCAAAATGCCCGCAGTCCCGAAAACCACTGCAAGCACCTTTCCAGCAGAAAGGCGTGTTTTGGCCTTGACTGGGCCAGTAGTATCACATTCCTGCCACTCCACGCTTGCTTGTTTTGACTCCGGGGTGTAATCAAGACAAGTTTCATCAGACGTCACAATGCGATGCAAAAAATCTTATCTTTCCTCCTTGTAGCGATTCAGATGCCTTTAACAAACATCCTGGCAGAATTTGTTTTTGTTCCCGGGTGAGGCGACGCGGGACCCACAAGACAGACAATTTCCAAAGGTCGAGTTCATCACTGATGATGGCTTGAACACTTCCAAATCTTATTCCTACGAGTGAAGCAATTTCAGAAATATTTATGCACCAATCTTCTTCAATAAGGTCATGTACAGCACAAATGTTGTCTGCAGTGATGCTTGTCCGTGGTCGTCTTTGGTGGGGCTTGTTTTCCACTTCTTCCTGCCCTGCCAGAAATTGTTTGTGTCATTCATACACCTGGCTCTTTGAACGAGTTGCGTCCCCAAAGTGTGCACGGAGTCTTCTCAAAATTTCCGAAGCTTTGGTGCCTTCTTTCATCAGAAACTTGATGATGATGCGCCACACAATGGACGTGTGTACCTCTTGCTCGCTTATGGCATACTCAAGGGCGCAGTCGTTCTGCGGGGTGTGAAGCATCAAGACCACTACTCCGAAAATTCCCACCAACATCCTCTCAAAGCCCCACCCATTTCTGTGCACTACCGGAGCCGCTAATTTTTTAATTCCGGTTTATATTTGATGCACCTAGTATAATTATCCATAATTACAAGTAACTGCTTCATGCATTAATGTGTTGCTATATAAATTACTGTCCATAACTGTATAGTATTACAGTGAAACGTTGTTAGTGCATTTCTCATTAACATGTTTTCCCGCTTAGCACGTTGTACATTCGAAGTCCCGATTAACACCGTATTAAATCTATATAAAAATACATCACTTATCGCGTCACAAATTTTCGCTATTACCGCTTAGTACGATCACATTTTTCCTAGCCCTGAAAATGTTATTTGTCATCCCTTGCGAAACAAATGTGATTTCCAACTTGAATAAGATTCGTTGCCACAATTGTGCGATTACAGAAAAAGGCCTTAAATTCTTGAACTTCACAGGATAATTTGCACATTCAGGGAGCAAGCCGTTAGCCTCAGAAATGTTCACTTTTGCTTGCCGGTTAGCAGCAAGATTGTTGAATAACACAGTGAGTCTATTGGGTGAATGCATAAGTTCGTGCGGTTCTTATGTTTTATTTTACTGTCATGTCATGCACTGTAACTCACAATCACAGTGATGTTTTCACCTACACTCTCTATGACCTGTCAACGTTCAGGTAGCAGCTGAATGCCTCGCCTGTAGAACCGTTTTGGTTTGGACTGGAAGAAATCTGTTAGCCATTGACCAAGAGAAGCTCCGTTAGGAAACACTTGCCCCAGAATGTGTTTTAGAAAGAGAGCGGAAAAGATGGAGATATGAGGGGGCAAGGTAAGGGCTATACGGAGGATGAGGTTCCGTCCAAGTTCAGCAATCACACCTTTGATCACTTGCACTGTATGCGGACGAGCATTATCATGGAGCAATAAGACTGGTTGTTGTCTCTGTCCTCAACTTCTGTACCTTACCCATTGAATGCAAATGGCGTACAATAGTTGACTGATCACATTCAAAAACTTAAGCCATTTCCCGCATTGGTTGACGAGGATTCTCATGAAGCAACTCATTCAAGCGATTTTCATCAAAATCTGAAGGTCTTTCAGAATGTGGATCATCAGATAAGTCAAACTGTCCTGCTCGAAAGTGGGAACACCATTTTTGTGCTGTTCTTTCAGCAATTGCTTCATTCCTGTACACTAGTGATTGGACATTCGATTCATTTTACTGAATCGATTAATTTGATTCCGTTCACATTACTGAATCAATACAGTGATCCGATTCACTGCACATTAGAGTCACTGCTCTTACTGCATCTGTGTAGTAAGTACTGGTAAGACAGCAGCAACAGCATTCAGTGCTCACTGCTGCCATTTGGTCTTCATACTATGAACTTATTTCTTAGAAAAAAATGCTAGTCACTTTAATACAACGAAGGTTTCCAGTGACGCAGGATGGGAAAGGTCTGGGATTAGGAAGGTAGCAGCCATGGTCTTAATTAAGGTACAGTCCGAGGATTTCCTGGTGTGAAAATGGGAAAACTATGGAAAACCATCTTAACAGCTGCCAACAGGTGGGATTCGAACCCACCATCCCCCGAATGCAAGCACATAGCTACGCGATACTAACCACACGTCCAACTTGCTCAGTCATTTTTGAAAATATGTATTTTTCTATCACCTGAGGATTTTTTAAAATCGTCATATTTTGCATAGGCTACCCGAGATGTACAGTAGCCCACTGGTTTTCTGATTCAACATACTGTTGGTTAAGTTATTGAGTTAGTCGGCTCACTTACTGCCCACCTTGAAGTCTTGTGCAACAAAGTGACATAAGGACTGAGAGAATACTGAGCCATTCTTCCCAATATAAAACAGGTACTTTTGAGTGGTCATGAGCATGACTCGTAGTCATAGGGCAGGCTAGAGTCGAGTTTAATTAATTGACAAATGTCAACTAAGTTATAATACTAAGCCTACCTACTTACTATCTACTTTAGAATTATGTTTTGACTACCTTTGTAACACTGCAAATAAATCCATCTATTATTTAAACTTTCCTGTAAGAAGAGGACAGTGAATACAAGTGGGTATTATTTTCAAATGAGCTGAGCTCAAGAGTCCATTATAACTTATGATTCTTTTAGTGTACCATGGCTCTGTATGTATTGCTTCAGAGGAAGTTAGGCTCCCCGCCAATGTCCAGTGTACCGATAATGAACTGCGTGTGTGTTGTGTCCCACTGATCCGTGACTGCGTACGATTCTTTTGGTGTGCCATGGCTCACTGTATGTCTAGCTGCAGCGGAAGCTCGGCTCTCTGCCAGTGTCCAGTGTGCCGATAAGGAGCTGTGGGTATCTTGTGTCTCACTGAGCCGTGCTTGCCCACGATTCTTTCGGTGTGCCATGATTCACTGTCTCGTTGCAGCAGAAGTTCGGCTGCCCGCCAACGTCCAGTGTCCCGCCAGTGAGCCATGAGTGCGCTACTCAGTATTGTCCGCTGGGAGTAAGCTGAATTGTGTGTCGTGAGCTCGCCCTTCCTGTGAATCGATTCACTTGGACACTTCCATGAATCGATACACTACTTTGAATCATGCATTCAGTAGCCAAAACTACTGTACACTTCAAAAATTGTTCTCGCAGCTCCTGCTGCACTGGATACTCGGTTGAACTCAAAGAGTAAAATGTGTCTGAAATGCCCACTTTCCTCAACTTGATATCCCATATCCATTTGTCTGAAATATACAAATTTGTTCACAATCAAGAAAACGTGAGTTTCACAACACACAAACTCCAAACTCAGTTAAAACAATGGAATAACGATAAACAATCCCTTCACGCCGCATTGTTGCCAACCCAAAAGAATACTACACGAACTTATGCATCGACCCAATATTTGTCTTGTATTTTACATTCCGTTCAGAAGTTAGAAATTCATTTTGTGTTGAGTGGTACAGTAAAGTGTAGCAAATATTTGTTGCATGATATTGTAGCCTATATCTGGATTAGGAACATATAAACACATCTATATCATCACAAATTTTTGCAATTACCGCTTACTACAAGTATGATCACATTTTTCCTAGCCCTGAAAAAGTTATTTGTCATCCCTTGTGTAAGAAACGTGATTTACAACTCGGGTAAGAGCCGTTGCCACAGTTGCGTGATTACACAAAAAGTGAGCCTATTTGTGCTGGTATTTCGCATTCCCTTCAGAAGTTAGAACTTCATTTTGTGTTGAGTGGTACAGTGAAAAGTTTTGTTGCGTGATGCCGTAAGCTTTATCTGGATTAGAAACACAATTGCATGAAACTGACTAGCATGGTGCATATTAGGCTTGGGATAGCCTAGTTATGGTAACAGAAAAAGTCCTGAAATTCCTTACTAATGAAGACAAAATTAAAATCTTTCAGAAAGCGGACTGGCATCCGCATTTAAGCAGAGGTCGCGAATGCTGAAGTTGCACCTTCAAGTTTCGACTCGATCATTCAACTACAGGACGAAGTTTTTCAAAATAGTGGTCAAAGTCATTCTTTCTGATTCCTCCTGGTCGCACATGGACGAGTGTAACCTCCAATTCATTGTCTAACAGTGCGATCAGAAAATAATGTTTAATAACCCACTGCTCCGAAATAAAAGGCTTCTACGAACATTTGTTCTAGAACGAGTGTGATATGTAATAATACTTGGATATTTTTATTGGCCCCAGTGCATATGTTTTCATATTTGTTGTTTGGTGTTTTTCAAACCTTTCGGTGCACTTGTTATTTTATAAGCCCCAGCATATTTGTTCTCTCGTGTTTGTCACACCCTTTTATACTTTCTTCTCATTGTTAGAAAGGGTAGATATAGTTTTCACTGTACCCGCGGATACATGACGTAAAATGCCCTCATGTCGGAAAAAAATCTTACCTAGTGTTTCCATATCCCTGTTGGATAGTTTTTATTCGTATATTCAGTAGTATGTTTTCTCGCTTAACACGTTCATTTTTCTTGTCCCCTGCAAAAACGTCTTAACGAGGTTTTACTATATTGTATTCAAAAACAAAATATTTCTACAAACAACCCTAAAAACAAAATAAAACTTTAATTCTCATGCACACGTTTACAGTAATCAAGTTACAAACACACACAGGCTTCCTGTACATTCCACAGTAGTCGATACTTCCATGAGAGTACCTAATAAAAACGAAACGGGAAAAGCCTACACACTCCCACAACATAGAGGTCCACTAGAGATGAAGTACACGAGTTGCAAACAGGGGTGTACCTACTCGTAAATTTCCCAGTACCGGAACGTTCTGTTATATATTATAGTAGACCACAAGAACATGACAACGTTATGAAAAAAAGAATGCATTCATTCTGATGTTTACCACTGATAAGAGCAAATATTAACTTTATTTTTCAGGAATTAGATTTTCTATAACTCACTGTGTTGCAGTTTGCCTGTGCGTTCTGATACCAGTACACTCCTGGTACAGAAGTGTACTAGAACACCAGTGTGCAATTCCCAACAACATTGTCGATAAATGATACCTTACTGCCTATGTATTTCAAATAAGAACTCATGATATGTCACTGGTGTATAAACTGTAACACTGTCTCACGACCACATTGTCAAACTACCGATAATCCCCGCGTAGTACGTATACCGGTATTATTTATTTATATGTTGTAGACATCTCGTAAATGTGACGGTGTTGCCAAACTGCCAATAAGCCACATACATATTTAAATGGTGCATTCATATGCAACTTACACTGTAGTTCCATTTAACTTTTAAACAAACTGATGAACAAAGTCTGGAAGTACAATGATTATGCAATGAAATTGCAAAATCCGATTTTTGTATTGAAAATAATGGATGTGATGATTAGGTGGTGAAATATGGTAAAACAACCAGAGACATCTATTAGCAGAAGCCTTTAAGCATTAGGAATTCATAGCACCAATTCAATTGGTTCTGGCACATTTCGTATCAGCAATCTGATCAGCACGTGGTACGAAAGTGGTTAAACAGCAGCATATAGTTCTGAATGCCTTTTCTTGATATAAATGAACGATACTCACTCGCTCTTGCAGAGCTGCTGCCATGCTTCATGGTATTGTACTGGCTCAGTTAGTTTTGTCTCCTCTTCAAGGGTTGCAGCTTCAATATACTACAAAGAACAGAAAAAATATGATGAATATGAGTTAGCAGATTAAAACATATTTACTTTTAGTTCATGCACAAAATATGAGACAATGGGCTGGTTTCATCTAAGTTCCTTTAAAAATACTCTTTACGGTCTGTTATTGAACAACTTAACATTTCAATGCTGCACCAGTAGATTCCTTTTGCAGAAAACTTTTTAACATCCGCGTTAACTAACAGACTGCTAGAAGCCCTTTCCGTTAAAGATCGAGTAAGCATGTGTAGCATTAACATTATTTTGATCTTCTGTATGGTGTCAGGCAAAACGCAGAACATTATTTTTTTGTCACTTCTCGCATACAGTATTTGTGTATGAATGGAGTAAGAGGGCCCTTTTGAACTTACTTCTGAATTGTAGATTGGATGTCACTGAACACGTGGAGCATCATGCGTTAATATAGTAAAGTTGTATTCACAGTTTGTTTTGTATACGAGTAGTAATAAAATTACAGTAGTTCTTTGTTGGGAACTGTTTGAACAAAATAATAATAATAAAAGAGAAACAGAGGCAAAGATTATTCTGAAAGAGAAAACGTGCTTCTCCTGGTCATTGTTGTAAAATACAAGGACATTATAGAAAATAAAACAAACTGACAGCACAACAAATATTGTGAATTTCTTTGTTCGTACTCCTATTGCCAGAATAGGAAATCTCCAATATTATCAGTGAAATTCTGAATTGAAAAAAAAAATCAAGTTTTACTATTAGTAGAGAATTGCCCTGAGGCATAGTTATGAATTGGTCTCTCATTCTTGCGATGATACACAGTACAGTTCTTATTATTCTACAAACTGTAAACTTGTGAACATGAATATGATCCCCTATCACATTCTGAAATGCTCCTGCTGTATAGTAGAGCAACGCAATCAGTAACTAGTTACTTGGTGACACTGCCATACTGCGAGATGTGTGTTTTTCTATACGAGGCGCAACTACAAGCATGACAGCCATGAACATGTCCTTTGGCAACTTACATCTGATCTTAAAATCCATATTATCACACTCTTCTAAAAGATTGGCTCTGTCCCTGAATATTCTTGGTCTTGGAAGACCACAATGCCAATATAACCTCAATGGCAGATGATGATTCTATAATGAAGAATAAAACAGTTTTATACACCACAACTATGCCATCATACATGATAAACATGAGTTTTTTGCAATAAGTGTTCAATTTTTGCTTACCAGTATCTGATGATGACAAATCCAGGTAATTCTTTGGATACAAGAACACAAATAACGAATAATATCAACCTTTTATGATCTTGTTGACAGTTTATTGTCCTGTCTTAGTCCTATAATAATTTTAAGAGGAATTTAAGATTGTTCTTACAACACTCCACAAACACTTAATAGGACCAACAGCGTTTGACGAACCTATAATTGTGTTCTTGCAACCCACCCACTGGTAGCAGAATGAGCAGAATCTACACCACTGTCTTTCAACCTGGTGACCACGATCATCAAATTCAAGACCCATAGACAACAATCTCACACAAAGTGCATGAAGAGAAGAAACGGAAATACATGCTTACCATCCCATATCTAGAGAATGGAATATTTGGCGATAACAAATTTTCTGAATTAAAAAATTAAAAAGCATAGTTCTATGTGTAATTAGTAGGGCCCAGATCCTTATATAATTACATATTCCATTCCTTTACTAAGAAACAGCTGAAAATGCAAAATGTCTGCAAACTCTGGTTCTGACAGTTATACTTTTCCCGTTGGAAAGTTTATAATGTCCAATTACTGACCAACTATATTGGTATTATAAATTTACTCATTAGGGACAAATATTTCAGGCTCCCTATGGGAATCAACATCTACTGTATATCATGTGATGGCTAGGCAGGCATCAATTTTTGAAAATGAGACAAGTCTCTTATTGTGCATTGGAACTGCCGGTGGCTCCGAGTAGCCTACACAGTGGCTTCCAAGGTATGCACTAGCCATGTGTCTTGGGTAAGTGTGCTTTTACCACATGATGAGCCCAACTTAGCACACTGGGGCGAAATTCTGGCAAACCAGGAATGAGTTAGCTGGAAAATTCATTATGTCCAATAACAGACCAACTATATTGGTACTATAAATTTACTCATTTGGGATAAATATTAGAGGTTCCTTATGGGAATTAACATCTATATGATCTTGTGGATATCATTCACAAAAAAGCAAGTTTTGAACAAACAGATTGCCGTTTCATACCGATTTTAATGTGTATGGGTTTTCTACAGACTTTTACGAAAAAATTGAATATAACAACAATCCATTAGAGTGATGATTTTTTTTTTGCAATTATCAACTCTTGCTATAATGGACTCTACTGTACTGGAATCTATTCGAAATGGTATTGAGAACTAGTGTTGGCTACTGAATGCATGATTCGAAGAAGTGTATCGATTCATTCAAGTGTCCAAGTGAATCGATTCACAGGAACGGCGAGCACACGGCACACGATTCAGCTTACTCCCAGCGGACAATGCTGAGTGGCGCACTCACTGGACGTTGACGGAGAGCCGAGTTTCCGCTGCAGCGAGACGGTGAATCATGGCACATCGAAGAATCGTGAACGAGCACGGCTCAGTGAGACACAAGATATACACAGCTCCTTATTGGCACACTGGACACTGGCGGAGAACCGAGCTTCCGCTGCAGCGAGACATACAGTGAGCCATGGTACACTGAAAGAATCGTAAGCTATAATGGACTCTTGAGCTCAGCTCATTTGAAAATAATAGCCACATGCATTCACTGTCCTCATCTTACAGGGAGTAAAAATAATACATGGATTTATTTGCAGTGTTAAAAAAGTAGTCAAAACATAATTCTAAAGTAGCTAGTAAGTAGGCAGGCTATTAGGTTATACTATTTATTAGTTTAATGAATCTTAGTATTATAACTTAGTTGACATTTGATAATTAAACTCGACTCTAGCCTGCCCTATGACTACGAGTCATGCTCATGGCCACTCAAAAGTACCTGTTTTATATTGGGAAGAATGGCTCAGTATTGTCTCAGTTCATATGTCACATCGTTGCACAAGATTTTGATCATATGTGGACAGTAAGTGAGCAGACTGATGCAATAACTTAACCAACAATATCTTGAATCAGAAAACCAGCGGGCTACTGTACATCTTGGGTACCCTATACAAAATATGACGATTTAAGAAAATCCTCAGGTGATAGAAAAATACATATTTTCAAAAATGACTGAGCGAGTTGGACGTGCGGTTAGTATCGCGTAGCTATGTGCTTGCATTCGGGGGATGGTGGGTTCGAGTCCCACCGTCGGCAGTCGTTAAGATGGTTTTCCATAGTTTTCCCATTTTCACACCAGGAAATTCTGGGACTGTACCTTAAATAAGGCCAAGGATGTTACCTTCCTCATCCTAGACTTTTCCCATACTGTGTCGCCGGAAATCTTCAATGTATTAGAGTGACTAGCATTTTTTCCTAAGAAATGAGTTCATAGAATGAAGACCAGATGGCAGCTGCGAGCACTGAATACTGTTGCTGCTGTCTTACCAGTACATACTACACAGATGCAGTAGGAACGGTGACTAATGTGCCGTGAATCGGATCACTGTATCGATTCAGTAACGTGAACGGAATCAAATTAATCGATTCAGTAAAAAGAATCGAATGTCCAATCACTATTGAGAACTACTCTGTCTGGATTGTTATACAGTAGATGAAACGACAGACACATTGGGATACTACATTGCCAAACTTATAGTTGGAACAGTAGATGAAGAAGCCCCCTTCAAGTCACACCTAATCTGTTCAAGAATCCTGGAACAAACAACCCATGCAACGATTACACAATTTATTAATAACTGGTTTAAAGTTTTGGAGCCTGAAAGCATACAAGCAGATAAAGTGTACGTTTTGTATTCAGATGTTGTGGCCTACATGCCAACAGCCGCTAAAATACCTAAAGTATTTCACCCTAAACTGTTAATTTCACATATTTAGCACCGGCGTTACGTGGTGCTGAAGAATTGATAAGCAATTTAATGAACTAAATGATTTAATAGCATCAACACGAAACGTATTTCTGGAAGCCCGAAGAGTTCAATGTTATAAAGGACATGTACCGCATGTAGCCTTGCCACCTGAGACCATCTTACACGATGGGCAGTTGACTCCCATGAACATTTTGAAGCCGTTAAGTCAAATTTAGATCATTTCCTCCCGAGTCAGCAACGTCAACACACAATTCCCGATTGTATTCAGCTAACAAAGTGCAGTCAGTGATATTCCATACATTCAGAGAAATTTTACTTGGACAGCAGAGAGCATTACAAAACTAGAGACCATTAGCCTTCCTCTTCCAAGAATCCATGACAAGAATGCTAAACTGAAACTTAGTAGTACCATAGCAGGAAAAATATGCGTCAGAGTTTTTAACAAACTCCATGCAGTCTCAAAATCAAATCCAGGTTGTGTACGTCTTCGACCTGTTTACACAATCATTCGTGGAGAACAAGAAGAACCCATGGAAGATACTGTAGAAGTTCATTATAGTAAGTACAGGATATAACGAGAACCCCATTGTAACGACAGGTTTTTTCATGTCCCTTCAAAATTCCTATATTAAAATGTACAATAGCCTTCGGTTACAACGAGAACCCTTTCACTGAGTCATCCGCTATTACAAGAGATTTTAACATATTTTATTTTCTGTTATCGGTATTTATACACTTCTGCGTAAAAATCTAGAAAAAAAAACACTATTGATTATTTTTGTCCACATAACTTTCGATACTCCACGAACTACAGTATGGTAAATATTTGTACATTAGTGTGGCCGTTTTACACAATTAGATTATACAACCTTCCAAGAAACGATCGACAAAAATTGCAGCAGCGGGTCTCTCGCAAACGATTTCATTGGTACCATTACACTCTCGTTCATATCAAGAGTTCACACGAAGTGGTAGTTCTTTCGGATGTCACAAATTTGTTGGCTTGGTCAACCTGTAATGGCTTTGCATTGTCGCAATGAAGAGTTCTTTATCGAGCTGCTATTATTGCTGTCAAAAATTGTCGTTCCTCGTGGTGTGATTGAATCTGACGCTTTTACTTACTGCTGTCATACCCAGAGTAAAACCACTTCTTGTGTTGCTGAAGTTGTTATTTCCTTAGTGCGATGTCTCAAATTGCCTTCTGTGTGAGATGTGAACAGACCATGCTATTGTTTATTCAAAAGATCGAGTTTCTTTCTATAACATGCAAAGAAGTCTAGCAGGCCCTATTACACATTAAAAGTGAACTGACTGAACTGTGCAGTGTTAATTTATATTTCTGTTTGTCTTCAGTTTTTGGTTCTGTGAACAGCATAGTTCAAGTTGTTGGCTGTTTCTAAGTCAAAAACAGTATTGGTAAAAAACAAATCCACTTCATTCTGCTGTGACTTAACACATTACAACATCGAGTGAAGAACGAAAATCGTTAGATTTGGCTACAAAATATGAAATTGTGCAGGCTTGTGAAAAAAGCAGTGTGAGCAAAAGTGAAATAGGCAGGCGGTATAATTTAACATCTTCGACTCTATTTACTATCCTTAAAAATAAGGAACAAATCAAAGACGCTTTTTTAAAAATAGCATTCCTGGCGGGAGTAAAAAACTGTGTGGTGCCGACCATGCTGACCTTGAAGCTGCCCTTTTTGAGTGGTGTACCCAGAAACGAGCTGCAGGAGTTCCTACTTCCGGGCCTGTGTTAAAATCTAAGGCACAAGACTTGGCTCTCAGATGAAATATTTCAGACTTCCAGTGCAGCGATGGATGGTTAAACCACTTTAAAGCCAGACGTGGGATTTCGCTTTACACAATAAAAGGCAAATTGAGAAGTGTAGACAAAAAAAGCCGTCAATGACTACCTTCCAATTCTCCATGAAATTCTTATAAAGTACGAGCCCAGGCCGATGACCTGGATGTTAAGCTCCTTTAAACAACAAGCATCATCAAGATGTCTACAAAGCTGATGAATGTGCACTTTTCTATAATTCATTACCGAAAAGGACTCTTGTGGTGAAGATCAACCCATGCGAAGGTGGAAAGCGCGGCAAAGAAAACTAACTATTCTTTTGTGCTGCAACATGGACGATAGTGATAAACTGAAACCGTTTATTATCGACAAGACAGTCAACCAGCGAGCATTTGAAGGCGTATGTAACATTCCGTGCATGTATGAAGCGAACCCAAAAGCATGGATGACATCGGCACTTTTTAAGCAGTGGCTTCCATTTCATACGAGAATGGGATCGAAGAACAGAAAAGTCATTCTTTTTACAGACCATTGCCCTGCTCATCCAAATGTTGAGCTGCGGGATATTGAATTGGTATTCCTACAACCAAATTGTACCAGTGGTACAACCACTTGATTAGGGCATATTTAAACTCCTTAAACAATGCTTTCATAGCATACTGGTCAACTCATTGATGCGTAAGCTTGAGGTAAAATGAGTACTGAAATGGAATGTTCTGGAAGCTATCCAAGGTATTGGAGTGTCATGGGAAACCATATATATTCCACTGCAATTTCTGCATGTTTCAGACACGCTGGCTTCTGACGAAGTGAAACAGAAAGCAAAATTATTGAGGAGGAACTTCCTCATCTCAAAGTGCCAGATAACTGGAATCCTGTCTCTTTTCAGCTGGAAGTCACCTGTCAATTTGACGATTATGTAAAAGATGACAAAGGTGTGCTTGTGTGCGGGGATCGGAAGAGAGTCAAATTCTTGAACTCGTTAAGCCTACTAAATCACATGATGAAACCGACGAGAGTGAGGAGGACGGGGACATCACAGACGTACCAACACAGTCTGCGGTCGTGAGTGCTTTAAATGTTTTAAAAACATTTTATGCAGTAAATGACAAGTAAATTACACATCACTAGACCATTTGGTGGCTCTCCAGAGAGTGAAGAATTTTGTGATAAGGAACACCATTGCTGGCACAAGAATGAAGCAAGCAGATTTGAACTACTTCCTGAAGCCTCTGGAAAGTAACTACTGTATTCAAATTTAGTGATGTGAATGGAAACTTTAAATACAAATGTAATATACCCTAGAATAGATTTAACTTTCATTTTGCACGGTGAAACATTTTTAATCACTGCACTTTTCGCCAGTTTTGGTAATGGTCCCTTGTTGGAACAATGCTGGTGTACTTTATTTTGTATTGTAAAACGTTGTGTGTTGAAACTCAATTCATGTCCTGTCGATCAAAGACTTTGACAGAATCAACCATTGCAATTCAAGTATTAACGGTGCATGCTAAGTCAGCAGGCATGCTGGGATTGCTAGGAATGTAAACAAGAAAAATGGCTTCATGACCGGGGGATGTTAAGTGTGTACTGCTAAAGTATGAAGCACATATCAGACTTTATTCAAGGAGCTCCATAGAGTACCACAATAAAATGAGTAAAACGGAAGCGTACGAGAAGATACAAGAGAAATTTCACAAGGAAATGGACAAACTTTATATATATATTACCGTATGATAACCTATAAGTAAACACCATCCGCAATATTCATGTTATGAAGAGACTTCTGGTTTAAAAAAATTTATTTCATTAATTGAAGTTGGCAATTTCTGAGCCTATATCCGATTGGTCGGATGATTTTGTATTGTAAAAAATTGTTACGCATACAACGGTCATGTTCGTCATTAAGTTGTAATATCACATAAGCAAGACATATCAAATGCAATAAAGTTTAGAAGGCACCAAGTTCCTTTACTTCAAAATCAATCAAAAACATTGGTGCCCAACAGTGCGGCTCTCAATAACCTGAGATGTTCCATACAAGCAAGATCATGAAAGGTGAAATTCAGAAGTGAAAATAATGCGTCGCAATTGAGGTTAAGCGCGCGCACACGCACGCACGCACACACACACACACACACACACAAAATCATTATAGACTGTTACGCTTTTCAGCGTTCAGTCTGCAAGCCTCTATGAATTTACTAAACGTTGCCACAATCCTCTATTTACAACTAGTGCTGTGGCCTCATTTAGTTTTATACCTCTTATCTTTAAATTGTTATAAACTGAGTCTAACCTTCGTCGTCTTGGTCTCCCTCTACTTCTCTTACCCTCCATAACAGAGCCCATTATTCTCCTAGCCAATCTATCCTCCTCCATTCGCCTCACAAGACCCCACCACCTAAGCCGGTTTACGCGAACAGCTTCATCCATCAAGTTCATTCATATATTAGCCTTTATCTCCTCATTCAAAGTACCCTCCTGCCATTGTTCCCACCTGTTTGGACCAGCAATCATTCTCGCTACTTTCATGTCTGTTTTTTCTAACTTATGAATAAGATATCCTGAGTCCACCCAGCTTTCGCTCCTGTGAAGCAAAGACCGATGTAAAGATAGTTTCGTCTGGGAGCTGACTTCCTTCTTACAGAATACTGTTGATCACAACTGCAAGCTCACTGCATTAGCTTTACTACACCTTGATTCAATCTCACTTACTATATTACCATCCTGGGAGAACACACAACCGAAATACTTGAAATTATTGACCTGTTCTAGCTTTGTATCACCAATCTGACATTCAATTCTGTTGAATTTCTTACCTACTGACATCAATTTAGTCTTCAAAAGGCTAATTTTCATTCCATACTCATTGCATCTATTTTCAAGTTCCAAGATATTGGACTGCAGGCTTTCGGCACAATCTGCCATCAAGACCAAGTCATCAGCATAGGCCAGACTGCTTACTACGTTTCCACCTAACAGAATCCCTCTCTGCCATTTTATACCTATCAGCAGATGATCCATGTAAACTACGAACAGCAAAGGTGAAAGATTACAGCCTTGTCTAACCCCTGTAAGTAGCCTGAACCAAGAACTCATTCTACCATCAATTCTCACTGAAGCCAAATTATCAACATAAATGCCTTTGATTGATTTTAATAATCTACCTTTAATTCCATTGTCCCCCAGTAAGGCGAACATCTTTTCCCTTGGTACCCTGTCATATGCTTTCGCTCGATCTACGAAACAAACAACTGACTATTCCTCTCGTAGCATTTTTCAATTACCTGGCGCTTCTGAAAATCTGATCCTGACAGCCCCTCTGTGGTCTGAAACCACACTGGTTTTCATCCAACTTCCTCTCAACGACTGATCGCACCCTCCCTTCCAAGATGCCAGTGAATACTTTGCCTGGTATACTAATCAATGAGATACCTCGATAGTTGTTGCAATCGTTCCTGTTCCCTTGCTTATAGATAGGTGCCATTACTGCTTTTGTCCAATCTGAAGGTACCTTACCAACACTCCATGCTAACCTTAATACTCTATGAAGCCATTTCATCCCCGCCTTCCCACTATACTTCACCATTTCAGGTCTAATTTCATCTATTCCTGCTGCTTTATGACAATGGAGTTTATTTATCAACCTTTCCACTTCCTCAAACGTAATTTCACTAACAACATTTTCCTCCTCCCCATGAGCTTGGCTGTTCGCAACAACACGAGGAAGATTTCCTTCTATGGTGAGATGTTCAAAATATTCCTTCCACCTCTCCAGTGATTCCCTGGGATCTATTATGAGTTCACTTGAATTACTCAAAGCACTGTTAATTTCCTTTTCCCTCCCTTTCTGAGATTCTTTGTTAGCTGTCCAGAAAGGTTTTCCTGCTGCTTGACCTAGCCTTTCCAGGTTATTACGAAAATCTTCCCACGGCTTCTTTTTGGATTCAACAACTATTTGTTTCGCTCTGTTTCTTTCATCTACGTATAAATCCCTATCTGCCTCAGCCCTTGTTTGGAGTCATTTCTGATAAGCCTTCTTTTTATGTTTACAAGCTGCTCTCACTTCATCATTTCATCAAGATGTTCGCCTTTTCCCATCTTTACACACAGTTGTTCCTAGGCATTCCCTTGCTGTTTCTACTACAGCATCCCTGTATGCCACTCATTCAGTTTCTATATCCTGAACCTGCTTACCATCTACTGTTCGAAACTTCTGACTAATCATATCCATGTACTTCTGTCTAATTTCCTCGTCCTGGAGATTTTCTACCCTTGTTCGTTTGCAGAAAGATTTCACTTTCTCTACCCTAGGCCTAGAAATACTAACTTCATTACAGAACAGATAGTGGTCTGTATCATCAAAAAATCCCCGGAAAACTCGTACATTCCTAACAGATTTCCTGAATTCGAACCTGGTTAAGATATAGTCTATTATGGATCTGGTACCCCTCGCCTCCCATGTGTAGCGGTGAATAGCCTTATGCTTGAAGAATGTATCTGTAACTGCTAAACCTATACTAGCACAGAAGTCCAGCAAACGCTTCCCATTCCTGTTAGCTTCCATATCTTCCCCACATTTACCAATCACCCTTTCGTATCCTGCAGTTCTATTTCCAACCCTCGCATTGAAATCGCCCATTAGCACTATTCTATCCTTGCTGTTGACCCTGACCACGATGTCACTCAATGCTTCATAAAACTTGTCAACTTCATCCTCATCTGCACCCTCACATGGTGAATACACTGAGACAATTCTCGTCCTAATTCCTCCAACTGCCAAATCTACCCACATCATTCTCTCATTTACGTGCCTAACAGAAAGTATGTTGCGTGCAATGGTATTCCTGATAAACAGCCCTACCCCATACTCTGCCCTTCCCTTTCTAACACCCGTCAAGTACACTTTATAATCTCCTATCTCTTCCTCATTATCTCCCCTTACCTAAATATCACTTACTCCTAGCACATCCAGGTTCATCCTCTTTGCTGACTCAGCCGGTTTTACTTTCTTACTTTCATAAGCCCCATTAATATTGATAACTCCCCATCGAATTCCATTTCGTTCGCCAAGTTGTTTCCAAGGAGTCCCTTGCCTGTCAAATGGGAGTGGGACTGCGTTACTCCCATAGGTCCGAGGCTTGCTTAAAATGTTCTGAGCTCGGTAAATTCATGAAGCAGGATGCTATCCTGCTTACACATAGTCCAAGTGAGGATCTCTCCTCCAACGGGTTATGGACCACCGGTGGATTGTGTAGTCCTAGCCGCGTGAGCACAAGGAGGGCCATGACTCAGAATATGTCCGAGATGCCCACTCCCATTCCATAGCAACTGGTATCCCAACTCTCAGGACCACTTACTAGGCCAATCAGCCGTTGCCCATGGTTCACGAACTAGGACGTGACTACAGAAACCCACACAATGAACCATGAGGTTAAGCAGCGGAGTAAAAATACAACACATCTCGAATTAGTGGAATCATTCTTGGATATTGCATTTTCGTTCATAACGAAAATCAGACCGCTGAGGCCAACAACTTCAATGGAGTGCAGCATAAATCAGTAAATCAGGCAAGTACGATTCGAGGTTACGTACAGTATATAGCAAGAATCTCCGTAAGACCACGAGTCTCTTTGGCCATCCTTTCTATACATACTTAGATTCTAGCCTTTACCCCTTAGCACATGTTTTTGTAACATAAACATGCACTGAACAACATAATAATAATAAGAAAATAATGACTGAAGTCCACTGATCCTCCTACTGTCATAAATATAAAAGATCCAGTTTTCTTTGCCATATAACCTCAATTCAGCAACACGACTCCTTATACATAACATTCACGCAATCCCTTCGAACTTTCACAGCATAACCTTAATTTCAATACATTGCAATTAACGAAATTGAAACAAATGCGTGGTCGAGTAAAAGGCACGTTAACAAGAATCATGAAGTCGATTACAGCTGATATGTCAAAAACAGAGGCGAAAGTTAGAATTTAAAAATGTGAAGAGCTATGGAATTCTTTTGAAGAAGTACAAATTAAAATAGAG
The DNA here is from genome assembly GCF_040414725.1 of Anabrus simplex. NCBI lineage: Eukaryota > Metazoa > Arthropoda > Insecta > Orthoptera > Tettigoniidae > Anabrus > Anabrus simplex. Next base: position 296,920,097 of record NC_090267.1, read on the forward strand.
GAAACCGAGATCACTGATGAAATAGCTGCACTACAGTTTCAAGAGGAATGTGAGGGAGAGCAAGAGCTATTTGAATCTATTTATTTCAGTGCAGTTACACAACTGCAAACAATAATGGATGAAGCAGAGGATGTTCAAAATTATTTGCTAGCTCACATGAACACGGCAGTAAACAACGCCATTCATCAACAGGAAGTTCCACAAAATCATAACAGAAGAATACAGAGATTACCAGAAATTAAATTACTGGAATTCAACGGCGAATTCACAAAATTGTTGTTTCTTAAAAACAGTTCTGAGTCAACCATTCATAATGATACTCAACTAACAAATATTCAAAAATATCAGTATCTGATTGGTCTTCTGGAAGGTGAGGCAAGCAAAGTGATTCAAGGTTTTATCAACTATACAAGTGCTTGGAACTTGCTTGTAGATACACATGATAAATCAAATGATGATAATCGAGACACATCTAGATGAACTTTTCAAGTTTCCCACAGTTTTTAAAGAGAACAAATCTGAATCACTCAGGCAATTATATTTTCATATTCAAACTCACATGGCTTCATTAAAAGCAATGAAGCAACCGGTCCAATACTGGGATAAATTGGTTATTCATCTAGCAAAGAAGCAGCTGGATTTCATTGAGCAAAGAGACTGGCAGGAAAGGGTGAAAGGCTACACCCCAAAGGAGATGCCAACGTTGGATAATTTCTTGAAATTTTCAACTGAATGTTCCCAATCATATATGCTGTTAAATCACATCAAAACCAAGGCAGTGAACACGAAGGCAAATCCAGAGGACACACAACCTAGCAAAAAAGTTATGACGACTCAGGCAAGCTGTAATCTGTGTGGTGGAAGTCACCCCGTTTTTACATGTAAATAATTAAGCGATCAGTTGAAGACAGAAGAAAACTGCTCCGAGAAAAAGGACAATATCATAACTGTTTGAAACCATGACACATTGCAAAAAATTGCAGAGAATCAAAATGCATGAAATGCGGACTTCTTCACAACACACTTTTACATGCAGAGGGAGATGACAAACAGAAACAAAATGTTAAAGAAAACCAAGTGACCATAAACCTTTGTGTCGAATCTCAGCGTTCACCTGCTTCACTCAATGTGAGCTTGGCGAAAGGAATAACATCGCAAATACTTTTGTCAATAGCTTAATTTGATGTGAAAGATGCTCAAGGAAGAAGAATGACATGCCGAGCCTTATTGGATCCAGGATCACAGTCGAATCTAATAAAAGAAGGTCTGTATAAGAAGCTTGGTTTACTGAATATCAAGACAAACACACAGATCATTGGAGTAGATTGTTCCAAAGTGGAAAAAAAAAGGATTACGAGAGTACACCTCTCTTCAAGGAATGACAGATTTGATGTGGAAGCAGAATTTCTAGTTTTGCCAACTATACCAGGACGATTGCCACAGTTGGAGATCAAGGAGGACAAGATTATTATTCCGAAGGATATTAGCTTGGCAGACCCCACATTCAACAAGCCTGGAGACATAGAAAAATTAATTGATGCAGGACTTTACTGGAAAATAGTCATAGGTCCACCCAAGAACGAAGCTAAAGGATAACCAGCTCTGCAAAACACCCGATTAGGTTGGATTATAGGCAGTGAAGTTTTTGAAAACAAACAAGGATCAACAACAACATTCATGAAAATTAGCAATCAACAATATCAGATCAGATCAGATGGAAAAATTTTGGAAACAAGAAGCAATTCCGGAGATTCAACATTACACATCAGAAGAAGGAATATGTGAAAGACAGTTCACGGACACAGTTTCGAGAGATACAACAGATTCATCATAAGGCTCCCTATCAAGCCGGATGTCATCCTCGGAGAACCAAGAAAACATGCACTAAACAGACTAGAATCATTAGTCAAGAGATTAAGCAGACACCCCAAACTCAAGACTGCTTATGCAGATTTCATAGATGAATATAAAAAACTAGGGCATATGAGCTTGATTGAAACAAACCAAAATCAAGATGTACCAAATTCATATTTCACACCCCATCAACCAGTGGAACATCCAGATAGTGACACCACAAAGGTCAGAGTGGTATTTGCGGCGAAAACATCACTCGAGATATCACTCAATGACAAGCTCATGACAGGACCTAATTTAAGCAAGATCTTTTTCACACTGTACGTAGATTTCACAGCCATAAGTACGTCATGACGGCAGATGTAGAAATGTTTCAGCAAATCCTCATCCATCCTGAAGATCGAGCATTACAGCCTATTTTGTGGACAGAGGAATCTTCAGCCCTGTGAGGATTTAACAGCTGAATACAGTAACATATGGAACAGCATCAGCACCTTACCATGCCATGAGATGCCTAAATGAATTAGCTACTCTTCATGAAAATGAATTTCCAGCAGCAACAAAGGCTATTCGCAATGATTTTTATATGGATGATTGCTTAAGTGGAGGAGACATTCTAGAAGACATGATCGGGCTATGGCGACAAATACAAAATATTCGCAACAGTGGTGGAATGCATTTAAGGAAAAGGAGGTCCAACAGCAAAGAGATCCCACAGGATTTGGAGAGCAAAAGCGACGAAGGGACTTTACTGGTTTTAGACAAAGGTGAAGATAGTAAGACTCTTGGACTCCTCTGGGATTCAGCACAATATTGCCTTCAGGTTCAAGTTGAGCTGGCAAAGCTCCAAGCACCAAGCACCAAGATCCAAAAGAGAAGTCCCTTCCAAAATCGCACAGATTTTTGATCCACTAGGACTCGTGGATCCAGTACTGATCAAAGGGAAGTTGGTGATGCAACCCTTATGGGTAGAGGGATTTGAATGGGATCGGCCATTGTCCCCAGAGCACCTTCAGATTTGGAACGAGTACTGTATGTCATTAGAAAGATTGACATCAGAATTATGAGAAACATAAATCCTGGAAATTGCTCTGGCTCTTTTGATTTGTTTGGACTTAGGGATGCTTCGGCTTTTGGAGCCTGCATTTATGCAGTTTGTCAAACGCAAAGTGGTCTCTACATTTCCAATTTACGAAGGTAGCTCCTTTAAAAACCATTTCATTGCCAAGACTCGAATTGGAGGCAGCCCTTCTTCTTGCACAGCTTGTCAAAACAACAGTGAGTGCTTTGAAAGGAAAAACTGGTCAGATCAGATTATGAAGTGACAGTACAATTGTTTTGGGATGGATCAACACTGAGCCAAGGCTGCTGAAGTCATTTGTGGCGAACAGGATTGCAAAGATTCAAGAAGCCACTGATGAACTACCTGGAAGCATGTTCCTTCGACTGAAAATCCAGCTGATCTTCTCTCAAGAAGAATTACTTCAGCAGAACTCGAAGACAAAATACTTTGGTGAAGTGGACCTTCTTGGCTTCGCACGCAACGTCAACAACCAGAGCAATCAGAAGAATTTGAAACATACCTACCAGAGCTGAAGGTCACAGCAGTTACATTGACAGCAATATCAACCAGCATTCTACTGAATAAATTCTCATCATTTCCGAAGTTATGCAGTATAGTAGCATATTCATTTATAATTGCAAACTCAAACTGCCAGAAAGGAGAAAAGGTTCACTAGAAATACAAGAAACTTGTAAAGCAGAGAAACAGGTAGTCAAGATGGACACAATTAGAAGCATTCCCTCAAGTACTACATTGCTTAATTTTTCAAGACCTTCCAAAGAATAGTTCTCAAAAGTCACTCAGTCCATTTCTGGATAGTGACGGATTGATTAAGGTTGGAGGAAGGCTTTGTTCTTCAGAGCTAACATCAGAACAGAGACATCCTGTGCTTCTACCAGCGAATCATCACATCACCACAATTATCATGGAAAATGAACATTGTCGTCTGAAGCACCGTCCCCCAGAGCGACTGCTACATGCAACTCAAATACGATATTGGCCTATCAGCGGCAGAAGAGAAGCGAAAAAGATTGTCAAGAGGTGTCTGAAGGGCTTTTGTTACCATCCTACAGTTACGGAGGTACGCATGGCAGATTTATCAAACGAAAGGGTCAGGTTAGTTGTTCGACACTTTGTTATCACAGGAGTGGACTATGCAGGTCCAATACCTGTAAGAGAAAGCCACAGAAAAGGCTGCATTCATACTTACATGAGTTACGTAGCTGTATTAACATGCTTCTGTACCAAGGCAGTGCATTTGGAGTGAGTGCCGGAGCTAATGGCCGAAGTTTCTTAGCTGCACAGCAACTCTTTATGGCGAGAAGAGGTTTGTGCAAGCAGCTTTTCTCTGATAATGGGAAGAATTTCATTGGAGCAGCCAACGCACTACAAGATATCCAGTCCTTTTTGGAAAAGGGGTCAACGACCATTACGTCCTCACTGGTTCAGCAGCCGATAGAGTGGAGTTTCATTCATCACTGGTCACCCCACCTTGGGGATTGTGGGAAGCAGCTGTAAAGATGATCAAAAGACATTTGCTGACTGAAACACAGGGACGCGCACTAACTTTCGAAGAAATCTACACTATTCTTTGCGATATAGAGGCTGTATTAAATTCACGCCCCCTTACTTCCTTGCTTAATGATCCAAATGATTTAGAAGTCCTAACACCAGCATTTGCTTCTAAGTGACTCAATCGTGCAACCAGTGCAAAGGGATTTGTTGAGAGAACCCAATAATCACTTGTCACGTTGGCAGAATTTGCAGAAAATTCGGCAACAGTTGTGGCCGAGATGGCAGCGAGAATACTTGCAGGAATTTCAAAAACGCGTCAAGTGGCATGATACCAATCGACGTATTGATATTGGTTTTTTGGTCTATTAATTGAGGACAACATTCCTCCTCTTGGAGTGGCCCAGGGGTAGGATAGTTTAAGTTCACCCTGGACTAGATGGTGAGGTGAGGGTTGTCCCCGATCGGATGGCTAGTGGAACTTTCACCCAAAGCATCAAGAAGATATGCCCTCTTCCCATTGAAAGGGATGACAAGAAGAACTGAATTAAAGATTTCCTGTGATATTTCTAACTTTGTGATATTTTTCACTAAAGATATAACTTTAATACAGTAAAAGTCCGCTATAGCGAGTACGGCATATAACGAGAACTCCGTTATAGCGACGACTTTTTTCTGTCCCTTCAAAATTCCTATATTAAACTGTGTATTGTCTTTCGGTTACACCGAGCGCCCTATCACTGGCGCATCCGTTATTACGAGCGATTAAGCGTGCGCGATATTTTCCGTTACCGATATTTATGCACCCCAGCGATGATACTGCATGCGATCAATTACATTCGGCATCGATTCCTCGCTATGTTCACTAGCGATTTCTCTCGTCGACATTCGAAGGCGATGTCGGAGTCGATTAGTAATATCCGTCGACAGCTGTTCCTTAAAGAAAATTCGAAATGAAAGAGAACATATTAACAAATGCGTAAATAACGTGTCCGATAACGGTTGTTAACTCGTTAAAAATTAAGGCTGACTAAACGACCGCTTAATTTTGAGGTGACATACTGCAATTAAGTAAGAATGGGATACACCTAGAGATATGGCAGAGTGCTTAATTGATTTCAGAGGTTAGTTCATATTTTGTCGCGTCTGGTTAAATTACGGAAAGGCTATTATGAAAATTTATAGCGAGAAAGGTATAATTTCTCTACCGGCGCTTGATGTGTGTTTTCATCATACGTATAATACGGTTAAGTTATGAGACGTGACGCTGTTTGAATATGAAAACTGAAACGTTTGCAACAAAATGCGATCGATCATCTTCGGTAAGGTATAGTTTTCTCACTTTGAACATTTGCGAGCTCTCTCGTTGACATTCAAAGGCGATGTTGGAGTTGGTTAGTAATACCCAACGACTGCTGTTCTCTAAAGAAAATTCGAAATGAAAGAGGATAACACGTTTTCGCAATAAATGCGTGAATAACGTGGCCGATAGCAGCTGTTAACTCGTTAAAAATAAAGACTGAAGTAAACGATATCTTAATTTTAATGTTATATACGGGAATTAAGTAAGAATGTGATACACCTCAAGATATGGCAGAGTACATCACTGATTTCAGAGGATATTTCATGTCTTCTCGCATCTAGTTACGGCTATTTACGTGCGTTTCAAATATGTTTTCATGATGGGCTACATATACGGTTAGGTTAGATGATGCTGTTTGTAGAAGAAAGCTGAGGTGTTTGCCACAGAAATCTCTGGAATGGTGCCATATTTCTCCGAATCCAAGACTTTTCTTTCTCAGAATCTCGTGCAAAAACTCAAGGGTTGTTGCATTCGCGGCCTAACATGGATCCCACTGGCAACTACCGCAGTAACCACGCTGCTTCTTTTCACACGCGCACAGAACTCATTTACAGTAAACGACCTCCTCTTTTCTGCACATCGCTAGCCGTGACAACCGGTTGAGCAGTGCCTGTGTGTTTCTCAAATCTGCAGAATGGTATCAAAACATGCGACCCTTCGAATTCTTAGAAAAGCCATGGCTACTCAGTGGCAGAGTCATAACGCGTCTATTGTACTTGACGCTTACTAAAATTAATTTTCAAAGACAGCAGGAATATTTCTGTGATGGATAGTCGTATTGTAAAGATACGTAGAAAAGGTATTGCCGGCAAATTTTCAACGGGTTCTAGTCAATATTGTGATCCCAATTTTAAGTTAATGGTTATTAAACACTCAGAAATGTAGAATAATTGTGCAGCCGCAAGAAAATACGGCATAGACCTAACTAAAGCTAATATTTGGCGTTAGCGTGAAGACAAGGAGCTAAAAATATGCGTACCGGTACTGTACAAAAAATGCATTCAGTTGCCGCAACAAGGACTCTTTAAAGAAGTCGAAGATGAAATTGTGAGGTATGTGCACGAAAAATGCAAGGGCGGAATGCCCATACCGTGGCGCAATAAACTCGTTCGTTGACTTTCAACGTTAGCGATTAGGCCTATACATCGCTAGCCGCTGAATTTGGCCGAACCCGACAAGCGAGATGTGCATGTAGCGGTAGCCGGTTATATCTGACGCTGCGTAAAAGTAACAGTTTTATAGACAACAAGAATAATTTCCTGATGGATCGTGGTATTATAGAGGTGCATGGAATAGATATTGCCGGAAAATCTTCAACGAGTTCTCTTCGGTATTATGATGCCAATGTTAAGTTAATGACCCTTAAAATCGCGGGAATAAAGAACAATTGTGCAGCCGCAAAAAAGAAAAAGAAATACGGCACGACGAAAGTCAATGTTCGGCGTCTAAAAATAGTCTAAAAATGCGTAGGCCTACTGTACAACAAGGCATTCATATGATTTTACAAACTTCTTTTTGAGACTGATTTAAATTTTTTGGAGGAAAAAGTGGGGTTCATCTTGGATTTGGACAAATATGGTACTATAATTTTTTCATATGAAATTAAACACACACTTTCACGTAGTATCGGATTACGAAAAATAACGAACAAGTAAGCCCTAGTGTGGATATCATCTGCGGAAACGCAAGGTTTGAACAAACTGATTGCCGTTCCATACCGATTTCAAAGTGCATGAAGGGTTTTCAGACTTTTAGACAAAAATCGAATATAACAACAATCCTTTAGAGCGAGTAAATTTTTCACTATTATGAATTCTCGCTATAACGGACTTCTACTGTATTTCTCTTAATCATAAAAATATGTATGTACAGAATTTTGTATTAATGCATATGAAAAGAATATTTTTCTTACAATAGGTATAAGATTCCAATAGTTAGTTGAAAGAACTCCTTTCAAGGGGGGCAAAATGTTAAGAAGAGACTTAATTTTTATAAATTTATTTCATTAATTGAAGTTGGCACTTTCCGAGCCTATTTCTGATTGGTTGGATAATTTTGTATTGTAAAAAATTATTACGCATGCAAAAGTCATGTTCGTCATTAAGTTATAATATCGCATAAGCAAGATATATCAAATGCAATCAAGTATTGAAGGCACCAAGTTCCTTTACAGTGGAACCTCAATTCTCCATTTTTGGAGGGACCACAGAAAAAAAAAAACGTACAACACGGGAAAATGAAAAATCCGGGAATGAATGAACCATCAACAATTTGGCTAAACATCACAAAAATGAAATATGTAGGCTATACTTATAATCTTACAAACACTCCTAAACCAAACCAAACCAAAACAAAATACAGCCCCAATGGGCCTTCCGCCTACCAAGTGACCGCTGCTCGGTCTGGAGACCTGCAGATTACGAGGTGACGCATGGTCAATGTGACAAATCCTCTCGGCCATTATTCCTGGCTCTCTAGACCGACGTCACCATCTTGCCATTAAACATCTCCTCAAATAAAGATAATCGTGGAATGTGTGAACCTGGAACCAGCCCTCATATCCAGGTAAAAATGCCTGACCTGGCCGAGAATCGAACCCGAGGCCTCCGGGTGAGAAGCAGGCAAGTTAGACAGCGGGGCTGGCTTCAAAGATTAATTACCGGTACGCAAATCTCAAAACTTTATATTCAGTTTAACCGGGAAAACTTCGTCAGTTTCAAACTTCTTTCAGTTCAGCAATTTTGATCAGCCAAACTCTTTGAAAAATATAATACCCGTTACGCCACCCCAAACAACAATCGACCATAAGCAGTTTTTAATTCTCTAATCAAATAAAATAAAGCATGTTAGATATCAAAAGCACCCAACATGATGGCAAAATCCCTTTTTTTTTCATCTTCCATTGTAATTTGGTCACCGGTATACTGTTTGTAGTCAGTTTATGGAAATATTGTACCGCGTAAATTAGGTCTACATCGACTTTTAAAGGTTATGTTGAACTCGAGAAAATGGTTTCGAATGTATCGATCCTGAAGTTCTCGAATGCATTATATTCAATTCTGCCAGTCCCTAATCACAATTGGAAAGAGAATAAATATCATTAACACTTCCGAAATTACGGTTTTTCGTGACCTTGACTCAGCTGGAAAGCGTGCTAGCTGCACAAGTCAGTACGACTGCGAAATGATACAGTTTTTAAATATAACATGCGCAAAAAAAGACTGCAGTTTTTATTTTAACACAAAAACTTGAAATTCCCAGTTTTATATTAGGACCAAAACAGTAATAGGCAATCCCAAAATCTCCCATGACTTTATGTACAGTACATGTAAGGTGCAACATCTGTTCTGGTCTCGATAACATAATCGTATACGATAATATTAAAATACCAAATTTGTATTACATAAGAAGAAGCAGTTTTGATTCCTGCCTGAAAGCCCAGTGACTATACAGTGCCCTGAGGGAAGTGCCGAAAACCTGTTCGGCGATACAGTCAAAAAAAGTAAAAGGAAGCATGTAACCCTAGACATAATGTACAATAGATGTTTTGCAAATATGAACATTTGACGAAACTGGTTCACTTTTCAAGTAGAGCTGCCGAAATGCGCTCCATCTCCTTCCAATTGTTGTCGACACTCTGCTTTATGATTTCCGAAGATTCTCTAAACAATACCACCCGAATGCGATGCTAAGATGGTCCCTTATGCAAGTTCATCGCCGATCACTTTACCACTACGGTACAGTACTTCCTCAAATTACCGCAATGACAGGAAATTAACACCCAGATCCGTAAGTATGCCGTAGCTGTCCTTTTGTGAGATACAGTTTCTTGAAAAACGCGTGATCGAGGATTAAGCGTTGATGGGACTGAAATTTCTGGACGGTTGATCCAGGAAATCGTTTCTTAGAGGAACGGATAATACGGGATTTTTACAACGTGATTTAATTAGGATGCTTGCGGGACCACGCAATTTGAATGAATAATACAAGAAAATGTAGATTCCAGGAATGTTTAATCAAGGTTCTACTGTACTTCAAAATCAATCAAAAACAGTTCGATTTATGACACTCTTCGCATATTATTATTATTAGTAGTAGTGAATTCTCCCAAACGACGTTATGCGAATAGCATAATATTATTACTGAATTCCTAATAGGTTTTCGTGCAATAAGATACGAATTTCCATTGCATAGCTATCATTTTTTATTCAAATATTGTGCGTAAATGCAATATAACCTCTGCAAATGATATTAAGGCAGTGAATACATTACAAGAATTGATGATGATGCTTGTTGTTTAAAGGGGCCTAACATCGAAGGTCATCGGCCCATTTCAAGAATTATGTAGAAGAATATCACAATCTTTTCTCCAAGTAAATTATGCCTTACTATTTCTCTTGTCTTCCTTTTAAGAATATATCACAGAGCTAGTCCAAAAACCACAACTGCCGCTTGACTTTCCTCCATATTAAAACAAAACTTTATCAAACCTTGCAAAATATTTTCCAAACCTTGCAAAATCTTTTCCAATCTTGTCAAACCTTCAGCAATGTTGCATATTCTTTAACAAGATTTGAAATTTTGTTGTGCATATTGAACTGAAAGAAAAATGTGATGGTGTACAACAGGCATTTTTAGTCGTGTGTTTCTGAAGGCTAGATTTAAATTGAACACGATCGATCATCATTATCAATTCCTCAATACGTCCACTACCCACATTACCGAGCTATCTCATGCTGCTGATTATTAATCCCTGTTGACTGGTGAAAAGAAATATTGAAGTTCAAAACAAGAGAGAACATGCCTTCATAATTCTTTTTGAGAGACAGCTTTTGTTAGCTTGGTCAAAATAAAGGCTGAAATAAACAACTGATTTCAGAAATAACTGTAATTGGCCTCATGTATCACTAACTACTTTGACCGGTTTTCGGAGATGCCAAGGTGCTGAAATTTAGTCCCACAGGAGTTCTATTAGGTGACTAACCAGTAAATCTACAGGCACGAGGCTGACGTATTTCAGAACCTTCAAATACCACCGGATTGAACCGAGATCGAACCTACCCAGTTGTGGTCAGAAGGCCAGTGCTTCAACCGGCTGAGCCACTCAGCCCAGCAGTTGATTTTAATATTGGGTACAGAAAATAAATAAAAATGTGATTCATTTCAAGATACAACAGTACGCATCACTGATTTAAGAGGTTAGATTATTAGCATGTCGGGTTAAATTACAGCGAAAATATTATTATTTTGCCGGGATGTACAATGTGTTTCCATGATACATGCATGGTGATGTATTTGGTTTTTGCGTATCTTTTCTGAAATTTAGGGAAAATCTGGTATAATGACAATCCGCTATAGCGAGTATATTTTTCGCCCTTGTAAATTGTCGCTATAACGACTTCTACTGTATTTCACCCAGCAATGTTTATCTTTTAAAATAAGCACTGGCAATTTCCTGCGATACTGAATGGCTCTTCCAAACCTATGGGGGAATTATATCGGATCAGCGTCAAAAGATCCCATAGAAAATACAGAAACATACAGTAGAATTCTGCTATAGTGAGTACAGCATATTACGAGAACACTGCTTTAACGACAGTTTTTATCTGTCTCTTCAAAATTCTTATACTAAACTGTGTATTATCCTCCGGTTACAGCGAGAGCCCTATCACTGACGCATCTGTTATTGCGAGTGATTTTCTCCGTTATCGATATTTATGCACCTCGGCGATTATGTTGCAAGCGCTCAATCACGTTCGGTATCGTTTCCTCACTATGTCTAGAGCCCTGCATGGATGCGGATATCTACAGATAAATCTGCGGATATCCGTGAAGTTAGGGTCTTGCGGATGCAAAATGAATGGCAATGCGGATAATTTTGCTGATAATTTCTAAATAATCAAGTTTATTAATTTTCACTCAGATATACTCTTACTTTTGCTTGTGGTTAGGCAACCCTTGACAGTGGTATGGAAGAATGGTGATGTATAAAGAACCTTTAGTCCATAAAGCTGAAATTCTGAACATAGCCTAACTGGCTCCTGCCCGCAGTTAATGGAAGGAAGGAAGGAACAAAGGGAAATACATCAGTAGTCGTCGCAAGAGAAAATCCCTCCTAAACCTGTGATTGTGGGGGGTTTGGTGCCTGGTATCAGGCATGTTGTATTATGTTAACTGATCCATCCATTTCAATACATTGGGTCTAATATATTTTTGCTATATCCGCGGATAATCATTCGCGGGTGCGGGTGCGGATGAAGATAATATTTTGTATATCCGCACAGAACTCTAACTATGTTCACTAGCGAGTTCTCTCGTTGACATTCAAAGGCGATGTCGGAGTCGATTAGTAATACCCGTTAACTACTGTTCCATAAAGAAAATTAAAAACGAAAGAACTTTTTTGCGTATTAAATGCGTAAATAACCTGTCCGATAACAGTTGTTAACTCGTTAAAAATAAAGGCTGAGGAAACTATCGCTTAATATAAATGCTAAATACTGCAATTAAGTAAGGATGGAATACACCTCAAGATATGGCATCGTGCATCATTGATTTCAGAGATTACTTGAAATTTTCTCACGTCTGTTTTATTTCATAAAGTCTATCATGTAAATTTATAGCGAGAAGGGTATTTCTCTACTGGCGCAAGAAATACATACGTATACACGGTAAATATTGTATGGTTAAGTTAGGTTACGTGACACTGTTTGAATAAGAAAACTGAAATGTTTGCCACAAAATAAGATTGATCATCTTCGGTACGGTATAGTTTTCTCGCTATGTGCATTTGCGAGCTCTCTCGTCGACATTCAAAGGCGATGTTGGAGTTGATTAGTAATACCCATCGACTGCTGTTCTCTAAAGGAAATTCGAAATGAAATAGTATAACATGTTTTCGTAATAAATGCGTAAATAACATGGCCGATAGCAGTTGTTAACTTGTTAAAAATAAAGGCTGAAGTAAACGATGTCTTAATCTTAATGTTATATACTGAAATTAAGTAAGAATGTGATACACCTCAAGATATGGCAGAGTACATCACTCATTTCAGAGGATAGTTTATATTTTCTCGCGTCTAGTTAAATTTTGGAAAGGCTATTCCCATGAAAATTTTAGTGAGGAAGTTATAATTTCTCTACATGCATTTGAAATATGTTTTCATGATACACATACGGTTAGGTTAGGCGACACCGTTTGAAGAAGAAAACTGACATGTTTGCCACAGAAGCCTCTGGAGTGATACCGTATTTCTCTGAATTCAAGACGACAATTTTTTCCTCAGAATCTCATGAGAAAAATTACGGGTCGTCTCGCATTCGCGGCCTAACAGTAATGAACACCACTGGCAATTACCGCAGTAACCACGTTGCTACTTTTCACACCCCCCATGTGCGCACACAAAACTCGTTTACAATAAACGGCCATCTCTTCATTATACATCGCTAGACGCGGCGACCAACTGTACAGTGCCTATTAGTGATGTCACTGAATCTCGGGAAATAGTGAAGAGAGAATGACATTCTATTAGCCTCTACACAATCGTTTCTCAAATCTGCAGAATGGCATTAAAAAATGCGAGCCTTCGAATTCTTAGAAAGGACATAGCTACTCAGTAGCAAAGTTATAACGCGTCTACTGTACATGACGCTTAGTAAAATAAAGTTTTCTAGATAGCAGGAAAATTTTCGTGACGGATCATCGTACTGTAAAGATACGTGGAACAGGTATTGCGCTGCAAATTTTCAACGGGTTCTCGTCAATATTATGATGCCAATTCTAAGTTAATGGTTAATAAACACCTGGCAAAGTAGAATAATCATGCAGCTGCAAGAAAATACGGCAAAGGCCTAACTAAAGCCAATATTCAGCGTTAGCGTTAAAACAAAGATAGCTTTAAAATGCGTACTGTACAAAAACCACAGAATTGGAGCTCCACTGCATTCCTTATTAAACTCTATAAACAATACAAACACTAGAATAATGTTATACCTTTATTTTCAACTTGTAGCCAGCATACACTGCAGCATGCTGTAGAGCTTTGGTTACTGATGCATATGAATCTTCTAACTTAGTGTACTTTCCAACCAGGGCTATAGTCACCTCCTTACGAAGCGTGTCAACTCTGAAAGAAAAAAAGAAAGAAAAAAAAAAGAGGTCACATTAAAATGCAGCGTAAGTTAAATTACTGAGCTCACACCAAATCTGTATAAAGAATAGGCTTGATATAAAACAATTCTGTTTCAGACAATTATCATTAAAAACAACATGCCATAATACTCATTGGAGTATCCTAAAACCATAACAAAATAGTTAATGGGACACAAAACGAAAAACATTATTATTATTAAACTTATTATTTCATACCTTTCGGCAAGGTCTTTCCATTTGTGCATAAAACGGCGAGGTGGTGGCATAGGTATATTCAATTGCAGGCGGTCATTGAAAAATTCAACGATTCCCTGACTCTCCATAAGGAGTGGAACACGGTAAATGGAAGACAGATCATGGATACAGATGACCTGAAAATAGATTTGGTCAGTGGATAAATTCAGTGAAAAGTAGAAAACGATTAGGAAATCTTAAAATAGACTGAGCCTCAAAGTTAAAAAATGTTGTTTCTACAGATGAAGGTACTGTTCTGTCAATATCAGTGTATCAGTATATAATAATTTATATGGCGAGGGTGGCAGGGTGAGTCTTGAATAGAAAACTGAATGTTAATGTGGTGTTATGTATGGTACCTACACGAGTTGCAGGAATATTGGGGACTGCACAAATACCCAGTCCCTGAGTCAAGAGAATTTGACATTTACAAAAAAAAAAAATCCTTCGATTTGGCCAGGAATCAAACAGAAGCCCCAAGAATCTAAGGGCAAGATGCTGACCACACAACCACTGAACTGCACATTGTACCAATGGTAACAACTAGAAATTAAGAATGGAAAGAACTACCCTCAATGAGATTGTTCCGCTTCCTCCTTATCTTGACAGATCTTCAGGGCTGCTTAAATATACAAGTTGTTAGTTAACACCATGTTAAAAATATAATGCTTTAAAATTCTTGCATTTCTTCAAACTTTTCCTGAGAAATGTTACCTATAAAACACGTTAACTCTCATGAGAGTTATGAACAGTGCAAATACAGAAGGCAGTGTCAAACCAAGCAACTTTTGAGTGTGATCTGATGCTATTTTGTGTGACTTGGAATACAGCTGTAAAAGTGTGTGAAGTCGGCTTAAACTTGTCTCAACATTTGTTTGAATCGCAATTCCTAGCTATGAATACGAAATGGTCTTTTCCAGACCTCTATTAACCTTTCCATGCCATTCAGGATTCCTTTGTAACTTGTAACCACTTTAAACTGTGCTCAGATATGGTGGTTATTAAATATTATAGTGTCATTTGCAGACCCTGGCGAGAACTACTCCCTCATATGGAGGTTAGAATCATTAATCACTTGAACATTAATGGAATAAAGTAACCCGTCCGATTGCAGCATATTTCAGCTCTATTGCCTCCAAGTGATCGGAATCTTGCAAGTGTGCTGTCTATTGCATCGAAAGCATCAGCAAAACTGCATATTTCATAGAAGTCATGGATAATCTGTTGTTCTCCAGAAGGAAATACTAAGTAATCCTTTCATGGATGCTAATGCTGTAGAAACTCTTAACAATTATGCTAACTGAAGCTTTTGAAATTCTTGCAATGTCTACAAACATTACATGTTAAAACGTTGGTTGTGCATTTAAAAAGTTTTCCCTTTAGAATGCGCTTGATGGCATAGAAGACTATGTTGTGTACGAAGACAGTGATGAAGAGATAAGAGACTATGAATCTGAATACCATATAGTCCTCAGTACCACCCGCACATATTTCACAGAAATATTGCTCTTAAATTCAACTTGGCAATGGTTGAAATCTTGCTCTGCAACTCACCTCAGCGTTACTGGAACCACATGGTGTGGCAGTTGATTAATACTTCATGTTTTGAGAGAAGCAGCATCAATGGTAACAAGTAATAAACTCAAAAAAGTGTTTGCAGTCATTTACTGTGAGTGACAAACTTAAAAAGTTGTAACGGAAGCTGAAACCATCGAAAATCGTGCCGCAAGCAGAAAATACTATATTGATGAATCAAGTATTTGTGATCGGAGGAAGAAAACGGAAATGTTATTAAAAAGTAACTGTGATCGCAGAGCTTTCCAAGGGCAGAGTGCACAATTTCCTGAATTTGAAGAATGGCTTAATAAATACGTGACTGAAAGACGTGAACTAGGTTAAGGTGTATTGACTGAAATGTGTCAACTAAAATCATTACTTTTATTGATGGAACGGATTGCGTATATGTACATCTATAATACCAATATAAATATTATAAATTTTCCAGCTAACTCATTCCTGGTTGCCAGCGTTTCGTACATCTATTTCACGTCTCCCTGTTGCCTATGATGGAAGTCTGAAAAGATGATTGCCTTTCATCACCATGTTATTCATTTGTAGAAGCAAAATTCCTACTTGTTTTTTCAAATTGGGAGTGCTGATCAGACACCCATTTATTTCGAAATGCCACTAGACAATACGGTTTACATTAAGGGCTCTAAAGGCGTTACTATCAGGACAGATGGTAACGAAAAGCAATACAGCATGGTAATGTTATGCATGTTAACTGATGGAACCAAACTTCCTCCGTATGTGGTTCTAAACAGAAAAAAACTCCCGAAAGGAAATTTGAAGTCTGGTATTTTCATTCGAACTCAAGAATCCGGCTGGATGGGCAGTGAGCTAATCGAGGACTGGGGGAAGTGTGTTTGGCAACATCGCCCAGGAGCTTTATTGCAGAAGAGCCTGCTTGTGCTCGACAGTTATCGCGGGCATACTGCAGACACCGTAAAGGAATTGATAAACAAAGGAAAAACTGATCTAGCAATAATTCCCAGGAGGCTGACCTCTATGCCACAGCCATTGAATGTTTGTGCGAACCGGCCTTTCAAAGCTGCACTGAAACAGCTCTACACCAAGTGGATGGTGCCTGCCAGTTATCACACACCGACACCAACTGGACGAGTGAAATGACCCAAATCCAAATGGATAAAGACTGCATGGGATCACATCTCCAACGACTTGGTGAGGAAAAGTTTCCAGAAATGAGGAATTTCAAATTCTTTGGATGGTAGTGAGGACGAATATGGATGGGGAGGTGACAGTGATCCAGGTTCTAGTGGGGGTAGTTGTGATGACATTGAATTGTGACTGATTTGTACATTTTAAGTGGAACCTAAATTCTCCATTTTTGGAGGGACAACGGAAAAAAAACATACAACACGGCAAAACCTGAAAATGTGGGAATGAATTAAAACCATTAACAATTTGGCTCAACATCACAAAAATGAACTATGTATAATTATAATGTTACAAACACTCATAAACCAAAACAAATTACAACTATAATGGGCTTTTGCCTTCCAAGTGACCGCTGTTCAAGCCTTAAGGATTGCAGATTATGAGGTGACACATGGTCAGTGTGACAAATCCTCTTGGCCGTAATTCCTGGCTCTTTAGACCGGGATCGCCATCTCACCATTAGATAGTTCCTCAATCACGTAGGCTGAATGGACCTGGAACCAGCCCTCATATCAAGCTAAAAATGCCTGACAAGCACGGGAATCAAGTCCGGGAAGGCCGCCGGGCAAGAGGTAGGCAAGATAAACTGAGGGGCCGGCTTCAAATATTAAATACGCGAGTTCAAAATCTTGATACCTTATAATGAGTTTTACCAGGGAAACTTTGTCAGTTTCCTGTGAAAGCGTCTCTTATGTCAGCAAATTTGATCAGCAAAACTCATCGAAAAATTTAATAACACCAAGCCAAATGGCAATCGAACACAAGTACTATTATAAAGTCTCTCATCTAATCAAATAAAGCACATTATCTAAGAAACACCCAACATGATGGCAAAATCTCTTCTTTTTTATATTTTTAAAAATTATCATCATCATTATAATGTCCCACTCCAGTCACCCAGGTGTGGTTAACAAGCCGCCTCCACTTCTTTCTGTCCTACTTTTCCTGCTCCATTACTTCTGCCACATCCAATCCAGCTTCTCTAATGTCCTTCCAAATCTGATCCATCCACCTTCTTCTCGGTCTTGCAACTGGTGTCTTTCCCTCAACTCCTCTTTCCAATTCCCTTCTTGCTACCAATTCCTTCCCCATTCTTTTTACATGTCCGAACCATCTCAGACTTGCTTTCTGTATGTTCTGTACTAACGGTTCTATATTTAGCTCTTCTCTGATTTTAATATTTTACATTCTACCTCTTCTTTGTCTTTTTTACCAATGTTCTTAAAAATTTCATTTCTACTGGTTGGATCTTACTATCTTGTCTCTTATTAGTTACCAGTGTTTCTATTCTGTGTGTCCATTGGCACGAAATACTGTTTATATAATGTTAATTTCATGCTCTTGGGTACTTTGTCATCCCATAAAAGCTTTCTGACTTGTTGATAAAATGTTGTACCTTTACTTAGTCTGTTATTAATTTCAGGGTTGATTTCATTACTTCCATTAATAATGCTATCCAGATATGTAAACTGTTCTACATTCTCTAACCGTTCTCTGTCTATGTTCACTTGGCTTCTCTTTTTCTCTTTTCTACAGTGCATGACTACAGTTTCCTTTTTACTAATTAACTTTCCAAACTCCTTCAGATTTTCATTCCAAACGTCCAGTCTCCTTTGTACTTCCTTTTCTCCCTTTCCCCAAATACCAAAGCATTCACTTCATCACTACTGATACCCTGTTTTACCCGTTTTATGATTTCATTCATCAATATAATAAACAATAATGGTGACAGTGCACTTCCTTTCTCTTGTATAAAATGTTTCAGTCATCACTCCCCACTTGTACACTGCTCTTACTCTCATGATACAACATTTTTATCTTGTTAATTAATGATTTTGGTACATTCCTTTTCAATGTGCATTCCCATACACGTTTTCTTTTAACTGCGTCATAAGCTTTTTACAAATCCAAAAATACGAATATGATTTTCTTGTTCCTTTCCAGATGTTTTTCCATTATAGTTCGCACTGTAAATATCAAGTCTATTGTTGATCTGTTCAGTCTGAAGTCGTGTTGTTCTTCCTCTAACTGTGTTTCTATTATATCCCTCAGTCTTTTGTCTATGACTTTCTCCATTATTTTTAGCCCATTTTTCCATTGTAATGAGGTTACCGGTATACAGTTTGTAGTAAGTTTATGGAAATGTCGTACTGGGTAAATTAAGCCTACATCGACTTTTAAAGATTATGCTGAACTCTAAAATATGGTTTTGAATGTAAATATTGATTCTCAAAAATGCTCAAATCCATTATATTCAATTCTTCCCGTCACTAACCACAAGCAAATTAGAAAGAGAAACAATATCATGAAAACTCCAGAAATTTCTGTACTTTGTGAATTTGAGTTCAGCTGGAAAGCGCCCATGCTGCACAAACCAGTACGAGTGTGAAATGATACGAACTTTTTAAATGTTATGCTGCGTAAATAAAATGACTGCAGTTTTTATGATATTTTAACACAAAAACAAATGTAAAATTCTTCCCCGTCTTATATCGGGACCAAAACAGTAATAGGAAATCCCAAGACCTCCTATGGCTTTATGTA
Source organism: Anabrus simplex (assembly GCF_040414725.1). Classification (NCBI taxonomy): domain Eukaryota; kingdom Metazoa; phylum Arthropoda; class Insecta; order Orthoptera; family Tettigoniidae; genus Anabrus; species Anabrus simplex. The sequence goes on from NC_090267.1 coordinate 296,939,558, forward strand.
TGTAAGGTGCAACATCTGTTCTGGTCTTGAGAATATAGTCGTATCCGATAATATTAAAATATTAGGTTCGTGTTAAGAAGGAACAATTTTGATTCCTGTCTGAAAGCCAAATGACTATACAGTGCCCTGAGAGAAGTGCCGAAAACGTGTTCGGCAATACAATCGAAAAACGGAAAAATAAACATCTAACTCTGGACATACAGCAGATGTTTTACAACTATGAACATTTGACACGAAACTCGTTCTGACTTCAAGGAGAGCAGTCGAAATGCGCTGCTCCTTCCAAATGTTGTGGGCACCCTCTGCTTTATGATTTCCGATGATTCCCTAAACAATACCAGCCGAATGCGATGCAAAGATGGTCCCTCATGCAAGTTCGCCGCCGATCACTTTTCCAGTACTTGTACTAATTTTTACAACATGATTTAATTAGCATACTACGTGATTTGAAAAAATAATTAAAAGAAATAAGTTTCATTATGATAGGTCCGTATTGAACTGTGATTACAATAGTGTTTCATTTGCTTTAGGCTGATGACTTACTGTTAGGTCGAAACTAGACCCTGAACATATATGTCATTTAAAACATTGTACAATTTGTATTGAAAAGGTGGACCTGAATAATATATTATTTAAATACAATTGAAAGAATAATCCAGGAAAACATACTTTCCGGGAACAGATAATCTAGGTTCCACTTTAACTTGTTTTATTTCTCATTGTGGCATTCTTAGTGTTTTTATTACTTGTAAAGTGTTTTAAATGAACAATTTTAAGACACATTTGCAGAAATTAAAAAAACTGGCAAGTAAACATGTGATTTATTTTCTTCCCGTGGTGGGTACGGGAATGGAGGAGCGGAAAGGAACTGGCCACCCTACCATACATAAACTCTGGCTCAGGCACACCTCCGCGGAGCTTTGGATCGGCTTTCGGGTAGAATACACACTTACCTTACCTTTGGTCGTTAGAAATTCAAGTGCAGGTTTTATTCGATGGCGGGTGGTATTCGGGATTATACGGTAATCTGATGTGTTGATGATGGAATAAACAATCAAATGGTAGTGTTGATGATGGAATAAACAATCAAATGGTAGTAGTAGTATGTTTAGAAAGAGGCTTTAGAAGTTGAAAGTGTACCTGGTCTGGAGCTACATGGCAGAAATTAGATATTTTCTCCTTCACGGATTGGCCAATAGGATTTTCACTTCGGCAAACTATCAAGTCTGGTGACAGGCCCAATCCACGGAGTTCTCGTACACTAGACTGGGTAGGTTTTGTCTTGGGTTCTCCAGTAGAACGTGGCTAAAAAAAGAAGGAAAAAGAATGCATCCTTAGAGAATAGTCTTTTTAATTAAATACTAAAAAAGTAAAAACTCAACTGACATTCAGATATGGCATCAGCTACAATGTTCATGCCCTAAAATAAATAAGAGTGGTAGTAGCGTTTTAAGGGTAAGTACAATGAGAAAATTATTTCTTCATAACTCTTAACTTGAGTGCTATGCCCACCTAAAAATGGTGCACAAGAAATTGTATTTTTTCATTTTTCCTGTTTGTTGTCGGGGACGAGTTGATCCCTAGCATGTTCTGCCATCTCTTAGTGATTATGTTGTACTACTTGAGTTTCACCTTCAGCTTCCAGAAGTTAATAATAAAGCTTACTGTTTCACCTTCAGCTTCCAGAAGTTAATAATAAAGCTTACTGTAGATGTGTAATCTATAGCTGGAGTTCAACTGTGATGTAACAAACATGCCAGAACATTGATCATATTCTTTATGCTACACTGTGATTTCTGATCAACAACCAGTCATTGAATTTGTTAAAACGTGCACTTTTCTACTTGTAAGTAAGGAGCAATTTGTTTTAGTATACAGATAATAAGAAATAATTTTCCTTTTGGCCCTTTAGCTTGTACAGACATAAACTAGATGAGGGTACAAAAGATATTTTAAATCTCTAAAAATAAATTCAAAATATCGCAGTTGTTTGAATATGCATTTTGATTAATACTCTGTGTTTCTTGGTATTTTAAACCTATCACTCCCTTAATAAATTAAAAATTATGGCTTTTAAAATTTTTTTTTACAGCTCTGAGCTAGCAAACTGTAGGGCAGACTCTCGTACCTTGGGCCATTTAATTTTATTCCCATACATTTCTGCCTCAACGAAGCAATTTAGATTTTTTTCATATCACTCCAATGTTCAATATTTTATCTTTCCATAATAATTTTTAAAGTATTTCTTTTGGAAATTTTGACAACAATAATGTGTACCTTTGTCCATACCATATTGTACCTTGGATCACCAACCCCACTAAGAATTAACAAGGAAAACATATTACAAGATATTAGAATCATTCCGTATTGACGGTTTTCACTTTACAATGGCGAAAAATGAAAGTATCCTCCCATTCAATACATCATATATTCCGTCATTAGACGGAGTAAACAAGTTCAGACATGTTTCGGCTCGTTTGAGCCATCTTCAGTGAAAAAATTAGGGGGGTTGGAATAATTTACATAATATGAGTTGAAAAAATGCTAAAAAACATAATGAAAGCGCAAATGAAAAAACAAACAAAAGAGAGCCTAGACGGAAACAAAATAGCATAAATATACAATATTTACATCAATATGCAGAGCAAAAAACAACTTATTGCAACAAAATTCAGTGATACAGGTGTTAATTTGAAATAATAATTGATACTAAAAACTGCGTTAACCTAAGAAACAAGGGAATGAGAAAACAAATGATGCAGATGGAAATGAATAATAGTAGCACATGGTGAGGTTGTGGACCTCATAGTTTACAAATTATTAGTTTATAAAAACGACAAAACAGTTTGAAATCGCTGTCAAAATCCTAGTGGAAACCCATCACATAAAATTGGTCAGGAGGAGAGCAGGAGCAAACATTTTGAGAGAAACCAAGCCTGAATTAACCTGCAGGTGAAAAGCCTGTGATAGGAGAAAAAACACCTTAAATTTAAGGCTTCAGAAATAGCAGCATTCTTAATATCTTCTCAATCTAGCGGTCCCTTTCTTCATTATTGTACAGACATAAACTAGATGAGGGCACAAAAGATATCTTAAATCTCTAAAAATAAATTCAAAATATCGCAGTTGTTTGAATATGCATTTTGATTAATACTCTGTGTTTCACTGAAGATGGCTCAAACGAGCCGAAACATGTCTGAACTTGTTTACTCCGTCTAATGACGGAATATATGATGTATTGAATAGGAGGATACTTTCATTTTTCGCCATTGTAAAGGAAAACATAACAAAAGGATATAATCATTGTGCCAGTGGAAAACCATGACAGGTGTAAAATTTTTGATATGTTTAATATTTGGAAAGTGTTATACAATCTTTAATCATTTTTCCTCAGAGAAAAGTGTTCCAAAGTGGCATCTGCAGGTTTTTTTCCTACTTCATAAATCATGTCATACATGTAAATTTGCCAGTGTATTACACATGGCACAGTTTATAGTAAAAACTCAAGTGCTCCACAGTAACAAACAAGCACATTCCAGCATTTTTACTGGACATATTATTTAGATTATTCATGTTGATGACTGACACTAAAAACTGATCTAGACTCTTGCATTTCCAATTCCCCAAAGTTCTGCAAACAAAATGCTGGAATATCTGAGTACTGTATACGAATTTTTCAATCAGGATCATTTTAATTCAGCTTACTACTGGCATAGATTTCTGAATGAATGAGAAATAAATAAGGTAAAATATCTACTCTATAATTTTGCAAAACATAATCAACATTTCTGGAAGAGAAACTAGAATGCAACAATGAAATTTTCTATAATAGTTACCTGTGGAACAAGGGAGACATGTGCACAACAGAAGTTTTCTTTCTTCACTCGGAACTGGAACTGCCTGAAAGCTTCAACAAATGGCATTCCTTCAATGTCACCAATGGTTCCACCTAACTCGATAATGCAGACCTGGAAAGTAAAATATGAGATTAGTTTAGCATATTACACCATCATAAGATATCTCACTAGCACATATTGTACCACTGAATTATTAAATTACACAGCATACCACATTTAATTATGGTCAAAGAAAACTAGCCATATGCATCTTGCCTATACCGGGAATTTAAAATTCTTGTATCAAAACTATAAAATTAAAATTATAAACATACTCACATGTTAATAAATGTTTTATAGGCTCATTGCACTATATACTGTACTAATATATTACCTGTTGGTACATTCTTTTTCATACTTGAACGTGTATAAGGAATTCCAAGCCATTAGGTTCTAAGCAGTGTGAAGATAATATGATATTTCTCTATCATCTCAAGAACCAACCTAAAAGGAAATAGCTAAGAGAGTGAAGGATTCACAGCTAAGAATACACATCATCATCATCATCGTTGACCAACTCCAGTTCCCCAGGTGTGGTATACGAGCCCCTTCCATTTTGTTCTGTCCACGAACCATTGTTCGTTCACAAACCACTCCCAATCCTGACCTCTCTTCTCTACATCCTTCTTCACTAAGTCTGTCCATTTTTCTCTAGGTCTGCCCACTGGTCTCTTTCCCCTGATTTCTCTTTCATACTCCTTTCTTGCAGACCTGTTGGCAATCATTCTTTTCACATGACCAAACCACGTCAGTCTTGCCATTTGGATCTTCTGGAGTAAGGAGTCTTCTAGTCCGTCTTCTCTGACTTTTTCATTCCTGATTTTATCCCTCCTGCTCTTCTGGATCATTGTGCGTAGGAACTTCATTTCTGCTCCTTGGAGTTTCGGGTTGTCTTTCTTGTTAATGTAGCGGTTTCCAGGCTGTATGTGAGAATAGGGGTGTAGTATGATTTATACAGTGTCATCTTGGTTTTGAGTGGTACTTGTTTATCCCATAGTAGCTGTCTTACTTGGAGGTAAAAATGTATTACTTTGCCACACACTACAGATTTATTTCTCAGAGAAGTGTCCCAAACTGGCCCCTGCAGTTTCTTTTCTTACTTCATAAATCACGTCGTACATGTTAATTTGCCAGTGTTGTAGACATGGCACAGTTTATAGTAAAAAACTCAAGTGCAACACGGTAACAGACAACAAGCACATTTCAGCACTTTGAATGTAATGTGGGTGACATAGATAAAGTCTTGAGCTCCAAATTTTTACTGGATATATTATTAAGATTATTCATGTTGATGACTGGCATTAAAAACCGATCTAAACTCTTGCATTTCCAATTTCCCAAAGTGAACTAACCCTAGTTCTGCAAACAAATACCAAGGCTATATGTAAAAAAAAAAAAAAATCCCCATGTTCAATACCGTAACTTCATAAAAGCCACAAGATTCATACCACATGAATTAAAACTTCCATTTCATACCCCCATCGTTGCAATAAGAAGCATTTTCCTCACCATAAGAATAGGAGGTGAATTATCTGAACTGTTTACATAATCTGATCTGAAATAGAGTCCAGAAAGTAAGAAGAAACTCCTCCTGTACAGATTTAATAATGTGTCAGTTACTGCAGTGTCTTTAAATATCTAACAGAAGTGGCTGAGTGCATGTTCTAAGAGAGGAATTCTGACTCCTCATATTATATGAACAATTCTCAGGATTTTTACAAATATAAAAATTCTCTGAATAATGGAGGTTGTTTATTGACTCTAAGGCAAGTCTGAAAGAAGTATTATTAACCTATTCACATCAAATAACAAGGCAGGCTCGCTGTATCTTCAGTGCCTTCAATTCGAATGACATATCTCATTACATGTTATAATTCTCATGTTAGGCTGTTATACTCATATTTCTGCTTGCAGTTTGGCTATCCCCGGAAATACCTACAATGTTTAAGTTGTTATGAATAGCTAAGGAATGTAGCTGTCCTGCCCTCATATTTATTATTGTCCCAGCTATAATCTTTTAGAATCTTAGAATTAGCAGAAATATCCCCTAGTTACAGGCCAGAGTAAAGTGTAGCTTCCACTGAAGTCCCAGTCTCATCCATGGCTGTGACAATATGGAAGCTGCTGGGGGTATGGGTGGTGCTGAGTAATGACATTCAGAGCACGACTAGTGCATCTGGGTGTTATGAAAGGTGTTGCTCATAGGGTCAGTCGTGCTGCAATAGCACTTTCTGACCCAGTGAGGAAAGCAATGGCAAACTACCTCACTCCTTGTCTTGCCTAGTACGCCTCATTTTGGTGCTGCCATTGGTTTTTGCAGTTTCCTTATAACCGCATAACCTTTGGTGGTACTATTTGAGGATCCAACCAGCCTCTGGGCTGATGACCTAACAGACAGACATCCCCTAGTTTTCACATCTTTCAGTTCATAGCATGGGGGAGTTAATATGACAGTATTGAGTCTGCTTGAAAATGTTTGGGATAGTGGATCAGAAGTGAAAGTAGTAACGAAGAGAATCCACATGATGTTTATAATTTAAGTGAGGATGACAGCTCGTTGTCTGAAAGTAATAGTGAGATTACGTATGGTTGATTTAGCACACACACACACAAAAAAAAAAAGAAATGTGTGAAAAGGGATTATGGTGGCTGGATATGAATGGCACAGATACCAGTCCAATTGTTCATTCATTTACCAGAAATCGTAAGTGTACAAATTTCTTCAAACTAAGTATGAGGTCATTTCTGTCAGAGCTTTCAGTATTTTCACATCATATGGGTCCTCTCTATTCAGTTATTGTGCACAAAACAACTGATTATGCTAGGAAACAGTTGTCTGATCCCAAAAGAAGAAAAGTAGTTATGTGGTGGTTTGACGAAACAAGGATGAGAGAGAGGATTAGCTCTCTACGTTCTAATGTCTCAGGTTCGAAAGCTCTGTATTCCGTTGTACTGTAATAAATATATGTGCCTATTCATATCTCAGAGTCTTTTGAAGTTTACCACACCAAATCCTCATTCTGAAGCATCATTACTGGTGAATACAAATCCTTAAGCTCAAGCCCAAAACGGCATTAAAACATTCCCACTGTATGATGATTTGTGATAAGTTTTGTTTGGATGTGCGCCACAGTTCAGTGCAGAGCTTTAAACTCATGGGTAAGGAGATTTAAATCTGGTTTCTAAGTAAACTTGGTAGCCTTTTAAATACTGTATTTATACGAATAATCCCCGCACTCTAAATTTAGGATGGAGAATTTTTGAAACAAAAAAAAAAAATGAAATGAACTAAAATTCCGTCCATCGAAAGAGTAACGTAGGCATAAACAAACATTTCATATCACTCCTCGAGTTCCACGTGGTCTTTACGCAAATATGGATGTGACTGATATAGCTACTTTTCCTGAACATACGTGAGATGATAAAAAATGCATTATCACAGCTATAAAATATATTTGCCATGAATATTAACAAGTAGGCCTTCTTATGTGACAGGTATTACATTAATCTGAACTTGCAATAGGCTCAATTTGCTGGAGATCAGAAGATTCTTTGTCTCTTGCATCACTAGAATCCTCTCCTAAATTACTTACAAATTTGTCACACTCCATGTCTAAAACACTTCTCACATGCGATCTCTTTTTGCTCGGAGAGTAACACAAACACTTGAAACAGACACCTGCAAACTCATTTGTTAGTTTTGCGATACAGTAAAATCTCGTTAATTCAACGTCGTAAGGACGCCAAAATGTGACTTTGAATTAACCGCCAACTCGTAATTCAGAAATGCGAACCCTTGCCGCTCACAAAGTATTATAAGACCCGTTACTGGATGCAATTAACATTGATTCACAGTTTAAACCCTTCAAATATCATGGGGGGGAAAAAAAACCTATTTCCAAAATATATCCAACGAGGCGCATTTACAGTATTCAAATAATGCACTTGGATAACTCATTGGCAAAGATAACCTCACGCAACGAAATAAAATTCAGAGAAAGGAGAAATCTATGCTGGCTCCCCTGTACAAGTGCTTTATTCATTGGATTACTGTACTGCATGCATTTTAGATACCTTGTACTTGCACGGAAAGTAGCCTATGCCCTTATACCTTATAACATCGTGCATTATCGAACATTCCTATGACAAGGGGAGGAAGTAGGAAGTCTCTCACTTCTGTGTGCATTGCAACACAGGACAGTACGATTGTACGATTTCTCACCTTGGCACTTCTCTTGTAATTCAGAAATGCCAACCCTCGCGGCATCGCAAAGTATTCTAAGACCCATTAATGCATGCAATCACCTTGATTCACTGTTTAAATCTTTCAAATGCCATGGGAAAAAAAAGAAAACTATTTCCGAAATGTATACAAGAAGGTGCATTTACATTATTCAAAAAAAGCACTTGGATAAATCAATGCCAAACATAACCTCACACAAAGAAAAAAACAAGATTCAAAGACAAGGACAAATTATGCTGGCTCCCCTGTGCAAGTGCCTTATTTTTTGGATTACTGTACTGTTTGCAATTTTAGATGCCTTGTACTTGTACGGAAACATCGTGGCTTATCAAACTTTATGACGAAGGGAGGAATTCTTTCACTTCCGTCTGCATTGCAACACAGTACAGTGACCCCATCTACTTTAAAACTGTAAGTTTGTTTGATCTCGGCATTAAAAAAGAAAGATGCAGTTTCATCGGCAATGACAATGTTGTTCGGCGCGTACAAATTATTATTATGAGTCACACTTTCTCGCCAACTGTCGGCATCACCAGTGTTCGCAGATTCTGTTTCTCCGCACACTGCATTCTACATGATATTGTGGCGATCCTTAAAAAGCTGAATACTAATGAATTACGATTTCTCTCAAACTTAGCAACTATGAAACACACTGTAGACACACCAAAGCGAGCGAAAGTGGGGAAAGTTACCCTGCATGTTCCAGAAGACGCGTTCTATCGTGACACCGAGAACATTTGAATTGAAATTACTCTGTAAAAACTAGTTTTTAAAAATGTAAAGAAAATTTTGAATTTAAAGTCTGAATTGTTTTCAATTTAAATATGATATATAGGGGCAGTTTTCCTCCATCTGCAGTTACATAAAGCATAACTGTACACTCAGTTACATAAAGCATAACTGTACACCCAATATAAACAGGAGCGTATTGACAACCTTGACGCAAATAAAACCTGCACCCCAATTATTTGCCTCAAATCTTTTTAAAAAGTATGTGGGGATTATTCGCATAAATATGGTACATGACATAAGGGTTAAACAAGGTTAAACATAATAACCCTGAAGTCAAATTAAATGCTGAGGAAGTACTAGCCCGAAAAACATTTCATGAAATAATTAGTGGTTTTGCACATAATATTAAATCTGAAATGTAAAAACAGTGGTACAAGAAAACTTGCACAAATATAATCAATTAGGATGTTGATTGTCACTGTAAAAAATGTCTATCATCTCACCTACCTAGATTTTGAAAGCCATAAATGACGAGATAAGGGGAAACAATCAACCAGAAAATCTTATATTCTTAAATGATGATCAAATACAGCAAAGTCCTGATTACAGCAAGTCACATTATAAGATCGCTAATAGACTACGTAATAGTGATTTCTGGACTAAAACAGTTGGTACATGATACAATGGTTCATTGAAGTGAACATTTGTATAACAATTTACTTATAAAAATAACTTTATTGTTCCTCATACTGCTAGAAGCAAGGATATTTTTAAAATGAATTCAACCCATGAATCTATAAAAGAAATAAATTCAAAACAACTCGTAATAAGGATAGGCCCCAATTTCAAGAGACAAGATACCTGTGGTTTTAATCCATCTTGGCTGACTGGTTGGTTCGCAACTCTCTCTACCCACTCCTGGATAGCATCTGTAATGTGGGGGACAACTGAAACGTGGAGAATAAAATAACATGTATACGTAAGATTTTCTGTACCTCTCTGGAACTCATAGGCTACAATCATTCAATATATACAAAACAAAAAGCAAAGCCAGCAGTCTATCATTTTTGGCAACTTTAAATCACCGGATCATTAGGTATACAATCTACAGTTTAACATACAATCCAAACCACAGAAATGGAAGATATGGAGCACTGTTCTTTTGCTAAGAAGCTCATTATGATATCAGAGATACATAATGCCCAATTCATACAAATGGCGTACATATCCAAAATCATGTTCCCATTATTTTGGAGGGAATCAAAAGATGACTTTCCTAGATATGGAAAAAGCACAATGACAGGATCCCAAAGATATCTGGTGATGAAGACTCTGAAAGAACAACAAATGAATGAGGAAATATCTACATCTATATACATATATATATTTTTTTTACATCAAGTTGAGCCTCTATGGACTGCGTGATAACAACTAAATTTTAGTGTCTAGGTCTTGTTCTTGTTCCGGCTTTGACTTCCTGCCAGTATCTTCTGAGCCCAGAGACGAATGCCTGTTTATGCTCTTCAGACATAGGTCCTTTCCGTCTTCGTTGATGCCATTTTGAAACCTTGATATTTGTTCACCAATCTTCTGAATGTGTTACTGTCATATATATATATATATATATGTTATGTATATAAAAGTGAAACTTTGTTTGTTTGTCTCAAATAGACTCAAAAGCTACTGGACCATTTTCGCTGAAAATTTTACAATTTTTTCTTATTACTCCTGAGAGGTCTTATGAAGTGATTTGAATCAAATCTGACAGGTAGTTTTTTATCAGTAATTTTATGTAATTAATTTAATTACAAAGCCGCACCAAGATTTGAATCAACCTTGATGGACAAGATTGTCGCTAGGCGACAGCGACTTACTCTGTATCAGGATAGTTCAGTAAGAAATATAGGAGGATGGGAACATGATGCCATGTTTTATGAAGTAACTTTCTTGCTAGGAGCCTTATGACCATGGCTGTGTACCTAGATATAGGAGGATGAAAACGCCACCATGTTATATGAAGTACTTGTCTGGCTAGGAGGTTATAAAAGGCAATGTCCCGAATGATTGTCAATCAACGCCCAGGTAAAACTACTCAACATAAAGGAATGAAATTTGGGGGGATACATTTTTACTACAGTGTAGGCACCCTCTAAGGATGGGTTTCAAAATATTCCACCTCTAACGGGGTGGAATGGGGATAAAATCCTGAAAACCAATCATTACTCCAAACTTGTTTACCAGATGAAATTGAAATTTCACTCACTTTATGTAATTACTAGATGTTAAATAATACAAGTATAGAAAAGAAATTCAGCCCTTTAGGGTTATATGGGGGTTAACACCATACAACAAAAATATTCATATTCATTTCGTTTAAACCGTTCTTCCTTATTCATCCTTCCAAAACTGTTTGACGTACAGTTGTAGTTTTATAAGAAGGTTGTTCTTTCATGTCTCAGGTGTCAAATATGATATACTTCAAAATATTTCCCCCCCCCCCAAGGGGTTTTAGAAGGGATTGACTCTGAAAAAAACACCACACAATAATTTTTCCGAAAACGTTTCAGGTACAAAATTAATATTTTATATGAATGTTGGTCTTCTACTTCCTCGATATTAATGAGAAACAATTTTAAAGCATTCTATCCCTAAAACAAAACATTAATTCCTCCATTACATTTCATATGTTGGTCACTTCTACATCGTAGATGTTAAATAAGATAGCTTTTAAAACATTCTATCGGGGTTCAAATGAGTGTTAGATCCGAAAATATATAATCATTCCTCCAAGACTGTTCGATGTATGAACTGAGGGTGTATTTGCAGGCTCAACCGACAGCAGACTCCTTAAAATTTAAAACTTTAAAAGAAAACTTTCAGTTCTGAACCGCAGGAAAGCATGGGTATCCTACTAGTAAATACAAACAATCAAAGCTATGTACCAAAATTATGAAAGCTGTGTGAGAACCAAGTTAGGTCAAACAAGTTAGTTCAAAGTAAAGACTGAGAAAGCAAGTGTGTCATAAACAAGAGGATGACAGGTCAAGTGAAAACAATGCTACTTGCAGATGATATCATTATAAAAATTGATAAGGAATAGGAAGTTCAGTTGCAAGTTATATTGTGGAATCAAAAAATTGAGAATTTTGGAATGAAGATAAGCATAACTAAAAGAAAGACAATGGGAGTGACAAGGAGAAACAGAATATGAAGATGTGACAAAGATCAGGAACGAACCCCTCAACATAGTCGACTGCTTTAAATATCTAGGTAGTAATATGTAAAGCACCCGTTCTTCATACAGATTTATGAACAAGGACTAAAAGTGGTTAAATTAAGGTGGACTGCAAGTATATGTGTGTCTCACAGCATGATCTTATAGACAATATTTACGATCAACTCATTGGGTACATAAACATATAGGTTATGCCCACAACACTCGAGAACATGCCACGTAAAGCTGGCCATGACTAAACCATTGGATCTCTAGACGCAGAACTACTATCTTCAGATTTTTTTACAATTTGCTTTATGTTGCATCGACACAGATAGGTCTTATGGCGACAATGGGATAGGAAAGGGTTAGGAGTGGGAAGGAAGCGACTGTGGCCTTAATTAAGATACAGCCCCAGCAGTTGCCTGGTGAGATAATGGGAAACTACAGAAAACCATCTTCAGGGCTGTTGACAGCAGGGTTTGAACCCACCATCTCCCGAATGCAAGCTGATAGCTATGTGAACCAAACTGCACAGTCAGTTGCTTGGTACTACTACTACCACCACCTTCAGCAAAAAATTTCCCTTTGCCTGTCTGAAGAAAATCCACCGAAAACTGTCCTGAATCTGCGTCGTCTTGTAGATGCACCCTCATGTCCGTGAGACTTAGCTTAACAATATGGTCCCACAGGAGAGAGATCCTCAGGCAGGCATTGATCTCGTCAGCAGGGGTACCTTTCTGAATGATTGGCAATATCTGTCTGAAGTCCCAAGCCCACAGAACATCAGGCCTCCCATTAACTGGTTGTTGCTCCTCAGGTCCTGCAGTATGCGATCAAGTGCTTCTAGAGCGCATTTGTGAGCCACGGTGGACTCATCTCTTACCAGGAGCTTACATTGACGCAGAAGCACCGGCCGTTCCGAGTATGCTGATATTGCTCGTAATCATCCAGGTTTTGGTCAAATTCAGCACGAGTTTGAAGGTAGTGTGTGTCATTCTTCCATCAGGTAACAGTGTTGGCACAATTCCTGATGATTCTACAGCTACTTCAATACCATAATCTTTTTCCTAACTTGAGCCAACAGTAGGTTAATGACAATAGTTTTGCCAGTACCCCCGGAGCATGAAGAAAGTAAACCGCGCCCTCCTGACTTGATATTTTTCCAATAACACAGCTGAATAGTAATGTTATTGGCTTTACGTCTCACCAACTACTTTTACAGTTCTTGGAGATGCCGAAGTTCCGAAATTTTGTCCTGCAATAGTTCTTTTATGAGCCAATATATCTACCAACACGAGGCTAATGTGAGCATCTTCATATACCACTGGACTGAGCCAGGATCGAACCTGCCAAGTTGGTGTCAGAAGGTCAGTGCCTCAACCGCCTGAACCACTAGCCTGACTACTACTGTTGAAAACTGCCTGCTGTTTGGGCAGAAGCTTAGGTAGCATGTCTTGCACCTTCTCGAGGTCTTGGTAACCCTAAATTACTGATGTCTTTCCCACATGTATCGTAACGCTCTGTTGAATGGAAGAACTGCTTCGTTGTAAATCATGTTGTTTGCTTCCACCTCTGACGCTTCATTTCCGAACCTGTTGAGGATGTCTTCTATCAAAGTGCCCGCTCGTAACCTAAATCTGTTTTCCCTGTATTTTCCCTGGGATATTTCCGCTTTCCCTGCATTAAATATAGTGGGACATTGTAGTGCCACTCGAGTATGTTTATGATACTCTGGAATCATCATCTTGAAACATATTGTGCATGAAAAGACAATGAAATAAAGAACTTGCAATAACTGTATCGTAAGTCAAATAAGCTACATAAAGCGGCAACCTGTGAAGTGGGTAATCGGTAATCCCATTGTAAATCCCATGAAACACTACAATCAAAGAAAATGAACCACATTACTCGCAACAAGCCATCAATCACTCTTCAAGCTAACGCCTGCGTTCAACAGGGACCTTATTCTTGAAATTGCAGTGAGAGAGCGTGCCAGTTTCTAAACACACTCATAACAGAGACGTATGGGTTATTGTTCAGAAATTTAGGAACTAACTAACTACAAAAGTCATCATTCCTCACCCTGAAAGGGTACGGCAGGCATCTTAGAGGGTGACACCCCTCTCTCAGGCCATGAGAATTTGAAATGGTGAAGGTGATGTATGGAGGAGGAGAGAGGTTGGCGGCCATGGCCTATACTAGGAACTATTCTGGCATTCGCCTTAGTGCAGAAGAATGGAAAACCATTTTCAGGAGAACCGACAGTGGGGCCAGCCCCTCTCTGCCTCCAAAATACAGAGGCGTAAAGCCATGGCCACTGATCCCCTGCTCGTTGGAATACAGAGCTGTTGGATTATGGACCGGCCGTGGCCACTTGTAGGCTGAAACCTACTCTTCATCTGCCGACCAAAGCTCAGGAATGAGATCCCAGTTGCTGTTTCAAGGTACGTATGCTAGTCAACTATAATAGTGTGCACAGAAATAAGCACCATTGACGCAGTTCTTTCTCTGTAGATTTTTTCTGTGATGATTTTGCTTTTTTCTCCTTAATAGTAAGGCAAGATCAGTAATAATTACGGTCAATCCATAATGGTTAGCAACTCTTATGTTATGTCAATTACATGGATAGCTTTTAAAACTCCGGGCATTTTAAAAGGAACATTAAGAAGATAAAAGTTACATGTTTTAATGTATAATATACCGGATGAGTAGGCCGTGCGGTTAGGGTCACGCAGCTGTGAGCTTGCATCCGGGAGACAGTGGGTTCGAACCCCAATGTCGGCAGCGTAAAGATGGTATGTCGTTTCCCATTTTCACACCAGGCATATGCTGGGGGTGTACCTTAATTAAAGCCACAGCTGGTTCCTTCCCACTCCTTGGCCTTTCCTATAGCATCGTCGACATAAGACCTATCTGTGTCAGTGCAACATAAAGCCAATGGTAATAAAAAACACATAAATAAAGTTTTAGTTTAATAAAAAGAAGACAAATAAAAATGAAAGAGGAAAAGTTATTATCTATGAACCTTGAATTTTACTATCAAAGGAATAATGTTATCATTAAGAGTGAATTGAAAGCTAAACCACACTCTAACTAATGCAATATTAAATACATCGCACGCCTTCTGTACTGCTATCTTTGAGCAGTTAGCACAAGTAAGTCAATCTTTTTCATTAACTCTCTTTCACTACTGCATGTGCACGCTCTCTCTGATAGTACATACTACTCGCTGCATATGATTAGCATTGTATCTACACATCAGTCTTGCTCGATCATTTTCTTTGGGTCCAGTCTTATATCGATAGCTTAATGTTGATGTGACAAGTCATTTTCCTGTACATTTTTAGTTTTTTAAAATTTCCCTGTGTTCTCCATGTTTTTCCATAAAATAGGTACCCTGAGAAATGTATCCAACTATCCATTACTTGCAGAAAAATAGACTACACATAGATCAGAACCAAATCTGAGAACTTTTCCTGCGACACTGGTCCATTTACAGGTAATCCCTAAGCACGGGCTTGATTGAACCACTCAAGAACTACACTGTACACGTCTCTGCATGGCTGCTCCCATCTTTCTTTAATGCCTTTATTCACATTGTCTTCCCATTCCTTTATATAACAGTCACAATTTGCAACACAGAGTTGGATTTGACCTTTATGCACTTAAAACTGGTCTGCTACATCACACCGAGATATTCTGTTATTACAGAAATTTGTTCTTCTGTTGACATTCATCTTTCTCTTACGCACTGCTGCCTAGTAACAATGACAATCAGATATTCCAGGAATAGTTCATGTGAGGATGCACAGGGGTGTACTGTATAATAATATACTGTGCATATTTTATTGTTTTCTAGTTGTCTCAAAGGAGATAACTGGTGACTTACGGCCAAAATATGGTTATCGGTTGACAAAAGGGGTGGTCATCTTACAGAGGATGAAAATACATTTCCTCAAGAGAATATAATTCCATGTTGGATAAAAGTGGAAGGGAATAGGGGCGGTTGCCTTAAAGGGGAGGTCATATGGAGAAGTTCCGCTCAACTGTGAAAACTAAATGTAAATAGATACATGGAAAAAACTTACAGAAATTAGCAATCATGATTGATATGTTTAAGCTCATTTTTCATTAAGCCGGCATTCCCTATTTTCTGTTCAATTTTTGCACACTTTTATTAAACCCTTGTATACAGTACAATGATTGAAACAGATAAAAGTTCAACATCAAATAACCTTAATAAAAGTAGCAATTCTCCTTACCTTGTACTGTCTTGCCAAGGTAATCACCTCGTCTTTCTTTATTAATTACATGCTGATATATCTTCCCTGTAGTTATATTGTTGTCTCGATGCAAAGTAACATCAAGGAACCTTTCGTAATTTCCCAGATCAAGGTCCACTTCGCCACCATCATCCAAAACATACACCTCACCTGCAAGAACATACAGAAAATAAACATAAAATAATTAATTAATGCAGACTGATGCTTTCATGGAGCTAAACATTTACAAAACATAAAGTTCAACAGTTTTTTACCTGACACAGCAAAAACCCTAAAGATTACCATACCCAAAATAATATAAAACCATATTTTAATTTACAATGCTTTCTTTATTCTGTCTTTTAGACAGAAAGAACAGCTGTTCACATATCATAACTAGAATATGCATTGAATAAAACACATTCACTACCCTGACAACACCACCCCAGATCAAATGTGGACGAGATTCCAGAAGTACTGTACCAGCAGGGCAAAGAGTCACCTTGGGAGTTTCTAATGGCAGACTGAAAATAGACAAGGAAACCTGGTGGTGGAAATATAACGTCCAGGAGGTAATGAAGAAGAAAAAGGCTGCATTTCAAGCATGGTGGAAAGAGAAAGACAAGCAGAATGGATAAGACCTAAAGGAAGAATATAATATCATAAAAAAGCAGGCCAAGAGAGTCGTAGCAATAGCTAACAATAAAGCGCAGTAAGGCCCCTATGATGACTTGAGACACACCAAAGGGTGTGCAGCGGATCTACAAGGTCGCTGCTCAGCACAAGACAATCCAGCAATATTGTCGCCACCAAATATATCCATGATGATCGTGGAATATTACTGACTAATGATAAAGCCATTAACAACTGCTGGAATAAGTATTTCGAAGGGTTACTAAATGAAGAGTTTCCACAAGAAAGAGTAGTTTTGCAGTGTCCAGTTGAGGGGCCTGTACCTGAAGTCACCACTTCTAATATTGCAGCAGCTGTGTCAAAGATGAACGGCAAAGCGGTTGGCCCTGATATTCCAGCCGAATTATGGAAAGACCTAGGTGACGAAGCTAATTAGTGGTTGATGAAATTGTTTAATAAAATCCTCGCTGGATTTCCGATGCCAGAAGAGCTCCGTCAAAGCATTCTTGTGTCCATCTAAAAGCAAAAGGGTGATGTCCAAGAATGTGAGAATTACCAAGGCATCAAACTCACTTCACACACACTCAAAATCTGGGAGCGCCTCATAGGAGACTGCATCAAAGGTTTGATTAACATCCACCGGAACCAGTGTGGTTTCATATCAGGTATGTTAACAAGTGATGCAATTCAGAGTCTGCGGATCTTGATTGATAAACACCATGAGCTACGTGAAGACCTCCATATAGTATTCATCGACCTGGAGAAAGCCTTCGACTGCGTTCCTAGAGATATTGTCTGGGCAGCACTAAAACATCAAAAAGTTCCTGAGATATACGTGAAGATGATCCAAGATAAGTACCTACGCCCATCGTCTATGGTGAAAACCACTGCAGGTGTTTCAGATAGTTTCCGTGTTGATGTTGATGTTCATCAGGGGCCGGCACTGATCCCGGTATTGTTCAACAGTGTCATCAACTATTTAACAGAGCAGCTGACGACAGACCCGCCGTGACCATACTTTATTCAGACGACATTGTTTTGGTTGGTGAGTCATGTCAGGAGGTTGAGGCAGTCATGGAACAATGATGAGTAGTACTACAGGCAAGTGGATTTAGAATAAGTTGCAAGAAGACATAGTACATGTTCTTCAACTTTGCGCAGCCAGGGCAAGCGGGCCCACACAACAGTGTCTTCCTTGCTGGAGAACCACTGGTGATGACCGAAAAGTTTAAATATCTTGGATCAGTCATCATAACTGATGGTAATATCGATGCAGATGTCGAGCACCGCATCAGTGTTGGTCGAATGAAATGGCAGTCACTTACTGGTGTTGTGTGTGACAAGCGGATGCCAATCAAATTAAAGGGCTAAGTGTACAAAACCGCTGTCTGGCATGCCCTCATGTATGGCTCCGAATGATGGGCAAGGCAGAAAAAGCAAGACCAGCGAATGCATGTCAGATAGATGCAGATGTTGCAATGGTCGACAGGAGGGAGTCACTCTGCGTGACAAAGTGCGCGATGAAAATGTGTGAGGATTCCTTAAAGTTGTGCCCATCAGCGACAAGATGGAGGAGAAACAGTTCCGCTGGTATGGTCACGTCACAAGAAGAAATGAACACCATTTAGTACAGAAAGCTCTTGCCATCGAAAAGGCGAAGAGAGGAAGAGGGCGACCTAAGGCAACATGGAAACCAACTGCTGAGGCTGCTTTAAAGAAAAGTGAAGAGCCATTAGATCTGGTACAAGAACGTCGGACATACTCTCTCCGAGTCAGACGAGCCGACCCTAAGTGAGCTCAGGAGTGCCCGTTTTATGGGTACATATATGGCCAGGAAGGAAGGAAGGAAGGAAGGAAGAAGAAGAAGAAGAAGAAGAAACTATGAGCAAGATTTTATTTAACTGCATTTCTCTTAGCATTGCCCGAGAAACACCACTGAGAAGTAGCGATATGTTCTCATGGAAAGTCTGGGTTGGGGAGTTTCCATTACAATGGCAGGACACATTTCCCATTGCCAGTCACAGTCGAGTTTGAGAGTTTTCATTATAATGACAGGCCTCCCCAGTTTCCTGCTGCCAGCTACAATCGAGTTGGGGAGTGTTCATTACAAAAGCATGCCCCCTTTCCTAGTTCCAGTCATATTCGAGTTGGGGAGTTTTCATTATAATGGCAGGCCCTCTTGCCTACTGCCAGTCACACTAGAACTAGGGAGTTCTCATTATAAAGACAGCCTCCCTTGCCTACAGCCATTCACAACTGAATTCTACTACTGTTCAAATTATGTTGTCCAAGATGGTTGTTGAAGTCAGGTTGTTTTATAAAACATCCTTGTAAACTACAATTTCCATTCACCTCTGTTGCTGCAGAAACACAAGGCTGTCAGGAGAGCTTACACGTTAATAGGCAATCAACCATCCTCACGCTGGTATTTTTCACATAGCATTCATAGTTATCAAGAAGTTAACAAAACTCATTACGAGAAAGATTCTAAGGCCATCTACACATGGAGCTACTCATTAGTAATTGCCAGTCACCAGCGAGTTTAATTTCTCAGTTCCCAGTAATCAAGTGCCTTTTTACGACGGCGAGCAAACAAGTTTTCAACATAAAGTTACTGGGAGAAATTGAAAAACACCCCGTACTGTACAATTGTACGCTGAAGGATTACTGAAGAAAGGACATTACGGAGAAGGCATGGAATTATTTTCTAAGCTTTTAAATTTTTTGTAAAAATAAAGTTCACTTATCTTACCTGAGAGTTATTAGCACTCTTTCCTCATCACTCACACATTCCCTCATATTTGTATTTCGCTGTCGAATGGCAGGCGCAATAAGCTGCACCAAGTCCATATATAACTGTGTTTGGTCATACGATAAAAATAAATAAATTTAGCATCCGTTTGTTTGAACTCCTTTCTTCTTCTTGCTTCCGAATTTGGCCAACTGTGGACCACATGAAACTTAATGCTCTCTGGCCAGTGTTCTTCTTTTCTCTTCCCAGAACTTCTTCATTCGTCCACTCCTTATTTTTCTCTGCTCCTCAGATGTTACAAATTTGGGCCTGTTCTTCCGCTGCTCTTCATGGAATTTGTAATCGTCTACATAAGTTCTGAACTTCTTTCTGTTGAGGATCAATTCTGGTGTTATTTTAATTTCCTCTGCGTCCTTCTTAACCTCCTCCACCCATTTTGTTGTCCTCCTCAATCCAATTATATATTTAAATATCCTTTTAGTCAGGCAGTTGTCATTCATTCTGATGAGATGTCCGTAAAATTTCAGTCTTCATTTTCGCATTGTGTCCATGATCTTTTCGGAATACTTGTAGAGATCCTCATTTCTCCTTTTCCTCCATGTACCATCAGTCATTTTCTGAGGTCCAAGAATTTTTCTCAGAATTTTCCTTTCCTTCTTCTCGATTTCTTTCAGTGCCCCTTTTTTATTTAAGATAAGGCATTCTGAACCGTACAGCCCCTTTGGTTGTACAACAACATTGTAGTGTTTAATTTTGGCTGTGTAGGATATTGCCCGTTTATTGTACCCGTTCCGTGTCAGTCTTCAGGGAAGTTCCAATTTTCTAGTTCCTTCCTTGTTTGCCTTCTTGTCTAGTACATTGGGTTGGATCAGTTCTCCCAAATACTTAAACTTTTCTACTCTTCTAACCTTTCCACACTTCACTTCCATGCTTTTCTCTCCCTGATGTCGGTACTCCATGTACTTCGTCTTTTCGTAGGAGACTTTGAGACCTGTTTTCTTCGCAATGTCATGAAAAAGCTCCAGCATCCTTTGGGCATCCTCTCTGTTTTGAGCTAAGAGAGCAAGATCATCAGCAAAAGCCAGACATTTAATTTCCAAGTTTTGTCCCTGGCACCCAAGATGAATTCCCTGTACGCCTTCTACTTTCAGAGAGTTTTCCCAGGTTCTTATGACTTGCTCCAATACAATGTTAAACAGGATGGGTGATAATCCATCTCCTTGTCTGACTCCTGTCTTTATTTGGAATGGATCAGAGATTTCTCCAGCAAATTTAATTTTTGAGATGGAGTCTGTCAAAGTTTGTTTATCACTCCTCTCGTATTCCTGTCGATTCCAAACTCTTCTAGGACATTAAATAATGTCTGTCTATCAATTGAGTCATATGCTTTTTGGAAATCGACGAAGATTACCACTGCGTTCTGGCCCCTCAATGCTCTAGTCCTTAGAATACCTTTGAGGTTGAATATCTGTTCTGTACGCGACCTCCCTTTCCTGAAACCAGCTTGGTATTCTCCAATGAGGGAGTCTATTTGTTCTTCGACCTTCAGTAGCACTTTGGAGAATATTTTGTACCCGACTGAAAGTAAAAAGATGCCTCTATAGTTATTAATATCCATTCGGCTACCTTTCTTGTGGAGTGGGTGGATAAACGCACATTTCCAATCATTCGTAATCCTTTCAAATTTCCAAATCTCTTTCATGAGGTGATGTATTCTTTCTGCAGCCACTTCTTCTCCGATCTTCAACATTTCTGCCACAATGCCATCTTCCCCATGTGCTTTGTTGTTTTTAAGCTCTCTGATTATACATTTTATCTCATCCAGACTTGGTGGTTTGGAATTTGGATTCTCATTGAATAGTTTCAGGGCAGGCAATCTTTCATGCGGTTCTTCACAGTTTAGCAGCGTTTTGAAGTAGTTAGCCAAGAGATGGCAGTTTTCTTTATCATTTGTTGCTATGCTACCGTCTGTTCGTCTGAAGCACAGATTTGGTGGTGTGTATCCTTTTAGGTCTTCTTTGAAGCTTCTGTAGAACTCCCTGGTGTTGTTCCTTTTAAATTCTTCTTCTAGCTTCTCTATCCTATTCCTGTCATATTTTCTCCATTACTGCTATGAATAATCTGCAGTGGATGTTCTTTTCAAGATATGGGTGAATCCAATACCTTCTTCTACTTTTTCTCCTGAAATAATGAAACACAATCATGTTTTCTTCATCACTTGAGTCAGTGGTTGACATTATTATTAAATGAAAAGCGCACAATGTGCAAAAACAGTTTTTGTACAGATGGTCAACTATGCTAATGCCATTCTTATTATTGAGGTTGTCCTCATTTTGCAGTTTTGTGCATGGTATCTTTCACAATGATTGTTGCACAGGTTACATATACAGTCTTCGTTCGGCTGGTGGAAGTTTTTGGTTTGGCAGAATCTGTGGTGAAATCCATGAGTGGCGTAATGTGTAATTACGTGGCATAGCTCGTAATTTGCTTGCTTCCACTCTTCTGTCATTATAGCGTCCGTGGGCTGTCCTGAACAGTAGCATTGCTGTACCCAATGATATTTGTTGAGGTTGTTGAATGTTGTAGATGGCTTTTATTGCTGCGGCTGCTCTTTCTTTGACGTGGATATTGTAGGATGTTAAAGTAGTTTGGAGGGTGACTCCAAGGTACTTGAATTTCGGCACTACTTCCAGAGGTTTGTTGTGCATGGTTATTGTATTTTTAGGTGCATGTTTTCCTCCTTTCCTAAAGGTCATTTGTTTAGTTTTGTTGTGGTTTATTTGCAAACCGTTTCTTTCTGCCCATGATGTGAGCCTATTGAGGACCTCTTGGAGCTCTTCTATGTTTTCTGAGCCTATTGCCATATCATCTGCGTAAAGTATAAGCAATGCTGAGGTATCTGTGATTATTTCTGTGATGTCTGCTGTCATGATGTTGAATAAAATTTGGCTGATTGGGTCACCTTGTATGACTCCATTTGTTTGGGTTACGTTTTTGGATAGGGTTATGTTGTCTGATATTTGGACATAGTTATATTTGAGGATATTCGAGATTATGATTGCTATCGGATGTGTAGCTCCTATTAGGTAATTGAGTTTCCGGATGAGTGTTGCTCTATCAACAAGGTCAAAAGCCTTACGATAGTCTACAAAGACTACGAAATATTTCTTTCCTGGATGCCTCAATGTATCTTGGACTTGTTCTATTAGGTATTTCACGGCATGTAGTGTGCTTCTTCCCTTTCGGAAGCCGAATTGATTTTCTGGTATCTGGGAGTCTATTTCTTCTGCAAGCCTGATTGTTAAGATTTTCATGAAGATTTTGAATGATGTATTTTCGAGGGCTATACCTCGATATGAATCAGGATTGTCAGTTTCTCCTTTCTTAAATATAATTTTGATCGTTGACAATCTCCATTGCTCTGGAATTTCCCCAGTGTGCATGCATGTGTTGAATAGTTCTACCCAGTAGTCTAGCATGACAGGTAGAGAGTCTTTCAGGTGTTCTGTGCAAATGCTGTCTGGGCCGGGGGCCTTTCCATTTTTTGCTGCTGTTATTGTATTATATATTTCCTGTCTCGTTATGGGGATGTGATTTCCCGTCATTGTTACTGGAGTTAATTCAAAAGCTGTTGATCGGTGTTGGAGGTTGAGAATGCTTTTGAAATGGTTTTCCCATGACTCCATTGAGATATTATTTGATGCTGAAGTTTTTGGTTTCCTAAGCACTAGGAATGGGTCATTTTGGGCGTTTGCAGCACGTCTCCTGGCGTCTTCCTCAATGTACTCCGTTCTTGTTTTCTTGATTAGTGATTTATATTTCCTTCTTTGTTCGCATATTGGGCCAGGTGACTCGGGTTCGATGTGTTCTTCGCTCGATGTAGTGCCAGGAGGGTCTTTTTCTGTTCATTGTAACAGTCTTTATTGAACCACGGTTGTGATCTCCTTACTTTCGTGTGAGTTTGGCATGATTGAAGGGTTCTTGTACACATTTCCACTGCTTCAGTTAGTTCATGTCGTTGAACTAATAGCCTTGCTTTATCTGTCTCATCACCGATATGTCTTAGTTTCTCTGGATCTAATTTCCTGGATATTTTCTTACTTGGTTGTATTGGCAATTGATCTTTATGAGTAATTTCAAAGACTGTCGAGATTGGTATATGTTTCCTAATCGGAGCTATGGCTGAAGTCCATAATGGTTTTTGACTGAATATTTTAATGTCTGTACCTCTGTAAAAGACTAAATCTATGGCGCTGCTTCCATTCGAGGCTATGTACGTTTTCATGTAGGGACTGTTAACAAGGACATAGCCGGCTTCTTCCAGAGCCTCTTTAATCAATTCTGTTCTGACGGTTGGTTTGTCTATTCTTGCATTTAGGTCGCCTGCGAAGATTACTCTATCATCTGTTTGCGTTTGTGACAAGGCCTCTGTTATTCTTTCGATTGTGTCCTCTGTTGACATATGTGGTTGAACATACATGCCAATGATTGATAGTAGGCTGGTCTTTACGGTAATTGTGTTTTCTTCTTTTATTATTTGTTTTATTTTCCCTAAGTTCGGTTTGAGAAAGATGGAGACCCCTTCTGATGGTCTTCCTGTGGTCTGACGAGCGAATGAATGAATTCCGTAATATCCTTGAATGTTGAAATTCTGTGTTAAGAATGTTTCTATCAGTATAATGGCGTTGTAGTTGCTTAATGTCTCTACTGGAAAGAGAGGCAGAGCGTTTTTTATGCCTTCAATGTTCCATAGCAGCATATGTGTATGTTTATTGTAGTTCTCCTCCTTCAGCACGGTTTGCTCTCCGAAAACTAAATCTTCTTACGATTGTTCTATTTGGCCAGAATTCCAGTCGTACAGCATCTTCAAGGAATTTGAAAGGGAAACCTATTTTGAAGACCTTGTTTTCACTTCGTGTGTGAAGTTCTTCACAATGGATATTATCTTTAATTCCATTTTTCTCTAGGTACTTCTTAACCTTCTCTTCTGTTGCGTTTCCTTTCAGATTGCCTAGGTAAAGCCATGCCATTTTGTCAGCAGCTTGAAGATCATCTTCTTGAACCCTTGTCCCTCTGATGGTTTGTGTGTTTCTTTTATTTATTAAAGTTGTCCATACTGTTTCTCCTCTATAGTTATGATCGTTATCCCTTCCGTCTGTTTTGTTATTGAGTACTTCATTATCCTTGTGAGTAAGCACTGCATTCCTATTCAGGGTCTGCGTAACTTTTTCTTCAATAATTATACTTATTTTATTCGTTATGAAGTCCATCATATATCTTACGGTTTCTTTTAAATCCGCTAGATCCGTAGTTTCATTGTTCACGGCTTTCTTTTGCTGAATGAGCTGGGTTGTCCGTTCAAGTAAATGCGAGCTTTGCATTTCGCCGTCAGATGGTTGAAGTTGCTTGTTGTTGCAGTTTGTAGGTTCTTGGTTGTGGCCGGGAGATGAAGCTATTTGTTCCGAAGTTGAGCTACGTTCTCCTGCTTGGGTGTGGCCGCTAGATGGAAGTAGCTGCCAGTTGGAGTTACTTGCAGGTTCTTGGTTGTGGCCATCAGATGGCGCTAGTTGTCTCGGAATCAAACTGTCTTCTCCCTCTGATACGTTTCTCTTTGGTATTCCATAACCTCGCTTTCAGAAACAATCATTTTGTTGTTCTTGTCTTTCACTACATTAGTTAATATATCAAAGCAGTTTCTCAGATCGCTTACCGCTTTTAGTATCTCTTCTTTCTTCTCATTCTTAAGGTAACCACCTGTTTCTGTAATATTAACTATCGTTTTGAGAGCGTTCTCAATCCGTGTTTTCATCTCGTCCGCCATTTTGTTGACCTTCTAGCAAAGTTAAGAAGCGATCTAGCGAGTCCGCACCAAACTTTACAAATGGCTCATCAGGAAGAATCAAACACCGTACAGTAGCTTCGTGTGTGGAGCCGAGTCACTATTCAGTTACTAACCAGTTTGTGACCCTGGTTACAAACCAGTCACGTTTCTAATGAGTAGCTCTGTGTGGAGAGGGCCAACCCCGCAACATGTTCCCCGAAAATACAATTATCAACAAATAACTGCCGTCATTGTTGCCATTCACAATGCATCGTGTACTCAATGACCTTTCGTTTCGACTACACCGAAATTATGCCTAAACATTATGACACCCAAACAAGTTTCCTTCCACGCCAGCCAAATTCACCGTTGCTTATGGAGCCATATTCACGAACCCGGGACTTCAACCAGACAGCTTCCAGTATGACTATCTCCTAATAGAGCATCATTTGGCAATTTAAAAAAATGTTGGAATATTTTCCCTACCATTCCAATAAGTATGAATTGAGGTCAAACCACACATCATATTACTGTGTAGTTGCCTTGTCAATACTGCAATCATCAACCAACGGCAGTAATTATTGTTATGAACATTGGTGCCAGACACTTTGTATCCTTTCTCCCCAAACTGCTTCCATGTAAATATATATATAAGCTTTATAATTTACTAAGATTTTCTAATAGAGTAGCGTCAATGATTCTTCAGACCACCACTGCTGGACACTGCTAAAATACCCTGTGGTTTTACACATTGGTGCCGACTACTGTATCTGTAAATAAGTTAATATAACTCCTTTTAACTCCATATATTAATGAACATTGTTTCTCATTGAAATTTTATTAACATTTACCAACATTTCTGATAATGTAACGTCAATACTTCATACGGACCACTGCTGCTGGACACTGTCAAATACCCTGTGGTCTTACCTATTAGTGCAAATCACTTACCTTTCCCTTAGACTGCCCCATTGTTAATATGTTAAGTTATCCTTTGTAAGACATACTCTAACATTTTGACGCTGTTATCCTTCACAACTAGTAATTTACAGCCAACGGCTGATAAATTGGTATCTAGATCATCAATGAACATTGTTTTTCTCATCGACTATCCTTACTGTAATATGCCAATATTATATAGTAGTATTTACTATTTATTTACAAATCAACTACCTGATCTATGCCTGTGATGGTTCAACTAGATGTCCAGGATAAAAAGGGTATCAAAAGCACACATACCTCTAATAAAGCCATATCATCGGCTATGCATGTAATTCTCAGACCTGACCTATATTATGTTTTCGTGCTGTAGTGTTCTAATTTGATTGTTGAAGGAATAACAGTGTATTGAAATTTCCTCTCTTTTTCAGCGGGGGGGGGGGGGGGGGGAGAAGGGGGGAGAGATATCAAAGAAGGATTTCAGAATTAAAAAAAAAAAAAAAAAAAAAAAGAGAGAAGAGAAGAGTTTATTTACAAATCAACTACCTGATTTATGCCTTGAGGTAGTACTATGATTGATGATGCCTTCAATGAAGGGCAAAACATGTCTCATATGGAAATAAAGAAATTCCTAAATGTTTAAAAATTCTAATGTATTGAATAGGTGACATAATGAACTATTTAGCATCCTACTGAGAAATTATTCGTCGATTTTTTCCCGGCACGTATTTGGAGTTTATGGGCCACCGAAAGTGTTGGTGTCCGATAATGCCTCAACCTTTAACTGTGATAAATTCCGTCACCTGTGCTTCGAATGGGGTGTGAAGCACGTGTTTATAAGCCCACATTACCCGAAAGCATCACACGTTGAAAGATTCCACCGGAATTTGAAATCTTGCCTGCGTGCCTTTCACAGCGCTGAGCTGATCAGCGCAATTGGGATAATAATCTGGCTTTCAATAATGTAGTACATGAATCCCATCGTCACACACCAGCCGACTTGTTTTTAGGGAGGAGCATCCCTGATCCGCTCCAACTGAAGTGGGACATCGAGTACCTTTGCGAGTCCTCCAGGAACATTGACCGAGTCCTCCAGGAACATTGACGTGAAGGCGAAATGGAAAGAAGTCATTGAACATCTGGTCACAGCCCATAACCGTGTGGCTAAAAGATTGAATCGTGGGAGAAAAGCCGTTTCCTACCAGGTTGGAGATCTGGTGGTGGTAAGAATATTTCCAGTCAGTTCGGCAGCTGACCAAATCACTGCCAAGCT
Source organism: Anabrus simplex (assembly GCF_040414725.1). Lineage (NCBI taxonomy): Eukaryota > Metazoa > Arthropoda > Insecta > Orthoptera > Tettigoniidae > Anabrus > Anabrus simplex. The sequence goes on from NC_090267.1 coordinate 296,967,326, forward strand.
ATGCCAAAGGTGGTCTAGCCCTAAAAGAATTATTCAATTACTTGGACCTGTGATGGTTCAACTAGAAGACGTCCAGGATAAAAAGGGTATCAAAAGCATACAAATCTCTAATAAAGCCGTATCATCGGCTATGCGTGTAATTCTCAGACCTCATCTATATCATGCTTTCGTGCTGTAGTGTTCTAATTTGATTGTTGAAGGAATGACAGTGTATTGAAATTTCCTCTCTTTTTCAAGGGGGAGGGGGAGATATTAAAGAAGGATTTCGGTATGCAAAAAAAAAAAAAGAGAAGAGAAGAGTCGAATGGAACAAAGCAAATTTTAATTTCCCGTCATGAACATATATCGACTGAGATGGAATATGGAATTACTAATTTATCCCAATGCTACTAAACAAAATATGAAAGAGACTGATTCAATCAGCACGGTGTTACTTGAAAGTGTATGGAGCCTTTTGAAGTGGACTATTGATCATTTCTCAATCACCAAATCCCTTGGTTATGACCATGTACATAACTTTAAGTTAGTAGTTTTAGTTATGTTTTTGATTCTTAATGTTAAGCTAAAACGCACGCCTTAGATTTAAGTTTTAAGCCTCCTTTAAAATGCATCGCCTTGACTGATCATCAAGTAAGAACGCATTTTAAACTGGGGCAGTGAGATGATTAGTCACTTTGCATTGGCTATTATCGTGTCGACATGTTAGTTCAATTTATTCCACGCAAAGTTATAGTCTTATTGTATTACTGTAATGGCATCTTGCCACTTCACTTCGTATGAGTTAAATAGTACCACGTGTGTACGAGAGATGAGGGACATCTCGGTGCTGGTCACCAAAGGTCAAACTTCCTGCCACCTGGGAATCTTTTATCTCCTTGACTGTGTTGGTGGTGGTTATTTTTGGGGACAGAAAGACATTACATTTTACATTTTATTTACCAATATTTCAACTTCTTTTCATTCTCATTTCGACGGATTAAGATCTTCAGAATTCTATTTTTAATTTTTTTTTCACCTGTTCAGGCATTCTGAAGGACCTACAGTAAATACAAATAATTTAGGCCAACCTAAAACATTATTAATTTTTCTCCTGTATCCTCATCAAGAATTCTCCTTTATACTTGGAAGACTTCCGTAAGTTACTTCAACTAGCCTTCCTAGGTTATTTCCATGGTTTCCTATTGGACTCTACTGTTATTTGTTTGGCTCTGTACTGTATCCTATTTATATTAATTTGTTTGATACATTTTTTTAACATGCCCTTTTAATTATGTTCACAAGCTGCCCTGATTATATCATTCCCAGATATTCTCCCACTCGATCATCTTTACACACCGCCATTCAAATACATTTCCTAGTTGCTTCTACAGTCCCTGTATGCCATCTATTTGCTGGTATTGCCATACCCCGTGTACATATTTTGGAAAAAGTAAAGGCATAGAAATAGTATGTGTAGCGATACCTTAAGTAGCAGAAAGATGATATCCTTCCTTCATGCTTGCCAAAGACCCAAAATCCCACCCCAAGATGTATTCTTACTTAAATGTATTACATATGACAAAAATAGTCATTGGTTCGTATTGACAAATTACAATTAAAATATAGGATTTTTATCCACGTTATTCAATACACACAGTTGGAGGAATTACAACGAGAATTGTCTCAATGTATTCAGCATGTGAGGGTGCAGATGAAGATAAAGTTGACAAGTTTTATGAAGCATTGAGTGACATCGTGGTCAGGGTCAACAGCAAGGATAGAATAGTGCTAATGGGTGATTTCAATGCGAGAGTTGGAAAGAAAACTGAAGGATACGAAAGGGCGATTGGTAAATGTGGGGAAGATATGGAAGATAACAGGAATGGGAAGCGTTTGCTGGACTTCTGTGCTTGTATATGTTTAGCTGTTACAAATACATTCTTCAAGCATAAGGCAATTCACCGCTACACATGGGAGGCTAGGGTTACCAGATCGATAATAGACTATATCTTAACCGACTTCGAAATCAGCAAATCTCTTAGGAATGTATGAGTTTTCCAGGGATTTTTCGATGATACAGACCACTATCTGATCTGTAGTGAACTAAGTATCTCTAGACATAGGGTAGAGAAAGTGCAATCTGTCTGTAAACGAATAAGGGTAGAAAATCTCCAGGACGAGGAAATTAGACAGAAGTACACGGATATGGTTACTGAGAAGTTTCGAACAGTAGATAGTAAGCAGGTTCGGGATATAGAAAGAGAATGCATGGTATACAGGGATGATGTAGTAGAAACAGCAAGGGAATGCCTAGGAACAACTGTGTGTAAAGATAGGAAAAGGCGAACATCTTGGTGGAACGATGAAGTGAGAGCAGCATGTAAACGCAAAAAATAGGCTTATCAGAAATGACTCCAAACAAGAGCCGAGGCAGACAGAGATTTGTACGTAGATGAAAGAAACAGAGCGAAACAAATAGTTGTTGTTCTAAACAGAAGTCGTAGGAAGATTTTGGTAATAACCTGGAAAGGCTAGGTCAAGCAGCAGGGAAACCTTTCTGGACAGTAATAAAGAATCTCAGTTAGGGAGGGAAAAAAGGAAATGAACAGAGTTTTCAGTAATTCAGGTGAACTCATAATAGATCCCAGGGAATCACTGGAGAGGTGGAGGGAATATTTTGAACATATTCTCAACGTAAAAGGAAATCTTCCTGGTGGTGTTACAAACAGCCAAGCTCGTGGGGAGGAGGAAAATGATGGTGAAATTACACTTGAGGAAGTGGAAAGGATGGTAAATAAACTCCAATGTCATAAAGCAGCAGAAATAGATGAAATTAGACCTGAAATGGTGAAGTATAGTGGGAAGGCAGGGATGAAATGGCTTCATAGAGTAGTAAGATTAGCATGGAGTGTTGGTAAGGTACCTTCAGATTGGACAAAAGCAGTAATTGCACCTATCTATAAGCAAGGGAACAGGAAGGATTGCAACAACTATCAAGGTATCTCATTGATTAGTATACTAGGCAAAGTATTCACTGGCATCTTAGAAGGGAGGGTGCGATCAGTAGTTGATGAGAGGAAGTTGGATGAAAACCAGTGTGGTTTCAGACCACAGAGGGGCTGTGAGGATCAGATTTTCAGTATGCGCCAGGTAATTGAAAAATGCTACGAGAGGAATAGGCAGTTGTGTTAATGTTTCGTAGATCTAGAGAAAGCATATGAAAGGGTACGAGGGGAAAGATGTTCACTATACTGGGGGACTATGGAAAAAGGTAGATTATTAAAATCAATCAAAGGCATTTATGTTGATAATTGGGCTTCAGTGAGAATTGATGGTAGAATGAGTTCTTGGTTCAGGGTATTTACAGGGGTTAGACAAGGCCGTAACCTTTCACCTTTGCTGTTCGTAGTTTACATGGATCATCTGCTGAAAGGTATAAAATGACAGGGAGGGATTCAGTTAGGTGGAAAAGTAGTAAGCAGTCTGGCCTATGCTGACGACTTGGTCTTAATGGCAGATTGTGCCGAAAGCCTGCAGTGTAATATCTTGGAATTTGAAAATAGGTGCAATGAGTATGGTATGAAAATTAGCCTCTCGAAGACTAAATTGATGTCAGTAGGTAAGAAATTCAACAGAATTGAATGTCAGATTGGTGATACAACGCTAGAACAGGTCGATAATTACAAGTATTTAGGTTATGTGTTCTCCCAGGATGGTGATATAGTAAGTGAGATTGAATCAAGTTGTCGTAAAGCTAATGCAGTGAGCTCGCAGTTGCGATCAACAATATTCTGTAAGAAGGAAGTCAGCTCCCAGACGAAACTATCTTTACATCGGTCTGTTTTCAGACCAACTTCGCTTTACGGGAGCGAAAGCTGGGTGGACTCAAGATATCTTATTCATAAGTTAGAAGTAACAGACCTGAAACTAACAAGAATGATTGCTGGTACAGGCAGGTGGGAACAATGGCAGGAGGGTGTTCGGAATGAGGATATAAAGGCTAATTTAGGAATGAACTCGATGGATGAAGCTGTACCCATAAACTGGCTTCGGTGATGGGGTCATGTGAGGCGAATGGAGGAAGATAGGTTACCTAGGAGAATAATGGACTGTGTTACGGAGGGTATGAGATGTAGAGGGAGACCAAGACGACGATGGTTAAACTCAGTTTCTAACAATTTAAAGATAAGAGGTATAGAACTAAATAAGGCCACACACTAGTTGCAAATAGAGGATTGTGGCGACGTTTAGTAAATTCACAGGGGCTTGCAGACTGAACGCTGAAAGGCATAAAAGTCTTTAATGATTATGTATGTATGTATGTATGTATGTTATTCAATACACAATGTTGCTAACTCCAAAAATAACACGTGAATAGTTTAAATCATAGACATGTTTCGATCCTTTGGATCATCAGTCCATAAAAATGTTATAAAATGATTAAAATGTAATGACAAAAGTTTCTTTTAAGAGTCATGTCGTCTAATTGGGGTCTTTCTTGCATATTTCTCGTCCTTATTGTAAACATTGTTATAAAGTTCTTGGTTTTTGTATAATAGAATTTTGTTGACTGTTTATGTGTCTGTTAGTTTTAGTATAGTTAAATCATATTAAGGTTGATGTTGTGGATGTTAATCTTCTAAGAGCTATACAATCGTGGTTCCATTGAATGGAATCTATAAGAAGGTGAAAAATCTATTAGATATGGATGATGATCCAATGGATCAAAACATGTCTATGCTTTAAACTTGTCATGTGTTAGAGTTGTATTGTGTATTGAATAAGTTGGATAAAAATCCTCTACAGTAGAGTCTCGTTAATCCGAACAAATTGGGATCGGAGTCTGTTCGGATTACAAAATTCTCTGATTAACCGGAAAATATTTTCTAATAATAATGTTATTGTTTTTACGTCCCACTAACTACTTTTGTGGTTTCCGGAGATGCCGAGGTTCCGGGATTTTCTCCCGCAGGAGTTCTTTTACGGAGGCTGACATATTTGAACACCTTCAATTACCACCGGACTGAGCCAGGATCGAACCTGCCAAGTTGGGGTCAGAAGGCCAGCGCATCAACCGTCTGAGGAAAATAGTTTCTACAGTACAGTACATACAGTAATTTAAAATGTCCATTCCTTAGCAGTTACATTAATAAAATACTGTATTAGTTAAGAACCCTTAGAGGAGAAAACGACTAAAACTAGGTTAAAACTTGTCTCCTAAAACTGCTACAAGACGGTAACGGGTTACACTTTAGCACTGTGCATAGTGCTTGTGATGTTCATTTAATAACACTGCATCTTTGAGTAGGTTCCAATCACTACGGCAAAAGAAACAAACAGACTCTGTAAAGATAAACGACTAGTGATTGATCGTTTATGATGTGTAATTATGTTTACATTAAGTTATTCTAGGAAAATATGACTAATAAAATGCAAGTAAATCTTTATTCTATAATATGTTCTTTCATTTCAATATGAAGAATTTTTTTTAATTGAATATTTCAGTTCGGATTAGCCGGACTTTCGGATTAACGGGGTTCGGATTAATGGGACTCTAGTGTATTATAATTACTTACAAGGGAGTTATCATTAACGGACTGTTTTACAGGCTGTCATGTCATTTCAAGTTGGGTTAAATGGTTTAACTAAAGAGCCATCTTACTCTTTTCGATTGAACAGATAAGGGAGGTTATCGTCAACGATTGGTTTCATGATTCTTCAGCCACAGTGCCACTCCCGGTTTCACATGAACAACAATATGTAACCGAGAAATAGGGAGAATTACCCGACTTCGGACCAGGAACTTTATCGTTCAATAAACTATGTGATCTACCCTATTCTGTTTCCACTTTGTTCAGCTTTATTGTACTTCACGTTACTGCCACGTACTTTCGTAAAATAATTTCAGTTTAACATGCCGTATTAAACGTTCAAATACAGGCATGTAACTTCGCGTAAATTCATGAAGGAGTCGTGAAATCCATTACCAATTCCCGTGCGAAAAACGGGTACATATACTTGTATGAAAATATTAATGAAAGTGTTAGTCTCTTAGCAACCTGCTAAGTGCAGAATGTATTGCGAGTTAGAGTAAGCCTTCGCCTCCAATTATTGGAGTGATTATTTAATGATTTGATTTTATGATTAATCAAAGTTTGCTGAACTAACAGATCTATCAATGTCTCATGATTCACCGGCAGGTAATTCCGGAGAGATTAAAACAAAAATGAAGCAAATCAGTCCAGTAGAATGGACGGACGGATTTGCCAAAGCTGTTTTTAGTAAACTCTTTTAATATATAGATATGTATGTCAATCCCTTAGTCCTCTTTTCTGATACGGGGTAGAAGATGAGACAAGATGAATTTTAAATGGCATGTTTTTATGGCCGCATATCCTTCTTGACGTCAACCTCAGTTGAGGAGCTAATGAAGCTGAATTGAATGACGATGAATGAAATTGGGTAAGGAGGTGGAAGGAATAATCTGTGGCCTATGAATAGGAACTGTTTCGACATTTGCCTGAGGTGAAAATGGTAAACCATAGAAAACCATTCTCAGGACACCTGACGGTGGAGCTCGGACCCACGCATCTCTCGAATGCAGAGTTTTGGCTCCATAGCTATAGTATGTTAATCCGCACAGCCACTCCACTCTGTAAGTATTCTTATCTAGCTACTTATACAAAAATGAATGTATGTTTGTATGTATGTAAATGACACATTTCCTCCTAAACCACTGGAGCAAAATCAATGAAACTTGGTACACGCATAACTCACTATCTGGAGACGAGCACTGTGGGGGTAAGCCATCCCTAGCACCCTTAGGGGTGGGGGTTATATATAAAATTAATCGAAAACAGTGTTGAATACATAGTTTTCAGGTTCGTTGAGATGAATAGTGACACTCCGGATTTTTTTGAAGTCTGCAAGTTCAGCCCCCTTTGTGATGGGGGGCGAGGGAGGAGTGATATATAAAATTAATCAAAAATAGTGTTGAATCCATTGATTCGGGGTTGCTGAGATTAATAGTAACACTCCAGATTTTTAGTCCAACTTCAGCTCCCTTTGGAATGGGGCAGCGAGGGGGGAATGATATATAAAAATAATCAAAAATAGTGTCGAATCCATAGATTTCAGGGTCGCTGAGATGAATAGTGACACTCCAGAATTTAAGTCCAAATTCAGCCCCCTTTGGGTGGGGGTGGGGGGCGAGGGGTTAGTGATATATACAAATAATCGCAAATCCATACTTTTCGGGGTTGCTGAGATGAATTTTTAAAGTACAAGTGACACTCCGAATATTTTTAAAGTACAAGTTCGGCCTGCTTTGGGGTGGGAGGCACACAAATATTATCTACTATCTGAAAAAAATACTGAGGGGGCAAGACACCCCTAGAACCCCTAGAGAAGGGGTGATACATATGTTAATATCAAAATATATTAATAAATGGAAGTCGGTTTGGAACGATCTATATATACTATACAGTATATGTTTATAAATTAAGGTATAAAAATGAAAATAGACGTGAATTAACGAGGCACTTCCAAGCATCTTAGAAATTTAAAACTTGGTACCAGAGAAGCTGATGACTTCACGATCCCTAGAAAAATAAAAAATTTTCAAAATACCCTGAGGGGGGCTGACTATCTCAAATTTCGGGCTCAGCATAAGAACGCAGTCAGATATATTTATCCAAAACGATAACCTATAGGTTTCATGGGCTTAAAAGTTTTCTGAAAGTCCTCATTTTTAACCCCCTCTCTCAAATCAAGATGGCGACACAATCTGCCAGACAGGCTAGAAAATTGAAATTTCAGCCTGTAACCGGCGGAAAAATTACGTGTTTAAATTTTTCATTTTTACCCCCGAAAAATATTGAAATATGGAATAAATTATAATGATGGTTTAGACCTTCCTTTCAAGGTATGTTGCAAAACGGTAAGTGGTACCACAAAACGGATGGCACAACCTCTGTTCAATTTGGAGTAATCTACAACTTTGCCCCTATGATGTTTTGTTGTATCTCTATCCCTTATACATTAAATTTGGCTCTATTTCTGGATTGTATGTAAATTTTGCACTTTTTACACGCATAATTCGTAGTTTGATTCACTTATCCGAAAGATAGGATCATCAAATTCTACCTGAACATTGGCCCACCCAGTAGCTATATGTGAGCCAAATTCTATGTTTGTAACTGTCACGTATGTATCTGAAAAGTAATGCACTGTGAGAAAACATCCAAATTTCATCCTATTCAACTTTTTAAACTCTATCTTACCCATAAAAAGATGAGATAAAAGAACATATCATAGGACCAGGACCGTTATCGTACAATCCGTTTGTCGATATGACGTACCGTTTAGAGTAGTTAATCTTTAAATGAAGCTAAAAATGCACAAACTTTCGTATGTTGATCTATATTTATTCACTGAAGTCGATTTGTAGCGATCTAGAAAGGGGGTGTGTGCCTTTGTAATTAATACTTTACAAATCAATAATGACTCTCAGCAGGAGGGCATCTATTGTAATCAGTACTCCCCACATTGACTTTGACTGGCAGAATGAATGGGGTCCTTCTCTAACTCCTGTGTACCATTGTAATGAATAATTTCCTTCTCAATTTGACTGTCAGAAGGCTAGGGAGTATGTATTTTTTTTCAAAACTCTTTTACTCGATTGTATTTGGCAGTAGGCAAGGGTGCCCGCCATTATAAACAAATTTACCCATCTAAAAAGTAACTGACGATAGGCATAGTGGCCTGCTGTTATAATGGAAACTCACCAACTCTGTGTGACTGGCAGTAAGCTGACTGACATTAGAAAAAGGGGCCTGCCAGTATAATGAATATTCCCAACTCTATTGTGAATGGCAGTAGGCAGGTGGATCTGCCTTTATAGTCACAACTCTGCAACTCGCATTTTACATTGGAAACTACGTATGTGAACTTCCCTATGCTGTTTTTCGGATAACGTTAAGAGACATGGAATTTAAAAGAATCTTATTCACTGCATGTACAGTAATTTACTTCGATATCTGAATACAATATAGAATACCGTAACGAAGCACTGGTCCATTTGCTAGTATAAAATAATGAGAACAGAGACTAGGTAAATCTGCAATATGCAACCATTTTCTATGTTGCTACTGGCCAGCTAAGTTTTCAATTGTTTCCGATACAGCTTCCATCATGTCTAGCCACTGGGCTGTCACCTGCTGTAGATGGGAGTGGTAGAATAACATCCACGGTATCCCGTGCTGGTCGTAAGAGGCAACAAAAATTGGCCGCAAGGGCTAAGGGAGTCTTCTGTTTTCACGCCCTTCATGGGCCTTGTCGTCATCTGTTACTTAAGGTAATGTTACAAACCTTTATCTATGCTAGTTTCTCTTTCCAAAATATGCATTTGGGAGTGTGGGTTAGCAGCCATGGGCCCTTAGCCGAGTCCTAGCATTGCTTCCACTTACTCTTTTATTTTCACGCCCTTTGTGGCCCTTGTCTTTCTCTGGCCGATATCATCATTTTTCAGTGTCGGACCCCTTCCTCTTTTCACCTCTGAGTAGTGTTAACAGGAGGTGGTTGCCCAGTTGTACTTCCTCTTAAATCAACAATCACCACCACCACCAACTCCTTTGGTAAATACAAGAAAATCGTGCATTTAGAAATTGGGTGACGCTTACATACCTTAACGCTTTTTGTCATATCTGTCCAGATAAATGGTCTAACCAATGTAGACTAATGGTTTTGTCACAGAAGTCAGTCTTGTTCAGAGGATACTGAAGGTCTGCATGCCACTTTTTGGCCTAACCTGAGGGCCTGCATTCCTCAAACCCCCTTTGCTTGCCATGCAAGACTAGGTTCAGTGGCTAACGTGCCAACGTTGGCAGAACTGCTGAGTATCTTGTGACAATGTCCGAGCCACGCCATATTGGGTCTCAAACTTATCTTTCGCCCACCAGGTTCAGAATCTTTACCACCCATTATCAGTCAATATCACAGACATTACCAACTGTGATACAATAAAATGCGATTGAATCAGGACCCCATAAAACTATCAGAAAGATTACGATGACCATGAAGAAACGGAGACAGACCTTCTATGGACACATTAAAAGGATGAACCGAGATGTTGGCCAAAAGAATATTCCTGCTGAAATAAAAATAGAAAATACAGTCTAGGTGGCTTACGCAGGTGCACAAGGACCTAGCAGAGGTAAGTGTCCAGGAGGAGGAGATACAGGACTGAATAACATTTAGGTACAGGTTGCGGGAATGAGGGATGTAACCAGAAAGCCCACTGACCAAGCTACAGCATATCTTGATGGAAGAGCAAGAAGGAGGAGCCAAAGACTCAAAGATCTTTGGAGAGAATGCAAAGAGAAGGGCATTAGTCTCTGTGACAGAAGGGCAGTAAAATATGGCTCACATATGGCTATATCGATGAATGAATGAAAATGAAATAAAATAATTTATCTTCAACTCCCAATCCCTGCACAAATTACCAGCCATCACTAACAAGGATAAACATAATTACACTGGCAAAATGATATGCCCCTTCCCCTTCAATTCCTGTGTTTACTGTGCATCCTTGTCACTTTTGACCTATGAAGTGTCACTGTGAGCCAGTTCTGTCCAGACTAATCGAGTGTCCCTAAGAGTTACTATCTGCGTCTGACGAGAAGACACAGCAGCTTGTAAGTATGGCAAGAGTAACAGATACTCCCTACAAACATCAGCCGTGCCAGATAATGCGAGCTCTCTCAATCAGTGCATATTCCTTAATCAACTGCTCATTGTGCAGCATATACAGTACATGTGTAACTAAGGCATAATTGCTCTACCACTTCAAAGCTTCACGACAGCACCTCAATTCACAAGAGTCGTCCCGGAAGAAACAGATGTTTTATATCAGGTCACGAGACCTCAGATGGGCATATGAGCGGTAGCCGTACACCTCTTAACCCGCATTCATTCGACTTTTTGCCAGACGACCATAGTATATTGATGTTGTAGCAACGAAAGAGCACAGAGCTGTGGGATGTCTGCAGTGGAGCCACCAAGAACTTACCTGCACTGCAGAAAAGTAAGTTCTACTCTTTTCCACTCTTCAACCTTTTGAACTTCATTATTACTAAGTTGTGGTTGGAGTCCACATCTGCTCCTACGAAAGAATTGCAATCCAACATTAGGATCAGAATCTCTGACTAACCATAATCTAGTTTATCTTTCATTGTTTCCAGATCTTGTCATGTACATTTGTCCTTTGTGATTTAATAACAATGTGTTGGCAAGGACTAAATTATAATCAATACAGAGGTCTACTGGTCACTTTCCTACTTCATTTCCTTTTTCTAGTCAATACTCTCCATTTCCTTTTTCTTGTCAATACTCTCCATCACCTTCTTTTCCTTGGCCTACTATAGTATCCCATTTTCCTATCACAATGGTTAGATTTCCCTACATCATCTATCTTCATCACCTGCTAAACTAGAAGATACTGTATGTATACTTCCTACCAGAAAAAGTGCCCATCTGAAAAATTTGGAAGTCCCCACGTATGAACAAAATAAAGGATTTCTTGGTTATTTACTACATGAACATTTATCTACACTTAATTAAAGGATGTATTTCTATGTTTTTTGAAAGTGTTAAAATTATATTTGTTACAAACTGCCCTAAAAAGTACTATGCAAATTTACTGTCAACATTAGTGTAGGACCAACATATTATCAATCAATCAATCAATCAATCAATCAATCAATCAATCAATCAATCAATCAATCAATCAATCAATCAATCAATCAATCAATCAAATCACTACTGATCTGCATTTAGGGCAGTCACCCAGGTGGCAGATTCCCTATCTGTTGTTTTCCTAGCCTTTTCTTAAATGATTGCAAAGAAATTGGAAATTTATTGAACATCTGCCTTGGCAAAGAGTCTCCATGACTCTTTGCATGCTGCATGCTGGCCTTTGGTCACAGAGGTCCCGGGTTTGATTCCCGGCAGGGTCAGGAATTTTAACCATAATTGGTTAATTCCGCAGACAAGAGGGCTCGGTGTATGTGTCGTATTCACCATCATTTCATCCTCATCACAAAGCGCAGGTCGCCTACGGGAGTCAAATAAAAATACCAGCATCTGGCAAGCCAAACTGGTCCTTGGACACTCCCGGCACTAAAAAAAAAAAAAAAGCCATACGCTATTTGAAAGAGTAAAACAAAAAATATTAATTTTGAACTACTACAGCATGGGATGATATACATATTGATTCCCTATGGGAATCTACACTTATTGTCTAGATGGCAATCTCAGCATCTATATCATCTGATGGCCAGGCAGGCATCAATTTTTGAAAATGAGAAAGTCTCTCATCGTGCACTGGCACTGCTGGTGGCTCCAAGTAGCCTACGCAATGGCCTCCACAGTATCCACTAGCCATGCATTCTGGTAGGTGTGTTATTTACCAACTGATGAGCCCAACTTAGCACATTGCAGCAAAACGCTAGCAACCAGGAATGAATTAGCTGGAAAATTTATCATTTCCAATAACAGACCAACTATATTGGTACAGCATGAGATGCAGTGTAATAAAGTCTGGTTCTCCTGTACAACAGTACGTTCATTTTTTGAGTCAGAAAGTGTATACCTAGGAGGATACTGGCTTGGTGTCTATCCAGACAATTATAATTCTATATGCTGGTCATATATGGCCGATTGATTGAACGGACAAGTGCACTGGCCTTCAGATCAGAGGGCCCCGGGTTCAGTTCCCAGTCAGGCCAATTCCTCTAGCACGGGGACAAGTATTTGTGTTCGTCTTAACAAACATCTCTTCGTCTACATGCAATACACCACACTAATTTACAAACCATCGCAGGAACAAGCAACAAACAATAGTGAATACATCTCCCCACATAATTTTGACGTAAGGAAGGGGCTCTGGCCGTAGAACTGTGCCATATCAACATCATGTGCCAACCTCAAAAAATACGAAAAAATACCAGAAAGAAGTAGTTATGCTAGTCATAGTAACTTAACTTTCCCTTTGCCCTATATTCATTATTTGAAACTCCTGCATTTACCCTCAAAGACGTTTTGTTAATAATTCTTTAATAGCCTAATCAGAAATCAGAAATCCTACTCTTCCCACCAATGTACTTCAATTATCCCAATTAATTTACATGGTCTGGCTCCATGGTTAATTGCCATGCTGGTCCAAGGGGTCCCGCGATTGATTCCCGACCGGGTCACGGATTTTAAACTTCATTGGTAAATTCCTGTGGTTCGGGGTCTGGGTGTTAGTGTAGTCTTCAACATTACAATTCATCTTAGCTAAGACCCCATCCTCACAGACGCTGAGGTCGCCTATAAACCATCAACTCGAAAGACCAATAAAAGGACTTTCCGGAGGCCATACGCCATTATTATTACCCCAACTACATGTAACTTTATTTAGTCTATCCATTATGCTTTTTAGAATTTCTAACATACCACAACAAATCAGACTGCCAACATTCGCTGCTCCATTTCACAGAACATCAGTAGGCCAATTCATCTTTCTGATGATTGCTCTTTCTTGTGTATTCACCACGTAGAGTGACACAGGGGACGGAAATTTGAATGACAACAAAATGGAACAGGAAGGGCTAGGAGCAGCAAAATATCAACAACAGCCTTAATCAACAGAAAACTGGTCTGCTGAACAAAGCAAGGTATAAGAAGTTAGATTTGTTTCAGACATTTGTGTGTATAGGCTATTTAAATTTCAATGTTTATCAACACAAATAGCTTCTGGCGAGAGCACTAAATGTAGCCACATTGGAACCCACCCTTCTAGAGTGGTGTGAAAATGGAAACCTCGGAAAAACATCTTCAGGGCTGCCTACAGTGAGGTTCGAACCCACTATCTCCCAAATGCAATGAATGGCAACTAACATCTCACAATTCTGATTATCAACAAGGACAGAAGCTGACTATCAGTGTAAAAATCAAAGACAATGTTTACCAGTTTACAGTACTTTTTATGAAGGGTAAATATTAAGGAACAGAGGCCTATAATGTATGCCATTTACCATGATGGTCAATTTGTGTGAAATGTCAGAGTATTAGCCTGTTTGCAGTAGGCCTACACATAAGGGGTTAGGCTTTGTTTATGTGTGGCCAAGTTTTAATTCATCACCAATGATCAGAAGAAAGCATATATGCCGACAATAAGGGTAACTGACTGAATACTGTTACTGTTACTTAATGAACAATTAATTTACCTTTATCAAGGTTTATAAAAAATATTTCTATCATAATGTTATCAACTGCCTGTGCACTCGGCATCATCCACCACCCCTAATATTTCGCATGGCGTTGGGGCTTAGACATCCAAGGTGTGTATGGAGGCCTACATATTAATTGATTGGCATTGGTCTTAATGGTCAGTTTCTTGTGAAAAACAGAAAACCTGTCAGATGAGCAAAGCAAGGGGTAAGAATTTAGACTTGATTTAGGCATGTGTGGGTACCGGTATAGGTTATGTATATTTCAATGTTTATCAAGACAAGTATATAGGTTCTGGTGAGAGCACTAAATGCAGTCACGTTGCAAACCACCCTCCTAGAGTTTTAACAATGGAAGAGATTGCCAGGGAAGATGAAAGAGAAATATGAAAAACAGTAGCAATACTGGACTCAAGTTTTCTACGGTCGTCATATGTTGTGCATATTATGACTCTGAGGTTAGATTACTTAAAAAAAAAAAAAAATACATATCATATCGTAATATCTGCAACCATTTATACCATACGGAACCAATTACACCTTCTGTCATCAGATTTTTAGAAAGAAAAAACGCGGACACTTCTGTAGTTATATGAAGGGTTCTCTAGTATTTTCGTAATTGTTGATCGAATTTGGACAATCACAATTCCACAGTACTTCTGCCTCCATATAAATAAAGGACTGACAACCAAGGTGAGGGATTTCCCAGATTTTTTTTTTTTTTTTTTTTTTTTTCCAGCGGCTTTAGCACGTGTTTCTCAAGTGTGTACCGGTACTGAAAATGTAGGCTACGGTAAAAAGTACATGTAAGTCAACTGGCGGTACATATTCAATCCATACAATTTTCGGGTAAAATGGGCAATTGACTGAATACCGTCTCTTTCCTGAACCTACTTCATATTGTTTATTCCTTAATCAAAATATATGAGAAAAAACGGTAACCACATACGTTATCAACCGCCTGTTAGTTTCTACTATAAAAATAGATATGCAAGAAGTCATGCAACTACAGCTTCTTATATCAAAATCAAATTGGTCTACTTACCGTGCTCATACGGTGAAAATGTTCCAGCGTCAATATTTATATATGGATCAATCTTGATGGATGTCACATGAATGTTACAGCATTTTAGTATTGTACCGAAAGAACTCGCAATCACGCCTTTGCCCACACCGCTAATCACACCACCAGTTACTAGAATGTATTTCATTATTCCTTTCTTACAGTGTTCTTGATTAATTCACTAATTTTCATCCCATCCAAACTACCTGCAAACTACCATGCCACACATGCATCCAGGAGTAGAGCGTACCTGGGAGAGAATGCGCGGCAATGATAAGCAGGTTGGCCAATATTCAGATATCTAATTCCACTGTGAAATACTCCTACAAGTACATCAAGTCATAACGATCATCTATCAACTCTCCATTTTTGGAGATAATTTGCAGGAGCACCATAATGTGAACGTATCCATTTTGCATAGGTTTCGAAAATATTCTTTTTCTTACAGCAAATGCGTGTTTCCACGTGTAATTTACTCGAAGTCAAGGTGATGAAGTGAAATATTATAAAAATCATTTTTTTGTTTATGCCAGAAGTCAAAATCTCTTCGTGGTATATCTTTCATGATAACGATAACTGATTACAAATCACTCGTATTAGTGACTAAATGACAAAATTGGTGACTATGAACGTCGCACACTCACGGCATCCGCATGATCGATATTCAAGAGGATTGAAATCGATCTAAGCACGTCAGCTGTTATTCTAGTAAATTTTGACAGCTCCCGTCAGCTCTTCTCATTGGAGGAGATACTAGGCTTGGATTGAAATCTGGATGGCCTTCAGATGATTTCAACATGTGCTCAGACGCTAAAGATTATCATTTCAAACCGCGGGTGTCAAAGCTTACCCGCCGTAAGCGCGGTGCCCTTGCTAGAAATACCCGTTCACGAGGGCATAAGTCCCTTCTCAGTTGGCTTGTACCGGTACTTCCCCACGTTGCTGATTCGGGCAGTGCACGCCTACCGGTGATAGGCTCCAGTTACCTGTTTTGGTCTACAAGTAATGCTTGAAACCATGGCCATATCCAGGAACTTTTTCGCGGGAGGGGGAGTGGCTTCCGAAAACAAAAACTGTACGGTAGTGACAAATATGTTTAGTTTCAAATAGATTTTAAGAAAGGAAAGTGTAAAATAGTTTTAGAGCAGTACCTTTTACAACTTAATGGGTTAAGTGAAAAGGTAAATTCATAGCGGTCTGGTGGGTAGCGCAATGCGATACGAAGATATGTAACTTACTTTGTTTAAAAATGGAGGTAACTATGTTTCACTCTAGTATTAAAATATTTAGAGGTTAGTTTGATTCTTTTTTAAAAAAGCTTCGAGCGGCTCGATAACATAAAAATATTTCTTTATCGAAAGTATTTTTTTAAAATATGCCATCTGAGTGCCATATTTAATAGTTTGTTCTTGTGTACATATTCATTTAGAGTGATTATTAAAGTTCCTTTGATTCTTCTTTCAATTGGGCATATACTGTATACTTGGGCCACGTTTGTTCAACCATTGGGCTTGGATCTTAGCCCAGTATTGTCGCATCTTCTTCCGGTGTAACTGCTTTCTTTACTCTGAAATTCATCATAGTTTTTTCTAAAAACCACGGCCTTTCTTCAGGATATGTCTCACAGCCTGTCTGTTTTCAAGTCGGTTACCCCAATTCTTTTAGGTCCTTCTCAATCTCCCTTAGCCCTGTGGTACGGAATTTCTTGTCTCGATCGAGCGAGTGGCAGTGTGGTTTGGGTCACGTAGTTATCAGCTTGCATTCGGGAGATAGTGGAGGCTCAAACCCAAATATCGGCAGTCCTGAAGATGGTTTACCGTGATTTCCCAGGCAAATGGTGGGGCTGTGCCTGTATCTTAATTAAGGACACGGTGATTTCCTTCTCACTCCTATTCCATCATCGCCATAAAACCTACCTGTGTCGGTGTGACGTCAAGCAAATTGTAAAAATGTCTTGTTTTGCCAGAAGGTTAATATGCGGTTGGCCAGTCTGTTGGGAGACGATCTTGTCATATGATCACAGAAAACTACCCTCGATTTTCCTGGCACAGGCAGAGAACCTCTCTTTCAGGGAATAGAGCTCTGAAGTTTGACGTCTCCGGTATTCCCCACCATCCAGTACCGGGCCTCGGATCATTCTAAGAACTCACTCTCTGATTTCCAGTACTTCAATGAAGCCTTTCCTCCATCCTTCATGCCAGACAGGGCTTCCGGGCGGATGCCTGTTGTGCTTCAGCTTCAGATTACGTCTCGTTCTGCACAGACCGCTATGGATTTACCATTTCACTTAACCCGTTAAGTTTCAAAAGATACTGCACTAAAACTGGTTCACACTTTTCCTTTTGTAAAGTCTATTTGAAACCATACATACAGTATTTGTTGCTGTAGATTTTGTTTTCGGAAGCCACACACGAGAAGACAGATCAGTTCCATTCTCGTAGAGAATTGTTCATATTTTTTACAGGCCTACCTAATATTTTTAATTTTTCGAAGTTCCTTTTAATCAAAATATATTTTATTTAGTACTATTAAAGTATAATATACCGGCAATTTTCATAAAATTTGTGGGTATGTTAGTGATGTTGGAATAAAGAACTCGTGAGATCACAATCAAACTACAGTATTGTACACCGAGCGGAACGGCCTCACGTGTTAACGCGCTGCGGCTTTGCATTCGGAAGAGGAGTGGGTTCGACCACACCGTCGGCTGTCCTGAGAATAATTTTATGTGGTTTCCCATCTTCACTTCCAGGCAAATACCGAGACATTTCCTATTCATAGGCCACAGCTGAGTTCTTCCACTTTCTCACCCAATTTCATTCACCATCATTCTTTTCATCTTCCTCAGCTACCCAACTAAGATTGGCGTCAGGAAGGACTTCCGGCAGTAAAATCATGCCATATAATTTAATCTCAATTCATCCCCGACCCATATCAGGAAACGGGACTAAGGGTAGACATACATCACGAAGAAACTCTCACCATGCACAACTAACAAGTTAACCAGTAATCAGAACGATGCGATAGTAAGACTTAGGTTACCCAAACACGACTTCACACCGACTAACATTGCTACATTTATCCATTTCGTTTACTACAAATATAACCCTGTAGGTGGGGAAAACAAAAAGAACTAGAATGAGTACCGGTATGCTAGCAAAATATGTCCATCTTCTGTTGGAGTTTTGCACAAATGTCTGTATATCTGAATCTCTATTACGTCTGTTGGGTTTTCCTTCGGCTAGGGTTTCTCTTTGCGAGCCTTTGTTTTCCTGCTTCTGAGTCAGGGAATGGTCTTTTGTTAATAGGCTGACTTAGGTAAGGGTTTTACAAGTGCAATTACTCTAAGGAAAATTCAAAATGATGAAATGTTTTGGTGATCACCTTGAACTGTTTAAAAATAAGCTTCATTTAAAAGCATGGATGCGCGAAAACTATTCAAGACGAAGTCTAGTAGCAAGCAAAGGTAAGCAAAGGACAGGAAAGTCATCGCCGTACAGGCCGTGAAGGCCCTTGAAGGGGGAGGAAGGTTTCCACTATCCGTAACCTCGGCACACCCAGCCGCCTTTGCCTCCGGGATTTAATCTGGTACTCATTTTTGGTGAAAGCTCAGAGCTAGGCGCACCTCCAGAAGTGGAAATCTTGTAGGCCTATATTAAATATTCGACTTCCTGACGGGGAACCGAACCCATGTCCTTTCGGGTGAACCGAGCACACCTTTACCAACTCGGCCGCGCAGCCCCTGAAGTCCAGTAGAACATCCTTAAATGTGAGACTAAAAATGGAATATTTTGTTTGCTAAAACTAATCGGTTATTTGAATTCTTTACTATCGACTCTGTTTTAAGCCCACCTCCTTGGCTGAATTGTCATCGTAGTGGACTTAGTTTCATACGACCCAAGGTTCGATTTTGGGCCGGGCTGGGAATTTTAGTCACGTTTGGTTAATTCCTCCACCTCGGGGACTAGGTATTAGCGGTCGCTTTAATACAGCACACGCAACATATCACATCATTAACCACAACATAAACACGCAATAGTAATACATCACTCCACATAGGCTTGGCATCTCGAGGAGCATCCTACCGTAAAACGGGGCTTAATCCACATCAGCGCCGAGCCGAGACAATCGGGGAAAAGGTCAGATAAATAGAAGAATCTCTTAAATATACCTGAAAAATTATTCACAAGAGTTGATAACAAATGTGTAAAAAACTGAAGACAAAAATGATCGTCAATTTTAGACTTATAACCATTCAGATTTTTAAGTAGGCTATTTCAATATGTATAATATTAAACACAGGTCATGTTTAGAGAGAGAGGAATGTGTTTTACGTTTGTCCTTGTATCCTCTTTCTGTTACTCTTTCTTCCCATGCTGACATATCATTATGTTCGTCCTATTGTGTACACGATTTGATTTGACACTTGTTTGCTTCTTACCTATACTAATTAAATTAAGACCGAGCTCGATAGTTGCAGTCGCTTAAGTGCGGCCAGTATCCAGTAATCGGGAGATAGTGGGTTCGAGCCCCACTGTCGGCAGCCCTGAAGATGGTTTTCCGTGGTTTCCTATTTTCACACCAGGCAACGGGGCTGTACCTTAATTAAGGCCACGGCCGCTTACTTCCACTTCCTAGGCCTATCCTATCCCATCGTCGCCAAAGACCTATCTGTGTCGGCGCGACGTAAAACAAATAGCAAAAAAAAAAAAAAAAAAATTAAGGCAACAGACTTCATGTTTTCCGTTTTCTGTTTTAGAAGACGCTAATAAAATGCTCAAGCAAAAATGTTTAGAATGAATAACTTGGTGTAGAGTGAAAATAAAATTGAATGATGGTGCAAAATATATTAAGAACGTTAAAAACAAACAGTCCGAATAACTCACAAAATTAAGAAGCATTTATGGTTTTAGTAAATTTGTTAACTATATTCAAAGAAAAACGTAAGGATGGCACAGATTTTATAGGTTCAATTCAATTATTTATTATGCAAATGCTTGGTTTCATATTACAAATCTATTGTATTTCAAAACTCGTATTTGTTTAAATTTGTCAAGTTCGTTTTTATTTCCGGGGGTGCTTGAATCCCCTGACCTCCCCCCTGGGTTCGGCCTTGGTTGAAATATACAGCTCCATAAGCTCCATAACAATTTACACAGTAATTGTTAGTGTGTGTGTTTGTATTTGTGAACTTTAGTATCAGCACGGTTGCTTGATGCCTTTGCTGGCGAGATGTAGTGTTTACCGTGCACTGTGTCTTTTGATATGGGCTAGAATAAATTTGTTACTTTCATTGACCTGTCTCAGTCTCATCCTTTGCTTTGACAATATGAAAGTGACCGAGGTATGAGCGATTCTAGTAATACCGTTCCTTATGCAGCCAGTCGCTGCTATGAATGGTGCGAAAACATCGGTCATACGGTCGGTTGGTGCATGCATTTCAGTGGGCTTGGCAGACTGATATGTAATAGCAACTTCTGGCTCAGTGAGGAAAGCATCGGGAAACTAGTTCGCTCTTCATTTCCCTAGTACGCCTCTTCAGTGACACCTATGATATCTATGACAGCTGTTGGTGGAGCTGTAGAGGATGAAACCAGCCTTCGGGCTGAATGCCCAATATTGAAGAGAAGCTTGAAGATATGTTACTTTTATCATAGCCCATTTTCTTTTGGTAGTGTTATTACCAATGCCGGCCCCGTGGTGTAGGGGTAGCGTGCTTGTCTCTTACCCGGAGGCCCCGGGTTCGATTCCCGGCCAGGTCAGGGCTTTTTACCTGAGGGCTGGTTCGAGGTCCACTCAGCCTACATGATTAGAATTGAGGAGCAATCTGACGGTGAGATAGCGGCCCCGACCTATAAAGCCAAGAATAAGAAATTTGTTAAAACCTTTGTTTGGAGTGTGCCGAGAGGATTCGTCGTGCTGACTACACGACACCTCGTAATCTGCAGGCCTTCGGGCTGAGCAGTGGTCGCTTGGTTGGCCAAGACCCTTCAAGGGCTGTCGTGCCATGGGGGGGTATTACCAATGATAATCAGTGCCTAACAGAGGTCAAAAGAAGAATTGCTATGGCAAAACAAGTGTTTCAAAGCAGGAAAACTCTATTGTTAAATAAGCACACAGGAATTGAAACCAGAAAGAAATTTGTTAAAACCTTTCTTTGGAGTGTGCTAACTTGCGGTTGTGAGACCTGGACTTTGGGAAAACAAGCACAATCAATACTAGAAGCTGCGGAAATGTGGTTCTGGGGAAGTCTGACAGGGGCTCAAGGATTGATGAATATGGGCCCGTAGCCCAGAATTTGTAAAGACCACTTAACTGGTGCTTTCTTGTAAAGGGGCATTGTACCTGATTTTCTTTGTTATTTTCCCCTAGTGGAAACTGTTTAACATTTTCTCTTGGTTGTGTACCTGATTTAACTTCTTGTTATTTGTTGTACGCTCAAAATTCTACGTCACCATTTTTAAGTTTTGAAAATATAACCTTGTTGAAATTTTAATTCATCTTTCGAACTTGTAGTTAGACCCATTCCAGCCCGCATCTTCTTTCACCTCCGCCTACCACGGATATCTCCGTAACAATAATAATAATAATAATAATAATAATAATAATAATAATAATAATAATAATAATGCGACGGCGTAAACACGTAGATGCTACCAGACTGGTTGCCCGAGGAATAATAGTCTTGGCTTGTTTTTCCCCGTTCCGTCAACGGACGGCCAATCGTTATGCGCCTCTCTCTAGCTCGAAATTCCTCAGCTCGAGAGCAGACTGGATCTCCAACAGTTCCAACATCGGTTGCTATATATAGCCCAAAGGTCACTGCAGAAGAGTTTAGGATAGTGAGGAGTGAGGTTGTTCTCCGTCACTATCCTTACCGAGCCAGACGGTGCTATTGTATGTAAGTTTTAGTGTATATCTTTCTGCCAAGCCCATTGAATTGTATACACAAATGTACAAAGTATATGTATAATGGTGTATAATGTATGTATAATGGTGTTACTAGCATCGCTCATACCCTAGTCACTTTCATATTGTCAGAGCTAAGACTGGGGACGAGAGAAACGAATTAAAGGAACTTACTTGTTCTAGCCATCTTTTGGCACAGGCCAGAGTAAAGTGTAGCTTCCACCGAAGTCCCAGTCAACATCCATGGCTGTGACAATGTGGAAGTTGCTGGGGTATGGGCAGTGCTGAGTAATGACATTCAGAGCATTAGTAGTGCATCTGAGTGTTATAAAAGGTGCTGCTCATAGGGTCAGTCGTGCTGCAATAGTACTTTCTGACCCAGTGAGGAAAGCAATGGCAAACTACCTCACTCCTCATCTTGCCTAGTACGCCTCATTTTGGTGCTGCCATTGGTTTTTGGGGTTTACTTATAACTGCATAACCTTTGGTGGTGCTATTTGAGGATCCAACCACCCTCTGGGCTGATGACCTAACAGAGACAGACTTGTTCTAGCCCAAGTAGGTGCACAGTAAACATTGTACCCCATCAGAGATGGATCTGGGCAACCATCCCCGTTAACGAAGCATAAAAACTTCTCATTCGGAAGGTTAAAAGAACTACAAACTACAATACAGTTTATACAGAAGCAATCATTGCATAACAATTTGTTGTTTCTTGGCTGTTGGATGATCCTCGGTCACGAACTGGTCGTGTGCCAGAAATCGTGCCGAGGACAAACTCATGACCTGGGCCACGGGGAAACGTGTGGCTCGACTGGAAAGAAGCCAGTTCCTCTAGAATGCTCTTGGCGTTTAATTTTGTTCGTCTGACAAACCTAAATAAGTAGCCAAAAACTATAGAAATGAAATGACTTTTTTTTTCTCTACGCTTTGAAATTTTGCCTAGTACTTCCTATTTTTCTTAGATTAGGTATACAGATGTCAATATTTGTCTGTCCGTTTGGTTGCTTGTGTGAACATCACGGGAGAATGGCTCGTCCGAGTTTCTTGAAACTTGGTACTTAAGTTCAGCGATATCCGGGAATGCACTAGCATATATTAAATTTAATTAGTATACAGCTGACTTAGCAATATTAAGGGGTCAAAACAGCAAATGTCAAATTTCTCCGTTAATATTAACTGTATAAAAAAAAAGTTACAATTTAGACGTTGTGTAAAATATAATTCTCGATCTTTTGTGTTTTGTACCGTATACTTTTCCCTTAGGAATATTCGGATGTATTCGTGATTATTACATTTTCACAAACTTGCAAATTATCTCCAGAAATATTTGTACCATCTAAAACCTGTCCATAACAAATATTATAGAACTAAAATTTCCTAGTATTTATGTTTAAAACATTTTTGCCGCACGGGTTACGATAACAGAGATTTTAACGAATTTACATTTTTAGTGCCAAGTTCGTCAACGCCGCTTACATCGAAATATTGTTCAGTTGTCATAGTAATGAGTTAAATGTTGATGATGGCCGTTGTTATCATGATTGTTTTTGTGAGATACAAAATCGGGTGGTCATCAGCCGATTTTGAACAGAATTATCTTTCTGAAATGAGAGGAAAAACGTGAAGAAGAAGAATACGAGGAAAGGGAGTCATAAAGAGAGGTGGAAATGAAATATTTCCTTCATTTCGGATGCTCTAATATCGCCGAGCCGTAAGAAAAAGAAATGCGGTGGTCTACAATATCTTAAACCCAAAGAACATTACAAGGACTGTTGTTAATTGCGATGCATTCTCTCTTCGGCTACCTCTCACCTCCGCTCGATGGCATTACCACTGCAATTGCTCAACAATTCAACTGTTCAGCAGGTAGCATATATAGGCCTATGTACACACAGTGATAGTACAACTAGCGAAACGCCGAAATAACCTATATTATTACTTTTTTCAGAAAATTTATTTCGTATGGTAAAGGTAGACGCTAGGTTTTCCATATTGGATACTTTTCGCATATATTGTGCACAGTACTTGGGAAATCGAAGAGATTTTGTTACCGGGAAGTTCAATGAATCACCTGTGCTGACGCTCCCCGAAAAATTGGATGTGCCACCTGTGCATGAAGAAGCAAGTCCATAATAAGAGAGGCGAGCTGGAGGCAAAGTTAGATGCCCATATAAGTGTACAGTAATTATTGCGGGAAGCTCTCCAGTGTCCATTGTCTGTACTCATTTACAAGCGAATGACGGTACTACCAACTGTTATCTGGAGTAGTATAAGTGGATGGTTCTGCGGCCGCCTCCGCCTCAGGCCCTCCGCAGAGGCCTCATCCTCCACCTCCTCCCCACGCTCTCGGAAGAGGCCTCCTCCTCACTCTGGCTAAGAGCGTGACCCTAACCTCACATCCGCCAACTTGGAGGGGCTTAACCTAACTTTTTATGCGTAAGAGAGCTAGCCTAACCTCATGGAGGGGCTTAACCTCAGTAATACAGCCGGATACCCTTCCTGACGCCGAAGAGCGCGACCCTAATCTCATATTCGCTATCATGGAGGGGCTTAACCTAACTTCTAACGAAGAAGACAGCAAGCCTAACCTCATGGAAGGGCCTAACCTCAGTTTTATGGCCGGATGCCCTTCCCGACGTCAATTGCACAATAAGGCGGCCATACATGATTCCTTATGAGACGCCTTAAGGGTGCTTGCGCAAGAACTTTTGACACGCAAGACAGTTAGCCTAACCTTATAGAAGGACCTAACCTCAGTTTTACGACCGGATGCCCTTCTCGACGCCAATTGCACAAGATGGCGGCTATACATGACTCCTTATGAGACGTCTTAAGAGTGCTTACGCAAGATGGTGGCTGCAAGATGGCTGCTAAATATAGGCTCTTATGAGACTCCCTTGGGATGCTTGCGCAAGATGGCGGCTATACATGGCTCCTTATGAGACGCCTTAAGGGTGCTTGCGCAAGATGGCGGCTGCTCTTATGAGGCGGCTTAAGGGTGCTTGCACAAGGTGGCTGCTGCTCTTATGAGACACCCTAAGGATGCTTGCGCAAGATGGCGGACACAAGATGGCGGCTATACACGGCTCCTTATGAGACACCTTAAGGGTGCTTGCGCAAGATGGCTGCTGCTCTTATCAAGAAAGCTAGATTAGAGGCTAACGTGCCGTGCTGGTTCAATTCATTAAAATTGGGGCTTAAATGCAAAATGTTAAATATCTCGAAAACGGTGCGTCGTAGAAGAAAACGGACAAATTTGTTCTGCCTAATACCCAGGTTCACAGTATCAGGAACATGGTAGCGTAAGGTAAAAGTAGTCTAATGATGAGATCAACGGTTCGGTTCCTACTTAGGCCCTTTGGCATTGACAGCTATCTAATTCTACAAGATGGCGGCTATACATAGCTTCTTATGATACTGCTAAAGGGTGCTTGCACAAGATGGCTGCTGCTTTTATGAGACGCCCTAGGGATGTTTGCACAAGATGGTGGCTATACATAGCTTCTTATAAGACTGCTTAAGGGGGCTTGCACATGATGACTGCTGATCTTATGAGACGCCCTAGGGATGCTTGCGCAAGATGGCAGCGACAAGATGGCAGCTATACATAGCTCCTTATGAGACGGCCTAGCTGTGCTCACACAAGATGGCGGCGGCTCTTATGAAGAAAGCTAGCTTTGGCTGCTGCGCAAGATGGTGGCTGCTGTTATGCATGCGGTGGAGGGCAATTTGAAATTCCACGTGCTCTTCAATACTACGTTCTTTTTGACAGTGGCTATCTTTCATCATCAGAGCATCGTGCTGCCATCTTCAATTACTACCTTTGAAATGTGGTGGCGGCAATGTCCACGTGACAGCTGTCATCCACCACCTTTAATTAACAGAGCACCATACTGCCATCTTTAGCTACTACCTTTGAAATGTGGTGGCGGCAATTTGAAAAATTCTACGTGGTTTTGATAGCTGTTAGCCGCCATCGTTAAACAACAACGCATCGTGCAGCTATCCTCATCCTTATACATGTGGTAGAGGGCAATTTGAAATTCCACGTGTTCTTGTTTGTAAACAAAGCTACTTTCTTTTTGACAGCTCCCGTCTTTAATCAACAGAGCATCGTACTGCTATCTTTACAGCACTAAACCTCATACCTTTGAAATATGGTGGCGGGTAATTTAAAATATTCTACATGCTTTTTTGACAGCTGTAATCTTTAAAAAATGGCGGCTATACATAGGCTGTTAAGGCCTCATCCTTCTCCTCCTCCTCCTCCACCTCCTCGTCCTCCGCCTCCTATGTTAAGGTATAGCTTTATATCTCTATCGAACAAGTTTAAACCTGCATCGCGAAGGCAAGAGTGTGCAGCGATAACATCATTGCGCATGTTTAGACTTGCAGATCACAGAAGAAGTGATTGAATCATAAGACTAGAATCAAACACTGTACTCGATACAACATGCGTTCAGAACATTGTTTGACGTGTTCAGGTCACTAAATGATTAAGACTAGAATCGAACACTGTACTCGATACAACATGTGTTCAGAACATGTCAGGGGATTCCTTTGTTCTAAGATGATCAAATCACAAAAGATAGCAAGAACGAGACTAGGATCGAACACTGTACTCGATGTCGTTAACTTCAACATGTGATTAGAACATTGATTGATGTGTTCAGAACACTAAATAAGTGATTAAGACTAGAATAGAACACTGTACTCGATACAACATGTGTTCAGAACATGTCGGAGGATACCTTTGTTCTAAGAAGATGCATTCGAACAGAGAAAAAATAATAAGAATTCTGTACAGCTTGTGCAAGATAGCGGCTGTTATAACGTCCTCCTCCTCTTCCCGCTCGGTTAATGCATAGCTTTATCGAACATACAACGTGATCTTATGCATAAGGCAGTGCACATATTGCGTAGCCAACTTGCTCGGTAAACGATAATATTAATACAACAAAAGTACAACTTCAAATAATTTACCTTCTATCATTTGTCTTGTGCGAAAATAAAAAAACTACAGAAAAACTATAGTGCGTAGCCAACTCGCTCGGTAAACGATAATCTGATTTAGTTACAATAGAAAAAACATAGATTCAAACCTTGTTCTATTATCGCAAACACGGAAAGTGAAATTAAACAGAACGATTGGTGCTATAAGAAATATATTGGTTACATTTAAGCCCCTAGCAGTCGAACAAGTTATCGCATAAACACGTAACATGAAATATCAGTCAATCTGTTGGCATGGGTTACAAGCATGTAGCTCATGCGGAAAGTAAAATTAAACAGAACGCTAGTGCTATAACAAATACACTGCTTACATTTAAGTCCCCTAGCCGTTGAACAAGATATCACAAACATGTAACATGAAATATCGGTTCGGAAACATATTATTTCAATCTGTTGGCATGGGTTTCAAGCATGTAGCTTGTGCTGGAGAGGACTATTATGCAAGATGATTGAAAAACGCTGAACCGAAAAAATTATCGTGCTACACACATGATAGGGAATGGAACCCAGGGGTTACGTCTTATCAGAAGGACAAAAGGATGAAAGAACTCTTCCTCCACCTCCTCCTCCTGACTGCGTCCTCCTCCTCCTGACTGCGTCCTCCTCCTCCTCCTCCTCCTCCTCATAGGGCTAATGGGCTAAAGGGCTAACGGGCTGATGGGCTAAAGGGCTAAAGAGTAAAAGGGCTCTTCTACCGCCTCACCACGACCTCCTCCTTCTGGAAGTTAGCTGAAGTGGGTATATTTTTAACAGCAGCAACACACTCATCGATTGTTATTAGCAAGAACGCATCTACTGTGTTAAGTGTAGCAAATTAATCTTTATTGGTAAATGGTTTTGTGTTCAGAATCGCAGAAATTCTTGCCACACATAACAGGGAATGGAACCCAAGGGTCACGTCTTATCAGAATAACCTAATAAAATCCCCGACCTATTAGTAGTGCAATGAGTTGCATTTTTCTAACAGAAATCAGTATCTGCTTGATAGTTTTTAGGTTTGGAACACTGAACTTTCCAAGAAGGCAGCAGTGAGGTTAGCGATGTTCTGTTGTTGGATTTTTAATTCCGCGCTACGACATGCATAAGGTGGTAGCCTTGAGGTTTAGTGCCGTGAAGATGGCAACAGTGAGGTTAGCGATGTTCTATTGTCTTTAAAAGTGAGGTTTGGCAGACTGATATGCAATAGCAACTTCTAGTTTGGTGAGGAAAAAATTGGGTACCTACCTTACTCCTCATTTTCCTAGTATGCCTCTTCAGTATCGCCTAGGCTATCTGACACAACCCGGGAGGTAGTGGGTTTGTATCCCACTGTCGGCAGCCCTGAAGCCCTGAAGATGGTTTTCTATTTTCACATCAGGTAATTACCTTTCCACTCCTAGGTATTTCCTATCCCATCGGCGCCATAAGACCTATCTGTGTCGGTGCGACGTAAAACGAATATTGTAAATATATATATATATAAATGTGACAGCTCTTGGCGGAACTGTGGAGGATGAAACCATATGTGCGTATATATTTATTACACTATCCTGCAATAAATGATGTAATCAAACAGATGCTCTTTTATTGGGTAACAGCGTGAAAGTACGAGGCATTGTAACGTTTAAAAGTGAAATGGTTTTAATGAAGTTCGATTTTTTATTCTCCGCGAGTATCTCGCACCTCCATTTTAAAAATCGAATATTCGGAAGGAAACTGCGATATATACGCGAGTGATCTCTATGAGGGTTGGGTTGTCAGATGAATTACACAAGTAGTGAAGAACAGATGCTTGCAATTCTACTAAGTGGTATGTTCCGAGCTGTCAATGGAGAGATGGCGTGGAATGACGGTAGACGAATAAGATTGAGTGGTACCTTTAAAAATAAGGAAAGATCACAATATGAAGATAAAGTTGGAATTCAAGTTGGGGCAAATATTCGTTTATAGGAAGGGGAGTTAGGGATTGGAATAACTTACCAAGGGAAATGTTCAAAAAATATCCAGTTGCTTTGAAATAATTTAAGAGAAGGCTAGGAAAACAACAGATGGGGAATCTGCCACCTGGGTGACTGCCCTAAATGCAGATCAGCTTATGCTATTTTCTTCAACTTTATTCACCTTTGTAGAATAGGGTTACAGTCGTTGTTGATCTCTACAGCACGAAAAGGTTGAGAATAATCACGCCTTTTTCTGTAATGCTGTAATAGTTTCCTGGTACTGGACGTTGAGGTTCAAGGTGAAACATCTTGTGTGTTAATCACAAGAACCGGTTTCTTAGCCTGCCCCGTGTTTCACCGAGTCTCTGAATTTCCTTATCCAATTCGACCATAACCTAATATAACAGATTAAACCATGTGCGGCCTGTAATTTGTAAAATTATTTATTTCCAACACTTGCTGCTGCTTGTTTATGCATAGAGCATTTAGTATGGCAAGCGAAGAACCTTACTTGAAATTCATGCACTGTGGTGTATGATTCGTTTGAAATAGGAACATCAGCCCCAATATTACCTGTGTGTTTGTGTCTGTGATAATCTCTAAAAATATGCGTACCTAAACATTTTGGACCGAAGTTTGAATTAAACACTGTTACTATGACATCATTTTTATTGATTGAGTGTAGAAAATCTGGACGAAAATTATACTTTATATAATCAACCTGGTTTGGAATCGAGCCATTCAGCCTTAGTTTCTCCCCGGATCTCTCGGTACAGTTCATAGTTTGATATAGATTGCTAAAAATGTTGGTGAATTTGTAAAGCTAATTTAATAATATTGAATAGAAATTTATGTTCTTTATTTTTATTATTATTATTATTATACAAAGTGAAAGTTCTTATCTGCATTCAAATGAAAACTGCTACTTAGAAATGTATACATGAAAATCATCATCATCATCATCATCATCTGTTTACCCTCCAGGGTCAGCTTTTCCCTCGGACTCAGCAAGGGATCCCACCTCTACCGCCTCAAGGGCAGTGTCCTGGAGCTTCAGACTCTTGGTCGGGGGATACAACTGGGGAGAATGACCAGTACCTCGCCCAGGCGGCCTCACCTGCTAAGCTGAACAGGGGCCTTGTGGAGGGATGGGAAGATTGGAAGGGATAGGCAAGGAGGCCTTGTGGAGGGATGGGAAGATTGGAAGGGATAGGCAAGGAGGAAGGAAGCGGCCATGGCCTTAAGTTAGGTACCATCCCGGCATTCGCCTGGAGGAGAAGTGGGAAACCACGGAAAACCACTTCCAGGATGGCTGAGGTGGGAATCGAACCCACCTCTACTCAGTTGACCTCACGAGGCTGAGTGGACCCCGTTCCAGCCCTCGTACCACTTTTCAAATTTCGTGGCAGAGCCGGGAATCGAACCCGGACCTCCTCCGGGGGTGGCAGCTAATCACGCTAACCACTACACCACAGAGGCGGACATACATGAAAATACTTTCCGAAAATTGTTAGACTACATGGGAAGCACTTTGAACCGGACAATGTCAGTTGCGGACAGTACAACGCACAGTACATAAGGGAAACGTATGTAGAGTATTACCAAGAATTGAAAATTCTCCCTTAATGTGTGTCCTAACTCCTAACACTGCAACAACATTTGACCCTACGAAGTTTAAGTGTGTATGATTGTTACACCCTGATTGTGAATCTCAAAAGCTTCTTTAAATGGTTTGTAAAATGATGTACAATATTTAATATTAATTGCTGGCCTAGAAGGTGACATTAGCGATGTACCGTGTCTACCTTCATTTTACCACATCCTCTCCTCCTATAAGCTCCTATAAGTTTTTATCGTTATTACGGATTGTTGGTTAATAATGATCCATCTTCATTGCACCATTGGCACGTCAAAATTTATATAAGTACGGTTGTCGGTTGCCACTCAACAGTAATTTGTACAATACAATATATTTCTTACGTTTAAAACGGCCAGATACTGAATACAATTATTTTAATCTATTCAAGCGACATATCTAAAAGCGCTTAGTTTCTGAGAAAAATGTTGTTCTAAATATGTTAACTAACTGGTAGAGCATACGGTACAGTCTGGTGCCTGTCTAATGACCTTGCTACAGCTGAGAGGAGCGGACTGATGTTTTACATACATCGTCTAGCATGAATGTTTATATTATTTGGGTTCGGTCACAGCAGCACAGTCCGACTCGTTGGCTGAATGGTCAGCGTACTGGCCTTCTGTTCAGAGGGTCCTGGGTTCGATTCCCGACCGGGTCGGGGATTTTAACCTTCATTGGTTAATTCCAATGACCCGGGGACTGGGTATTTTTGCTGTCCCCTGCAACTCACACACCACACACAACACTATTCTCCACCACATTAACACGCATTTACCTACACATGGCAGATGCCGCCCACCCTCATCGGAGGGTCTGCCTTACAAGGGCTGCACTCGGCTAGAAATAGCCACACGAAATTAAAAAAACAGCAGCACAAATTACTCAGCTCCAACGATTTGTCTTTCACGACACGTGGTGGTGGTGATTATTGTTTTAAGATGAAGTACAACTAGGCAACCATCCTCTATATAACACTAATCAGAGGGAAAAATGGAAGGGATCCGACACTTCGAAAAATGAAGATATCGGCCAAAGGAAGACAAGGGCCACGAAGGGCGTGAAAATGAAAGACTCCCTAGGCCTCGCAAACCTAATAGCGTCGGGGTCGGAAAAGAACAAGAGTTGACCAAGGGAGGTCGGATAGGATAGATGATAGTGAGGAGCCTGGCACAAGTAAGTGGAAGCAATGCCAGGACTCAGCTGAGGGCCCCGTAGTCGCCAAGGCACGCTCCAAAGTTCAGAGCCCCTGAGGCCCCTTTTAGTCGCCTCTTACGACAGGCAGGGGATACCGTGGGTGTTATTCTACCGCCCCCACCCACAGGGGGATTTCACGACACGGAAGAACAGGTACTGTACAGGGTGGCACAAAGTCTCATTACCCCCCAAACCCTTCAGAATTTAAGATACTGTGTTGCCATTGCTATTTTCTGTTGTCAATTCCGAAATGGGGTAAAGTGATATTTAGTGATCAAGAGCTCACGAAATGTGTTGTTTTGGTCAAAGCAAAACTCATGCTTCAATGAAGAGGTGGATGTCATTATTCGGGCTGGTATGGACAGCCGACGCCTTTACTGGCAGGACCTAGTGTTTACAATGCACTATGTCTTCTGGTATAGGCTAGAGCAATTTTGTTACTTTCATTGATCTGTCTCTGTCTTATCCTTAGCTTTAACAATATGAAAGTGACTGAGGTATGAGCAATGCTAGTAATGCCATTCCTTGTGCAGCCAGTCCCTCCTATGAATGGTGTGAAAATGTTGCTCATAGGGTCGGTCAGTGTATGCATTTCAGTGGGCTTGGCAGACTAATATGTAATACCAACGTCTGGCTCGGTGAGGAAAGCAGACTGAACATACACACATGGACAGCCGACAAATGTATGGTTCACTTTTTTTTTTTTTTTTTTTTTTTTTTGTAGACCCGTTAATCAACTTAGTTCGCACTGCTATTGGAATCGCTGGTTTCAGCACCTGTCCGTTTGCGAATATCTCAATGCAGGTTTGGTCATGGATTACGCATCTTACCTGCTCCTCTCAACTGGACACGTCACAATACTGATCACACAACTTGTGACAATGCACGACCGAAAGAACACTTCATCGTATTAATGCACAGCAGCCAATGACGTAACAACGTAAGAGCACTGGATCCCGGGAGATCTCCAAAGTTAAGAAACATTGCGTGTGGCCTCCCCTTAGATGGGCAGCTCACGAGTTGTTGGCTAGAGCAGGAGCGGTCATCCTACGGCAACTCAACATTGGCTCATGTCTCTTGACTAGGTCGACAACGTCCAGATTTGGATAATGTACTTGGGTATATTCAGTGGCGTATGCTGGTATCAAGACGTGGGCTACCACTAGATTTAGGCTATCCCTTTTCGATAGTTGGTTTAGGGAACATCAAGCCTTAAGCATTTTGAGCTGCATCCTACAGCCAACGGAGTTGCCCGCTGTGTTGTCAAGGCTGCTTCACAAGCTACTGCCCTGGCCTCTGCCACCGCCAATACTGAACACCTGATCAATCGAGTTGGTAGCCTAAGGTTTAGCAAATTGAAGTCCAGCTTTGAGGCTAAATGGATAGAATGATTGCCTTTGGTCCGACGGCCCCGGTTCAATTATCAGAATCAACCCCCTC
Organism: Anabrus simplex; assembly: GCF_040414725.1. Classification (NCBI taxonomy): domain Eukaryota; kingdom Metazoa; phylum Arthropoda; class Insecta; order Orthoptera; family Tettigoniidae; genus Anabrus; species Anabrus simplex. The sequence continues at coordinate 297,000,752 of NC_090267.1, forward strand.
ATACTGTTAATTCCCCTGGCTTGGGAAGTGGCTGTTTATGACGTAGGCAGACAGCAGCAAGCGGCGTGAGGCGAGTCGATGGGAAGGGACGAGAGTCTGGGCTGCAATATCAGTCTCCGAAGCCTTGTTCTCAGAAATATGTGCGACGTGTTTTCTCATTGCTTTCAAGGTTTGCAAATGGAACAATGTGTCAGATGCTTACAATATAATGTGCTTTAGATTTCCATCGCTCGCATTTGAGGTTTGGGCTTCACTGATAGTCTTGGTAGCCCTCAGTATACGCCACTGGTTATATTTAATGTCCAAATGTTTATCTACACTTTGCGAAGAAATTGATGCATTTAAATACGTTTAGAGCAATTTCAAATAACAACATTCGCTACAAATTTCCCTAAACGGCCGGGCTGAGTGGCTGGCCTTCTGACCCCAACTTGGCTGGTTCGGTCCTGGCTCAGTGCTGTGGTATTTGAAGGTACTCAAATATGTCAGCCTCGTATAGGAAGATTTACCGGTACGTAAAATAACACTTGCGGGACTAAATTCCGACACCTCGGCGTCTCCGAACACCGTAAAAGTGGTTTGTGGGACGTAAAAGCAATCAAATTAATTAATTAATTAATTTCCCTAAATGCTACTGCTGGTCGTGGCGATGATTGTCTTAAGAGAAAGTGCAGCTGGGCAATCATTCTCTCTTAATCCTATTGAGAGGAAGACATGAAAGATGACAGTGAGAAGTCTGATGACAGTAAGTGGAAGCAATGACAAACTCATCCGGAGGCGTTGTGGTCACCAACCCACTCTCCGAAGTTCAGAGCTCCTGGGGACCTCCTGGGGAGGTCGACAGGGATTACTCGGGTAATAATTTGCGATGTAGAGTGGGTGAACATTACTGTTGTTAGACATCTTGAAAGTTACAATGTTGTATTTACAATGTTTCTGGGAGTTCGAGCCAATGCCCTCCTGAGTGAAACTGAGAGTCTGACATAGTTTGTGCATTTATCTTTATTTCTAGGATTGAATTAAATATACCAACATTTAAAATAAGACCCTATTCTGCCATGTTCTTGTAGCGAGTATGAATATTCTCGGGTAAAATCACCGCGGGATTCAAACGTCGGAGTTCCAAATGGACTATATTTCTATTGCAGTAGAAACCTCTCGACAAGGAAGGAAGGTTTCATTTTTACTTTTCTATCAGTAGCTAAAATAATGTTTTCAATAACGTACTCTAATAATTCTGAAATACAGTTACTAAATTGTCCCACAAGTTTTGCTCAACTTCTTCGGCCGAGCTGAGTAGCTTGGATGATACCGCGCTGGCCTTATGAGCCCAAGTTGGCAGGTTCGATCCTGGCTCAGTCCTGTGCTCAAATACATCAGCCTCGTATCGGCATATTTACCGGCACATTAAAGAACTCCTGCGGGACAAAATTACGGCACCTCGGCGTCTCCGAAAACCGTAGAAGTAATTCGTGAGACGTAAAATCATCGTCATTCTTTTATTATTATTATTATTATTATTATTATTATTATTATTATTATTATGTACGACTCATTGGCTGAATGGTCAGCATACTGGCCTTCGGTTCAGAGGGTGCTGGGTTCGATTCCAGGCTGGGTCGGGGATTTTAACCTTCATTGGTTAATTCCAATGGCCTGAGGGCTGGATGTTTGTGCTGTCCCCAACATCCCTGCAACTCACACACCACACATAACACTATCCTCCACCACAATAACACGCAGTTACCTACACATGGCAGATGCCGCCCACCCTCATCGGAGTGTCTGCCTTACAAGGGCTGCACTCGACTAGAAATAGCCACATACCGGGCGAGTTGGCTGTGCGGTTAGGGGCGCGCGGCTGTGAGCTTGCATCCGGGAGATAGTGAGTTCGAATCCCACTGTCGGCAGCCTTGAAGATGGTTTTCCGTGGATTCCCATTTTCACACCAGGCAAATGCTGGGACTGTACCTTAATTAAGGCCACGGCCGCTTTCTCCCAACTCCTAGGCTTTCCTATCCCCTCGTCGACATAAGACCTATCTGTGTCGGTGCGACGCAAAGACACTAGCCCAAGAAACAGCCACACGAAATTATATTATTATTAATATTATTTTTATTACTATCTATTTCTTCGGTGGATATGAGACAAATTGTAAATATTTAATCTGTATTGCCAAGTGACTGCACTGTGATTCAGTATTGCAACCCTGACCGTTGGAAGAGATTGTATAATCAACTAAATCAGTAAGCTGGTCAATTTCATAAAGGGTTGACCGTACTTAGTAGTCATTAGTATAGTAAAAGTTCCCTGATTGTGGCGCGAGTGTGTGACACCATAGACGTTTAGTCTCTTTATCCAAAAGAGAACAGAGCCTCCGTGGCTCAGACGGCAGCGCGTCGGCCTCTCACCGCTGGATACCGTGGTTCAAATCCCTCCACTCTCCATTCTCCAGTCCCACAGTCATTAATAAATCACTTTGGGAGTGGCGACCCCATCGTACTAATAGCCTATACCTGCTTCATTCATTACATCCCTGACCCGGTCAATGACTGGAAAACAGGTTGCACGTACAGTCCTCCTTATCTCGCAGATTCGTATCTCCGGAACGGGTTTACCCAAACCACCAATGAACAGCACGTTCAGATATTGCGCCCTCATTCCAGGATTCAAATGTACATTCGGCTAGATTGCGTCTTATTCTGGCCCGCTTCCAATGTGAGGAGAATCACATATGTACTAACCACTTCTCACTAATGTTTCAGAAATAGTCTTAAATGGCTTCTTTACAGTTTTAAAGACATGTCTCTGATCACTGCAATACCAGTTTTTAAAATTATTGTTCCGTGATCCACTGTGCCGAAATCCGTAAGAAGGTTGACCTAAACATGAGCAACAAGAGGAATGTTGTCAAATGCAATGTTAATTTCTAAAATATTTTCGGCAGCTAAACTCTGTGTTGAGAAAGACATTCTAGATCAATGCCAGTGTTCGTAGACTCACAAGTCAAGAACACTAATAAATCTACTTAAAATCAATTACTGAAGGAGTGCTTACACAAATAAAAAGTCATTCATATTGGATACTCTTCAGTTTCACACAGAGCACCACTTTTATGAATAGAATCCTTTAAGATAACTTTCATGCCCGAGATAAATGAGAGATATATGAATTTTGAAGTGGGTATAATAATATCTTCGTTACATTTTAAACAAGAAGGTTATCTACAGATTTAAAAAATGGTTTATGGAACGATATGACGGCGGGAATTTTCTCTCAAGTAAGGAAGAAGAATGATTTACAGTTTTCTTTAGGTTGAGTTATAATGGGCTTACCATCCGTGATATGGAATCCGATGGAGCTGGAAACATTATTATTTTTCCTAACCCAATTCTATTAAATAAATGTTAATGTACCGGGCGGTACACCTCCACGCCGCTAATTCAAACTTTGCGCCAGTTGAAACTCCTCTGCTGGAGGAAGTCTGAACTTTATCTACGGTATTAATTTTCAAGTTTCTCAGAAGATGTCACTACTTGGAAATTTTGAAGTTTCTGAACTGGGTCGTTTTCGACATATTTTTGTTTTTCCTGTAGTAAGAAGTGTAAACTTTCTCTTCTAGAGGACACTACTGAAGAACTACAATGGTGCACCCTAGTGCGGAGTGAAAGAACTGTTTTTTTTGGAGAAATTTTTATTTCAAAAGTTTGTTCCTTGTTAAATTTCTTTCTGTTATTGTTTAAGTTGGCTGTATAACCCTTTCTTTCCCCTGGTTTTGAATTTAGCCAATCCCGAATTTCTTTTATTAATTTCTGACCAATCAGGTGTATCTTCTCCAACTTGAATATCTTGCTTAACCCTAGCCAATAAAGTTTTTGTGGGCGGGTGTTCTCATTTCTGAAACGCCTCGAACTTTCCACGAGAGTATATAAACTGCTGATTTTCGGGTCTCTGCGCCACTTCTGTACCAACTTTCAAAGTGTAAAGTACATAGCAGGGGGCGGGAAGCGCCTCTTTCTTCGGGCAGCAGTTCAACAACAAGGTAATGGCCGTTTAATAACTTCTTTTCTTGCTAGCTCAGCAGTTTAACTCTCGGGGCGGGTCCGAAGCGTTTCCATCATGTAACTTTTCCCTAAAATGTAAAGACTCCTAGCATCTATTTTCTTTTAAAGCTACATATTGGGATAGAGAGTGCTTAACCCTCTCGAGCTCCCACTCATATTGCTTTGAGGTGAACTTATTTTCTCAACCGTTTCTTCCAGTCTAGCGTAATGTAAATTGTCTTCTCATATAAGTCACCTCTTTAGTATGGGATTAGCCCTTGCATTAACGGCCTAGTACCAAGTAGGTTTTAAACAAAATGTATTAGGAGTGCAGCTTCGCCTCCTTTCAAATTGGTATTGTCGAGGCCATGTAATATTTCTGTTTCTCTACTTGATAGGCCTCAGTAGGTTGGGTATTTTTACCCCTGTTTTCATGTCCTTGGAGGACAACTTGAAGGTGGAGTTTGGTGTGGCCTTTGATAGGCTTAAGGTTTAAGAGCAAGTGGCTCTTTCTTGAAAATTGAGTGTTGTATGCCTCGAGGAGGCTTTTCTGTGTAATTTGGAGCAAGTGCTCCTGGGCATGAATGGGGTTTTCTGCCCCTCTGTTAAAACTTATTTTGGAGTAAAGTTGGGCTAATCGCCCAAGAATTGTGAGTTCGGGGCTCGAAGCCCAAATCCGCTAAATACTGTAATTGTACTTTTGTTGCCTTGCTACTCTGTACCTGCCATGCTTGTTATTTCTTGATTTTGCAAAGAAAATATAACCTTGTTAAATTTTAAATTAACTTTAATTTCGTAGCCTGAGACCTGTTCACCCCCGCACCTTCTTTCACCTCTGCTGTTCCACAGATACCTCGGAACAAGTGGTAGCAGAGCGTGGTTGAATGGGTCTCAATTTAGCCCCTTTTGACGGCTAAACATTGCTTTGATTACAACTCTAACTATTTTCTCACTTGCTGGAAGTTTTACCTTTTCAAAATTGTTCTGTCATCATGCCCGGCCCTCGCGATGTTCTCCATCTTAACTATTTGCGCAAGGAGGAGTTGATCTATGAGTTAACTATTAGAAATGTGCAATCTGGAGGCACGGTTGCGGTAGACACAAATAAGCTTAGAGAGTCCCTTGATTTGCCCATTTCCATCCCCAATTTGGGAGAGAAAGAAATTGACGACTCTCTTTCCACGATCACTGACAATACTACTGAGCTAGCATCTGTAGTTAGCTTTTTTGAAGAAAATGATCCTTCTCCTAATCAAATTAAGCGTGTGCAAGCCAGGCTATTTCATTTTTCAAATAGAGTCAACGATCTGTTGTCTCTGAAGTTGAATGACGTTCAGAGGAAGGAAGCTAGTGTGGTTCTCGAAAATCTTTCTGAATTGTCCAGTAAAGTTACCCAATTGTTAACTGGGGAAGTTCCTCCCAAAGCTGATCAACCCGTCACGGTGAATGTAGGTAGCGAGGAAGAGCCTCCTAAGGGAGACGTCAATAGGAAAACCGTTGCAGCTCAAACAACCTCTGCCCCATTGGACAACGAGTCTGAACGTCGAACCTCGTTGAATAATGTACGTTCTGAATTTACATCCTTGCCACTTAAACCTTTACCTACTATGTCACCTGGGTTCAGCAGCTTGCCTCACCCATTACCAATGTTGCTTAGAGGTATCTCCAAATTTTCTGTTAACACTACCAGTGAAGTTATTTCATTCTTAAGGTTTTTAGTTGAGTTCCAGGATCATGCCCTTGTTTTTTTCTCTTTCTCCATGTCAGATTTTGCAAATCATCTATCCCTATGCAATTGGTATTCTCTCAGACAAAATAGTAAGAGCCATTGCCGAGCAATCATCTATTGAGGACTTCCACGCCCACTTGTTAGCTAACTTCATCCCGGCTAGGGCAAGGTCCTCCCTTATTCAGAAGTACTATTATCGTGTACAACGGTTGGATGAAAACTTGGCAGATTTCATCCAAGATATTAAGTTCTATACTAGAGTGTTTGCTCTTCACTTCCCGGAGGATCAGATCGTACAAGCTATTGTGGAAGGTATCTCACCATCCTATAGGTCATATTTGTGTTTCGCGGCGTGCCCGCAAACTTTCTCTGAACTTGAAGAATTGGCTGTCTCAGCGGAAGGAGTTAGGTACGCCGATTCCTTGCGTGTCGCGAAAGAACCTCCTCCTTCTTTTGGTAATCCTCGGCCTCCACCTCGCCGACCTGTCACACCTCGTAAATGCTATGCTTGCGGGTCACCTGACCATCTTCGCAATAAGTGTCCATTGATCAAATCTAGTAGGGCAAATAATGGAGCTGGTTCATCACCAGGCTGTTTTAAATGTGGGGCTTTCTCACATATCGCCAAGAATTGCCCAAATTCGAATAGCACCCCCTCCTGCTCAACTTCTGGTGCAAATTCCACCAATGCCAATAATAAAAAATGACTAGTGGCTTCGGCTGAGTCGATTAGTCCCTCTTCCCGAGGCTCAGCCCCTGGTAAACAGGTCGTAAATTCAGGGAAAATTCAGTCCTCAAATTCATCTGTTGAATGCCCCAAAGAATGTCTGAGGATTGCGGCGGATACCCCAGCACAGGTGCCTTTTCTCAAAATTGAGTTAAATAATGAGCCTATAACTGCTCTATTAGATTCAGGCAGCGTTTGTTCTATTATTTCGGCTGAATGGTATTCAAAGTTGAAATCTGTTTGTAAACTATCTGACTATGCCTCATCCCCTGTTCAAGATGTTTCGGCTAATTCATCTCCATTAGAAATTCTAGGTTCGGTAAATGTCAAAATCCGCATTTTTAAATTTACATGGAAAATTAAATTGTTTGTGGCCAAGCACTTGTCTTGCCCCATCATATTGGGAGCTGACTTCATTTCTCACACTGGTCTTGTGCTCGATCTTCAGAGTAGGTCGTGCACTTTCAAATTTGCGTCTAATTGTAAAATTCCATTATTGAAATGTAATTCTGTATCATGTTCATCTATTTCGCCTACCCAGGATGAGATGTTGTTAGACCTCAGACATCTACCTGAGGAGCTGGCTGATAGTATTCGTAAGCTGTGTCAGTCGTTTCCAGAGGTGTTCTCTGATACTCTTGGTGTTACTGACCTTATTGAATACAAAATTGAGGTCACGGATTCGATTCCTGTCCGTTTTCCGCCATATAGGCTATCTCCACCTAAAATGAAGGCTCTGAAAGAAATCATCGATCAGATGTTGAAGGATGGTATTATTAGGCCCTCTAAGTCGGCGTATTCTTCGCCTATTTTTCTAGTCCCGAAACCCCAAGGTGGCTTCAGGCCTGTCATTGATTATAGGGCTCTCAATCGGAAGGTGGTGTTGCAATCTGTGTCCCTTCCTGACCTTCATTCTTGTTTTTCATGGTTTCGTAAGGCCAAGTTCTTTTACTATCTTGGACCTGAATCAGGCCTATAATCAAATTCCCCTAGCGGAAGAGTCTAAACACCTTACAGCGTTTGCCACGGTTTGGAATTTGTACGAATACAACCGCGTGCCTTTCGGGCTCCCCACGGGAGCAGCTGTACTCACTAGACTGCTAGATAGGGTCTTCTCCGACATCAAATTTGAGTACTTGTATCACTACCTGGATGATGTCGTCGTATTTTCGGAGACCTTTGAAGAACATCTAGATCATCTGCGAGAAGTTCTCAATCGCCTTCGTAAGGCTGGGTTAACTGTTAAGTTGTCCAAGGTTGCCTTTGCTAAGCCCTCTATGTCATTTCTAGGGCATATTGTGTCGCCTGAAGGTGTTGCAGTCGATCATTCTAGAACACAGGCCATCCGTGATTTTAAACCTCCTAAGGACATCAAAGGTATAGCCAGGTTCATTGGTATGGTGAATTTCTTCAGGAAGTTTATTCCTAACTTCGCTAATAGAGCGGCGCCCTTGAACCTTCTTCGTAGGAAAGGCATCAAATTTGAGTGGGGACCTTCTCAACAAGCCGCTCTTGAAGATCTTAAATTAGCTCTCTGTAATGCCCCTGTCCTTGCTATGCCTGATTTCTCAAAGAAATTCATCGTCCAAACCGACGCGTCGTCGTCGGCGGTAGCTGCAGTCCTTCTTCAAGAGACCGAACTAGGGAGGCGACCCATCGCCTATGCATCTAGGACTCTATCGGCTCAAGAAGCCAAGTATTCCATCTATGAGCTCGAAGGTTTGGCAGTCTTATTTGCCTTGGAAAAGTTCCATCTCTATCTGGAACATGTCAAATTCGACCTGGAGACAGATAATCAAGCCTTAAGTTGGGTCTTAGGTAGGCCGCGTCGTACTGGTCGTATAGCCCGTTGGGCCATCCGTATTTCTGCCTTCCAATTCGATGTCAGGCATATCAGAGGTACCGAAAATGTTGTTACTGATGGACTCAGCCGTATGTTTTCCAACGACGTTGAGACCCATGAACCTGTCGACAGTTCATCACCTCCCGAGTCCATACTATTTGATGTTAATGCCATCTTAACAGATGCTCCCATGCTCTTTAGGGATATCGAGAAATACCAACGTGAAGATCCGACGCTGGCTCCGATAATGGAAACCCTTTCTTCTGGGGAACATGTTGTCCCTTACGTACTGAGGAATGGTGTTCTATGTTGCCCTTCGAGGCATGACAAGATGATGAAAGTTGTCGTTCCAGCTGTTCTTGTACCTATGATCTTCAAGTACTATCATGAGACCCCATTAGGGGGGCATCTTGGAATCTTTAAAACTCGTGAAAAGATTCGTGAAAGGTTCATCTGGAAGGGTATGGACGGTGAAATCCGTGAACTAGTTAAGGCTTGTAAATCCTGTTTGCTTAGTAAACCAACCATGTCCACCAAGGTAGGCCGGTTGTCTTCTCATCAAGCGTCGCGCCCCATGGAACGCCTGTATATTGATTATGTAGGACCTTCCCCCAGTCAAAGGGAAATGCCAACAAGTTCATCTTTGTATGTGTAGATGGTTTTACAAGATTTTCCTGGTTATTTCCGACTAAGCTGGCTACCGCTCAGTCCACCATTACTTGTCTAAATTCTATCTTTGCTTCTTTTGGTCCGTGTCAATATATTGTATCTGATAATGCTAAGGCTTTCACATCTAATTTATTTCGTAAATTCTGCTTCGACCTGTCCATCTCTCATGTGACAACTTCTGCTTATTACCCTCAACCATCTCTGGCTGAACGGGTTAATCGTAATCTCAGGTCCGCGCTTATTGCCTATCATCATGAAGATCATTCTAGGTGGGACACGTCCCTGCATTGGTTAGCTTTTGCTTTGAATTCGGCGGTTCATGAATCTCACAAGTTTACTCCAGCTTCGCTGATGTTCAAGTTTGTTCCCAACACGCCGCTCTCTAACCTCTGGTCTCTGAGTGACATTCTACCTGAGACAATAGATCCGGATAACATTAAAGATCTTTGGAAGAAGGCTAAAGCCAATCTTAAGGTGTCTCATGAAAAGGTTAGGGAAAGATATGATCGTGGACGGAGACCCACCCATTTGAAGGTAGGTGACCAGGTGATGGTCAAGAATTTTGTTCCCGCGGGCAAGCTTGCCCCCAGATTTCATGAGCCGTGTATCATTCTCGATTTCCTTACTCCCGTTACCTTATTGTTAAGCAATCCAGCCACCGAGAGGATATTTAGGGTTCACCTGTCACAGGTGAAACCGGTGTAATTTCTGTGTTAACTTGCTTCATATAATTTCGAAGGAAATATGAAGGTTATATTTTTTTTGAGGGGTTTCACTTTTAAGGCCTTCTGCTCTTGGAAGTTGTTTCCTTTGTGTGTAATTATTTATTGTAAACCTTCCCCGCACAGTTAAACTGCCATCCTGTCCTTGCCACGGCCATTACCACGCTCCCGTCTCCTGCTGTCATAACACTCAGTGGCTTATACTTGCCATGAATATCTTCACGCCGCTGGCCCCTCAACCTCTCCACAAGCCTATGCCCTGAAAAATGATAATGGTTCAACAAAATTCTGCCGCCGAGCTTTAATGTTTCAGTGCCCCCGCAGCAGCGCGGCGCCGTACCGCTACTGAGGCAGTGTATGGGCCCGCCCTTCTCCAGTGAGGCCAACCAGTGTACGGCGAGCCGGAGTCCTCCTCCCGGCCAAGGCTGATGTGCGGCGCACAACCTGTAACTGGCCTGCGACCTGCATGTTCGCCGCGGGCGCGGCGTGCTTCAACTCCACTACTCCTCTCATAGTGCGGGCGAGCGGTATCTCAGGGTACTTGAGGGGTCCGAGCGGCCTTCTCTGAACTCAAGCAGCGGCGGCTGGTCTGGCCGTCAAACTGATCAACGTTTAAAGTACATATCCAGCTATATGGACATTCCTGTTCAACAATTATTACCCTTTTGGATTTTAATGCAATATCTGGTGGACTTAGAAAATTTTCTTCTCCTTCAAGAATTTAAAGTTTTTCCTCCTGAATTCATCAGCAATAACTATAAAAAAATTTGAAAGTGGATCAAATCCAAATTCAGAAATTTTTTATAAATGCTTCTGCAATTTATCTCCATAGAAACATCATAACTTGGACCTTGTTTTCAAACAATTTCATGTGTCACCCCTGGAGGGACTTTTGGGGGGGGGGGAGGTCTGTACCGGGCGGTACACCTCCACGCCGCTAATTCAATCTTTGCGCCAGTTGAAACTCCTCTGCTGGAGGAAGTCTGAACTTTATCTACGGTATTAATTTTCAAGTTTCTCAGAAGATGTCACTACTTGGAAATTTTGAAGTTTCTGAACTGGGTCGTTTTCGACATATTTTTGTTTTTCCTGTAGTAAGAAGTGTAAACTTTCTCTTCTAGAGGACACTACTGAAGAACTACAATGGTGCACCCTAGTGCGGAGTGAAAGAACTGTTTTTTTTGGAGAAATTTTTATTTCAAAAGTTTGTTCCTTGTTAAATTTCTTTCTGTTATTGTTTAAGTTGGCTGTATAACCCTTTCTTTCCCCTGGTTTTGAATTTAGCCAATCCCGAATTTCTTTTATTAATTTCTGACCAATCAGGTGTATCTTCTCCAACTTGAATATCTTGCTTAACCCTAGCCAATAAAGTTTTTGTGGGCGGGTGTTCTCATTTCTGAAACGCCTCGAACTTTCCACGAGAGTATATAAACTGCTGATTTTCGGGTCTCTGCGCCACTTCTGTACCAACTTTCAAAGTGTAAAGTACATAGCAGGGGGCGGGAAGCGCCTCTTTCTTCGGGCAGCAGTTCAACAACAAGGTAATGGCCGTTTAATAACTTCTTTTCTTGCTAGCTCAGCAGTTTAACTCTCGGGGCGGGTCCGAAGCGTTTCCATCATGTAACTTTTCCCTAAAATGTAAAGACTCCTAGCATCTATTTTCTTTTAAAGCTACATATTGGGATAGAGAGTGCTTAACCCTCTCGAGCTCCCACTCATATTGCTTTGAGGTGAACTTATTTTCTCAACCGTTTCTTCCAGTCTAGCGTAATGTAAATTGTCTTCTCATATAAGTCACCTCTTTAGTATGGGATTAGCCCTTGCATTAACGGCCTAGTGCCAAGTAGGTTTTAAACAAAATGTATTAGGAGTGCAGCTTCGCCTCCTTTCAAATTGGTATTGTCGAGGCCATGTAATATTTCTGTTTCTTTACTTGATAGGCCTCAGTAGGTTGGGTATTTTTACCCCTGTTTTCATGTCCTTGGAGGACAACTTGAAGGTGGAGTTTGGTGTGGCCTTTGATAGGCTTAAGGTTTAAGAGCAAGTGGCTCTTTCTTGAAAATTGAGTGTTGTATGCCTCGAGGAGGCTTTTCTGTGTAATTTGGAGCAAGTGCTCCTGGGCATGAATGGGGTTTTCTGCCCCTCTGTTAAAACTTATTTTGGAGTAAAGTTGGGCTAATCGCCCAAGAATTGTGAGTTCGGGGCTCGAAGCCCAAATCCGCTAAATACTGTAATTGTACTTTTGTTGCCTTGCTACTCTGTACCTGCCATGCTTGTTATTTCTTGATTTTGCAAAGAAAATATAACCTTGTTAAATTTTAAATTAACTTTAATTTCGTAGCCTGAGACCTGTTCACCCCCGCACCTTCTTTCACCTCTGCTGTTCCACAGATACCTCGGAACAGTTAATATTATTACAGGCACCTCATGCAAGAAAATCATTTTGCAATCATTTTTAGGCTGTACCGTATATTTTCATTAATGTTCGCGCAGACATTTCTAGGCTAAGGGTTTCATTATCATTTGTAAGCTTAGTTATAAGGAATTCATGAACAAGATACCTTATGGATTCTTTAAATATATTGTCATTTTATTTCAATTTTAATAACTGCGTAGACATCCTTGGAATTAATAGCTTCTTTGATTACTTTACAATATTGTAATATCAATAGCTCATGCGATGGCATAATCGTATTGAAGATTATCAAACAGATTTCTACATAGGCCCCTATATGATTTCCAAACAGGAGAGCGCCCACTGTGGGGGCGTGAAAGATTCGTAAGTGGGGGCGGGGTCACAGACAACTTACTCAGAAGAAAGAGGAAACAAGTGACCTGAAGAATATATAAATTAATATATATACAGCATTAAAACTTGTAATCCATCCCATTGATATACTGTGCTCTTGTGGGATTAGAAAGAAACAAAACCTATGTTTGGGGATGAAGTACTATCCCGCTGGCTTTCCGTGACAACGTCGGGTGACGCAAGTTTGACTTCGAGTGATGTATGGCTCGTCACCTAGGGACACGGATGATTAATTATATAGTCCGAACATTCTGCTAGTCGTACCACTCCGCATCCTTCCGTACTTTTTTTTTTGCTAGGGGCTTTACGTCGCACCGACACAGATAGGTCTTATGGCGACGACCTTCCGTACTAGTCGGCGCGTGCACTTCCGTAAATCGTATGATTCCATGTGGTTATAATTTGTGAATTTGAAGTCTGAGAAGAGTTCACAGTTCATTCCTATGCGAATGCCTCTTTCCAGTGATATCAAACAGTAGTATTATTACAATTTGTTTTACGTCGCATCATCTTCTGGTGACGATGTAATAGGAAAGGGCTAGGAGTGGAAAAGAAGTGGCCGTGGCCTTATAACGGTACAGTCCCAGCATATGCCTGGTGTGAAAATGGGAAACCACGGAAAAAAACATCTTCAGAATTGCTGACAGTGGGGTTCGAACCCACTACCTATGGAATGCAAGCAGATAACTACGTGACCCAAACCGTGCAGCCACTTGCTTGGTAGTAGTTACTACTACTACTATTACTACTACTTAGTAATAATGGCGTGACCTCCGTAGAGGCCTGGTGCAGGTCTTTCAAGTTGACGCCTAATAGGCGACCTGCGCGTGTATGTGAGGATGGGGCCCTTCTTAAGTAGAGTTCTAATGCTGAAAACGGTACAAACACCCAGCCCCCGTACAGAGGAATCAACAAATTAACGTTAATATCCCCAACCTGGTCGGTAATAGAACAAAATCCATTGAACAAAAGGCGATTTAATTATTATTATTATTATTATTATTATTATTATTATTATTATTATTATTATTATTATTATTATTATTATTATTATTTCCCAATTTACTGGGATCAGCTCTGATGTGGATCTATTCCCCTGCGGGGGCGATAGAATTACACCCATGTATCCCCTGCCTATCGTAAGAGACGATTAAAATGGGCCCCAAGAGGTCCTTACTTGGGAGCGTGGATTGCGACCACGGAGCCCTGAGCTGCGTCCTGAAATAGCTTCCTCTTGCTTATTCCAGGCTCCTCCCTTTCATCTATTCTATCCGACCTCCCTTGGCCAACTCTTGTTCTTTGCTAACCCCGATGGTATTAGAGCATTCGAACCATAAGCGGTCCTTCATTTTTACGCTTTTCGTGGCCCTTGTCTTCTTTGGCCGATACCTTCATTTTTATAAATGTCGGAACCCTTTCATTTCTTCCCTCTGATTAGTGTTTCCCAGTTGTACTTCCTCTTAAAATAATAATAACCACCAGCAGATGGCGATGCAGCTTCGTTTTACGGCTGGATGCCCTTCCTGACTCCATCCCTATGTGAAAGTATGTATTCACTACTTGATGAATTTGGGTGGTTGCTGCGTCGTGTGGTGTGAAGAGAAAATGTATCAGGACTAACACAAATACCCAGTCTCCGATCCGCGTGAATCAACCATACGCAATTTTTGTAATGTTGTCAATTTTGAAATCTTCTCATTTATTCTATATTATACCTGAAATATTTCTGAGAATATATTTGTAATAATGGCGTGAGGGGAGGCATGGCATTTTCAGAGCTTACGAAGGGTGACACCAGCTGGAAAAGTCCGGGAACCACCGATCTACAACATTAGCGCCATAAACACATATAAGCACATTTCCACGCGGACTGTGTTTCGTTGTGAACTAATTGGTCCCATCATATCTTCTTTCATCAATTTCCGAACCATGTTACTACCGGTTTCTAATTATCTTTTGTAACTCTATTAAACTTTCATTTTTTCATTATGGTTATTTGTACAGACGTGATCTAAGAGGGAAGAAGTATTATATGTTACTTTTAGAAGATATCTAATGTTACCGAGCGAATTGGATACGCGGTTCGCATTACGTGCCTGTGAGCTGGCATTCAGCAGATGGTGGGTTCAAAAACCCCACTGTCGGCAAAAGATTGTGTTCCGTGGTTTCCAGTTTTCGCACCAGGCAAATAGCGGGGCTTCCGTCATATCCTTCCTAGTCATGGCCCTATCCTATCCTATCGTCGCCATAACCGTCCGGCTCCATAGATGAATGGTTAGCGTGCTGGCATTTGGTCACAGGGGTCCCGGGTTCGATTCCCGGCAGGGTCGGGAATTTTAACCATCATTGGTACATATCCCTGGCACGGGGACTGGGTGTATGTGTTGTCTTCATCATCATTTCATCCTCATCACGACGCGCAGGTCACCTATGGGAGTCAAATAAAAAGAACTGGACCTGGCGAGCCGAACCCGTCCTGGGATATCCCGGCAATAACAGCCATACGATATTTCTTTTGTCGCCATAACATCTGTCTGACTTGGTGCGACGAACAAAAAAAAACAAAAACTAAAAAATACACTCCTAAAATTACAGTTGGTGAAGAGAGAAATTATTCCTGTTGTTTCCATCGTGGATATATCTTTTAAAATCTCTTTAGACATAAGGGTAGTTCGTGATTTTCTCATATTCTGAATAAAATATGGGACGTTATGGTGATGTGGTTTGTAATTATCGACTTACACAATTGAACTACTACGCCTGTTAATTTTTATGCAAATACTGTATACTACCTTTTATTTTCACTGAGAAATTTGGCATATTCCAAATGTGAATCCATCATCTGTTTTATATCTTCGATTACCTTACTGTAGTTTATTTTGATGATCTAATATACTTCTAGTGTACATGAAAGGAGACTATGTGCAATATTAAACGTTGTTTGGAAGGTGGAGACGTTGGGAATCCCAATCTGGGCATCTCGGCCACAATTGAGAGAGAAGTGGGAGGAGGAAGTAGTCGGTATGTTATAAGTCGCGAGGCCATCTTGGCACTTCGCAGTACGCTTGGCAGTACGCTTTACTCCAGGTCTCATCACCATGTTACTTACTCGGCTTTCAGGTAAAGATAAATTCTAAGCTCTGTGTGAAATATTAAGTGTTTTATTTAACAAATAAAAATAGTGGAATACACAAAGATCAGTATGGTTTCTGACAGAATTACCAGAAAAAAATTGTAGAATAAGTTCGTCACAGAATTTGCAGTCATTTATGAAACCATGCGTTTGCAGTTTTAGCAAGTTTTTAATTTTCCAGTATGTATGTCTACCCCTTAGTTTCGTTTCTTGATAAGGGTTTGGGGAAGAGGTGAGGTTAATTTGTATGCTATGTTTTTACGGCCACATGCCCTTTCTGACGCCAACCTCAGTTGACGACATCAATTATGGTCGATGAAATTGGGTAAGGAAGTTGTAAGAAACGGCTGTGGCCTGTGAATAGGAACTGTCACGGAAATGGGAACACACAGGAAAACATTCTCAGGACAGGATTCGAACTCGCTCGACTCCCGAATACAGAGGTTGGCTCCATAACCGTAGCGCGTTAATACGAGTGCCGACTCCGGTCGGTCTTCCTGTTTACATTTTGTGTAACTTTCCAGCAAGAAGCGTAATTCCATTTCACACATTTGTTTGCAGGATAATTTTATATAGAACTAACCATGCAGTAAATGAGACATTTATGCACTGCATATATTATTTTAAAGAAGAAAACGTACTTCTCGCCAAAGTAAGCAAGCGTATCGTTTTACGTAGTTATTGATATCGTTATCATAGGTTCAGGACCTCCAGTTTTACGTTGAGTCAGAACTACGTCCCTTCGCATGCATATTGGATCATGAAGACGAACTACAGTCAACTAATTGGAGAAATTACATCGAAGTTTTAAAATACCAGCTTCTAACCACGGCTTCACCCATGTATTTATAGTTCCAACGATTTAAAAAAATTCCAGGCATGCTGAATCTATATATATAAAATTGGATGTTTGTATATTTGACGTTAATGGACTCAAAAACTACTGGACCGATTTCGCTAAAATTTTCACAATTTGTTCTTATTTCATCTGAAAGGGATTATGAAGTGGTTTGAACGAAATCTGTAAGGTCGTTTTATTATTATGAGTAACTTTATGTAATTTTATTAAACTGCAAAGCCGCACCAAGATTGGATCGACTTGATGGACAGATTGTCGCTAGGCGACAGAAGCTTACGTTATACCAAAATAGTCCGCTAAATGAAATGGCGTATGGTTTTTAGTCCCGGGAGTGCCCGAGGACATGTTCGGCTCGCCACGTGCAGGTCTTGTGATTTGACTCCCGTAGGCGATCTGCACGCTGTGATGAGGTTAATATTTGCTGTATATAGGAGGATGAAAACACGGCGCATTGATTTACAAAGTACCTTTCTTGATAGGAGGTGCATTCTTATGCCTATTATTTTGAAATAGCAATCCAACATGCCGTGATCGAGATGTACTTTCATGTCATAGTACCAACATTGATAGGTCTGCCCATTTTGAAGAATGTGCCTGTGTATTAGACGTGTAAAATATTTAAGAAACTTTTAAAAATATAGAATATCAACATTGGAATGACAAGAGTTATCACCCCCCCTCCTAACGAAGAGCAACTGGGGGTTCCCAATGAGCAAAGGCGAGTCTATGTAATCTATAGGTCTATAGGTGGGTATGTAGGTATGTATTGCATCTCCTCCTATACCACTCGAGCGATTTCAACCAAACTTGGTACACTTATGACTTAGTATCAGGAAAAAAAACGCCGTGGGGGAAAGACACCACAAGCACCCTCAAAGGGGGGGGGGGCCTTGGGGGAAGAGTAAAAAAAAAATCGAAAATAGTGTTGAATTCATAGTTTTCGGGGTCGCTGAGATAAATAG
Source organism: Anabrus simplex (assembly GCF_040414725.1). NCBI lineage: Eukaryota > Metazoa > Arthropoda > Insecta > Orthoptera > Tettigoniidae > Anabrus > Anabrus simplex. The sequence continues at coordinate 297,018,248 of NC_090267.1, forward strand.
TGACACTCCGGATTTTAAAGTCCAATTTCAGTCCCCTTCGAGGAGGGAGCGAGGAGGAGTGAGAAATAATAATAATAATAATAATAATAATAATAATAATAATAATAATAATAATAATAATAATAATAAGAAAATATATAAAAAAGAGCCGAACTCATCATTTTCAGGGTGGCTGAGATGAATAGTGATACTCCGGAATTTGTTGAAGTCCAAGTTCACCACCCTTAGCGGAGAGGGAGGGAGATATAAACATATTAATAATAGAAAATAGAAGTCGAATCCATAGTTTCGGGGTCACTGAGATGAATAGTGACAGTCCGGAATTTTTGAAAGTCCAAGTTCATCACCCTTTGGGGTGGGGGGCGATGGGTAATGAGATAAAAAAGTAATCTGTAATAGTGCCAAATCCACAATTTTCGGGCTCGCTTAAATGTATAGTGACGCTCCGAATTTTTTGAAGTCCAAGTTCATCACCCTTTGAGGTGAGGGTCGAGGGGAGATTGAGATATAAAAATAATCGGAAATAGTATCGAATCCATAGTTTTCGGGGTCGCTGAGATGAATAGTGACACTCCGGATTTTTTAAAGTTCATATTCAGCACCCTAAGTGGGGGGGGGGGGGACGAGGTGGGAGTGAGATATAATAATTATAGTAATACAAAATATAAGTCGAATCCATAGTTTTCGGGGTCGCCTAGATGAATAGTGGCACTCCGGAATTTTTTAAATTCAAAGTTCATCACCCTTTGGGGGGGGAGGGTAATGAGATATAAAGCGAGGGGTAATGAGATATAAAATTAATCGGAAATAGTGACGAATCTATAGTGTTCGGCGTCGCTGAGGTGTATGGTGACATTCCGGATTTTTAAAAGTCCATGTTCAGCATTAAGATATAAGAATTTCGTAGTGTTCCCTATTGAAGTGAGTTCAGCGACCTTGGGGGGTGGGGAGTGAGACATAAAATTAATCGAAAATAGTGTCGAATCCATACTTTTCGGCATGGCTGAAATGAATAGTAACACTCCGGATGTCGTTTAAGTCCAAGTTGAGCCCCAGTAAGCAGGGTTGTGAGAAGGGGTGAAGAAAAGAAAATGTGCAAATGACCGAGATTTTGGGTGTTTGTATGCATGTTCCAGCATAGGTGTCAACTAAACTTGGTACAACACTAAATTTATTTAATAAATTCACACTATCTGTTAAAAATACTGCAGGGGCAAGACACACCTAGAAGCCCTAGGGAAGGGGGCGAAATATAATTATAACTAAAAACGACCGATATTAGTGTTAAATCCATAGTTTTCTGGACTACGGGAGAGATTTCAGCCAAACTTGGTACATTTATGATTTACTATAATGAGACAAACTGCGAGAAGGTATGGTAGACCTGGCACGCTAGGGGTGGGGTGGGAAGGGCTGACATGTAAAAATAATCGAAAATAGTGTGGAGTAGTGAGACGAATATTGATACTCCGGGCGTCGTTCTGTGTATGTTTCTTTCAGCATAGCCCTCATACAAAATTGGTACACATATGACTTACTATCTGAAAAAAAAAATACTATTGGGTAAAACACCAGTAGCACTCCTCGTGGAGGTGGTGAAATATAAAAATAAACGAAAATGATTGATATTAATGTTTACGAGTTCACTGAGTTGAACTGTGACACTCTGGATGGATCAGTCATACTTCACCGCAATTGGTATGGAGGTTGAGAAGGGGTGAAAATGAATGTAAAAATAACCATCAAAAATTTAAAAATAATAGAAAATAACCGATATTAATGTCGAATTCATTGTTGTGACTCCCTGAATATCGTTTAAGTCGACGTTCAGCCTCCATTGGGACGGTTTTGTAGTGTATAGTATAAAATGACCGAGATTAGTGTTGAATCCACTGCGTTTGGGGTCTCAAGGCTGATTGGTGAGAGTCTCAATGACAGTTGAAATTGTGTAGATCATATCTATACCGTGACTGATAAATACATGAAGTTATCACTTATTATCTTTTTGAAAGGATCAAATACTTCCCAGTCAATTCGAGCTTCCACAAGGATAAAATTTTGCCCAAAAATGAAATCATTTAAAACTTGAAATCAAACACATCTAAATAACTGTAAAACTATTTTATAATAGATGGTAAAAATCCATATCCCAGAAAGGAATTCTATTAAAATTCACTTTAACATAACTAACTGGTGATATTAATCTTAAAAGTAAACATCCTAAACCAACCGGGCTACGCCGGGTAGTCAGCTAGTATAGTATAGAGTTCAATTCGGAATTTTTTTTTCGAGAGGAGAGGTGAAAAAAGATAGGATAAGGAAATAAAGGAGGAGGATTAGTAGATAAGAGAAGATTAAAAGAACTGGATGTTAAAAGAAAATGGGAAAGGATAGGATAGGGAAATAAAGGAGGGGTAGTTTAGAGTGGGTTAGGAGGATGGATTATTGGAGGTAGGAAACGTGGGTAGGAACTGTGTAAGGCATGGGAAATTGAATTCGTGTTTAGAAATTTAGCATTTTTGAGAAGAAGGATTCGGAAGTCGAAAAGAATATTGGGTTTTTCAGATTTGTCGTTTAAATTTAAATTAGGGTTGAAGTATTGGTCAAGGTGAATAAAACGATTTTCAACAGTGTTTAGAAGGGGGCGTTTGTTAATGATTTTAAGTATTTTTATGTCTTTTCCAATATTGGTGAAATTATGTTTGGAGTCTCGTATGTGTTGTCCTATAACAGAGAATCTGTTGTATTTAATGGCGTTGATGTGTTCGGAGTATCTGATATTAAAGTTGCGTCCAGTTTGACTGGTGTACGAGGAGCTGCAGTTGTTACATTTGAATCTGTATACTCCAGATTTAGAAAAAGCACTAGATTTATTTTGTGATTTAGAGTTGTGTAATATATCAAAAGGCCCCCTAGTCGCCAACCCACGCTTCCAAGTTAAGAGCCCTGGGGCTTTCATGTTCTTGTATAAGCTTCATAGAAATTGTGAAAGTATGTGATGGAGAGTTAGAAAAGGTTAACTGTTATATTAATGTGAGATATAGCTCGAGGGGGAAGATTTTATATAGCAATGTAAGGTAGTATTTAGAATTTATGCATATGGACTCTCGGGTGGATGAAAGCCTCGATACGGCCTGTATATCACGAAGGAAGTCCTCTGGATAACTGGAAATGATATTACGGTTCAGTTTTTGGAAGCTTGACATGTCGGATTTGTTTCTAAGGAAACGTATAATCTTATTATTGTCACAAAAAACGTATTAATATATGAGAAAGTGGCAGCTTCTCATACATGCGACACATAGTAATCACTGATCATTGAGCGTGATGCACCATCTCCAGGACTGAGGTAGAAACATTACTACAGTATTTGATATCCTTAAAGGAAAAAGTGTCCAGAACAGAATGCGTGGGCAGAAGTTTCACAGCCCAATTCAACAATCCTCTGGAAGGAAACAATATAATACACGAGAGAAACTGAGTTCTATTTTCTTACGACCTTATTCTTTAGTGTAATATACCTATAATTTTAAGTTCTGGTAGGAAATAATGGAATTGGGAGAAGCCTTCATTCTGCACCATAATCGCAACACATTCGGTGCACAGTCAACAATAAGACACGACAGAAACATACTATTGTTGAACAGGTCGTTTACTGTGCAGTCCGCATTCAGTTAATATAAGAAGGCTAAGAAAGGTTTTCGCTATTTCCCGTTCACCCAGCACGCGTCCGTAAGGATTCCGGGGGCAATCAAGCGTGCTGACTCTCTGGATGGTTGCCACGGGTGATGGCGGGGAGGGGCCATCACTACGGGGAAGCCTGCTGCGATCGCAGTTGGTACTACCCCACTGTACTTGTTAATATCGTCGGGGTGACAGTCGAACTCGACACGAGGTACTGCTCCTCAGAACAGGGATTTTCTCTGTTTGGGGATTCAGTCCCGAGTGTCGGAAACGACTGAAACTTCGGAGATATTAACAAATACGCGGGATGAGGTGCGCGTCCGAAAGGATTCCGGGGGCGACAAAGCGCATCGACTTACTGGATGGTCGCCACGGGTGATGGCGGGGAGGAGCCATCATCTCTACGAAAGCTTCCTGCGTTAGGCCAAGGAGGCATGGTGGAGAAGTTCTACCCACTATCTGACAAGAAAGAAGAAGCGTGCGGTGAATCGACAAAATGACGCATGTTCAGTTGATGTGAAGAGTTTCAATTGTAAAATGTTGGTATCAATGGATGGTAATAAAATCTATGTATGGATAATTTTGTATATCCCTATGATATTCGCTAAATAAAATTCATCATCACTGTTCTTAACTGCAGTATTTTTTAATATTCAATCAAATAAAGAAGGTTAAATGTATTTACAATGATGGGTTATTGAAAAGCTCACAACCATAGTGTTAACAGGAAATTTAAGATAAGATAATACACACCTTCCATAATTTCGGAAATCATAGAGCCGGGAGATGGTATTGATTATTTTAATCTTAATTTTCGATACATGCAGTTTACAAAAATGATTATAATATAATTGAAATCCGTGCACTAAAAGCACAAATAAAGAATAACCTGTCCGGAAATATGACGAATAAAAATTTAATACAAGTATTTGTGAGCAATTTAGAAGTTGAACAGAAAAAAGAATGGCCTGAAAAGTGTGTTAGAAATATTATTATAAGAAATGGAACTTCTCGGACATGCTATCGAGGAAACATGGCACCCGCCCCAAAGAGGTCAGCACAGTAGTTATCCTCAGTCCCTCCATATATCCGACTCCTGAAATGAATATTTATATTGACTCTCGAAAAAAAAAAAAAAAAAAAAAAAACGTGCAGGCTAATAGAATTATTACGATAAAATTATTATGTGCTATATCTATAATCTACGTACCTAACTGCTCTACTCTTCAACGGAGTTCTGTTTTCTAGTAGGTTATAAAGAATGACATCCAATGTGTGGAGAACGCGTGCACAGATTAGTTACAGATGACGTAAGAACCAATAATAATGTTATTTGATTTACGTCCCACTAACCAATTTTATGGTTTTCGGAGATGCCGAGGTGCCGAAATTTATTCTCACAGGAGTTCTTTTACGTGCCAGTAAATCTACCGACATGAGGCTGACGTATTTGAGCACCTTTAATTACCACGGGACTGAGCCAGGATCGAATCTGCCAAGTTGGGGTCAGAGGGCCAGCGCCTCAACCGTCTAAGACACTCAGCTCGGCGACGTAAGAACCACTTTAAATAGTAAGGCATTATTACAGTCATTATACATGGATAGGGAAAGGTGAAAGCTACTTTTAGGAGACTTTGAACTATGAGAGGGAACTGGAAGGACGTAATTGTGATGCTATAATAAGTTCTTTCGAGTGAGCTCTAAGCTAATAAACAGGTCCTATCCTCATAATCTGGATCTTGGATTTCATAAATCTCAAATGCATTGGTCGGGCTTCAAACCGCTATACCTCGGTGACAAACCAGTGGTAGTTTCACGTGGGTATCACTTCCCGTACTTCCCGGATGTTGCAAATATATGATGAAGGCACTGATACTATATTTCGCAAGGAATGTGAACTCGAAGATAGGAACTTTTCATTTAAGAAATGATTATTGTGATTATTTTCTTTCGGGGTAAAACAGGGTGATATCAGCTCCGGACGTAAGTAAACACAGCACTTTAATTATGAAAAATAGCCATTAAAGATTTATAATTTTAAAAATATTTTTCGTCCGTCTCAGAGACAACTAAGGCTAGTCCATGAAAGTTCATTTTTCACTACAATGTTGAGAACATTCTAGTCTTTGTTTCCTCATTTTTTTTACTGCCAGAGACCATGACATTACATTTATCGGAAAGAAAATTCCTCATATTGCAGTGGTTGGTCAACAAATGAGGAATTTACTGTAAAGTAACTTTTGATTCAGCCTTGGTTAAATAGGGAATAATTCATTCAAGATTTCGCTAATCCTGAAAGAAAATGCAGTAGTATCTGTTGTAAGCCGTTACTGACTTCCAGAATTGGTTCTTAGTGACACACCTAGAGTCTTAAATATCAAGAAAGATAAGGAAAGAATGGCAAAGGTGAATAACAGTCCAAATTTCAAGACCATTGTACCTTCGGGGTCTCGCGTGAAGAGCGAGATTTATACAGTGTGCTAAATAGCCTAGGAGAGCACGTCTCCTAAACCCAGCTCGAGGTTTTCCTTCTGCTGGTGGTTTAACGTCGCATTAATGCTGGTCGGTTTTCGATTACGATGGGATAGGAAAGGGCTAGGACTGGGAAAGAAGCGGCGGTGACCTAAATGAATTGCCTGGTGTAACCTAGGAAAACCATCTTCTGCCGAGGATCGAGTTCGAAACCACGTTCTCTCGAATTCAAGCTTACAGCTACGTGGCGCGTAGCGTGCCATCAACTCACTCGGTACTAGTGTCATGCAAAACACGCTCCTTGCTCGGTTTATATTTGTCGAGTATGGCAATGAACGAAGTTTGCTTCTGAAAGGCGAGGCGAGCTATGTTCGTTCGACCTTGCCCCTTAATACTCGCTCTTTCACGCGCTACCTCAGTCACGGTTAGAAGTGTTTCCCCTCTCTCCGTCCTTGTTTCTACTATAGTCGAAGGATGTTCTAACACATCAATAGTATCTACTTTGCCAAAATTAGCACCGATATTAATCAGTTCTTGCGCTAATTAACATGGATGTGTTTTTGGGCTGGGGGTACATCTAGAATTAGCATGGACAGTTTTGCGTCGACAACTTTCCGACAGCCGGGCTGAGTGGCTTAGACGGTTGAGGCGCTGGTTTTCTGACCCCAACTTGGCTGGTTCGAACCTGGCTCAGTCCGGTGGTATTTGAAGGTGCTCAAGTTTGTCAACCTGGTGTCGGTAGATTTGCTGGCACGTAAAGGAACTTCTGCGGGACTAAATTCCGGCATCCCGGCGTCTCCGAAAACCGTAAAAGTAATTAGTGGGAGGTAAAGCCAATAATATTAATTATTATTATTAATTTTCCGACACAACGGTAACCATGGCAACCAGATGCGTCATCTATGCTTATTAGTAAATAGGGCAGAAAATAAAATAATCATGCTTCTATGTATCTCCGTGTGGCGGAGGAACTTAGTTAATTTTTCTTTAAAGTCTTCCCCGGAAACAATGTTGGTGGTCGGAAATCTTTGGCTCGCTTGAAAACACACGCGCTAGTTACGGTTTGCTTCGTACTGCCGTACAATGTTTGTCGGCAATCGGTAACATTAAATTTTCAGACGTGTTTTTTTTTAATGAGTTGTACCGAATTTATATGTTAACAGTGTATGCCACGTTTCACAGGAAACATACCCTGTCCGCTGACTATCTGCAGTGACCACAAGTAGGATGAGGTGGTGGTGGTGGTTATTATTTTTAAGAGGAAGTACAACTGAGCAACCCTCCTCTACATTAATCACAGGGGAAATATGGAAGGGATCTGACCCTTCGAAAAATGAAGGTATCAGTCAAAGGAAGACAAAGGCCACAAAGGGCCTGTAAGAGAAAGACTCCCTAGGCCTCGATACCTATTACCATCGGGATCGGAAAATAACAAGAGTTGACCAAGGCAGGTTGAATAGGATATATGAAAGTGAGGAGCCTGGCACAAGTAAGTGAAAGAAATGCCAGGACTCAGCTAAGGGCCCCGTAGTTACCAACCCACGCTCCCAATTTAAGAGCCCCTGGGACCCCTTTAAGTCGCGTCTTATGACAGACAGGGGATACCGTGAGTGTTATTCTACCACCCCCACCCACAGGGGGGCCACAAGCAGGAACTTCTTCCAAACATCAGAACTGAGCCCATCTGTCTTCATTGGTTTTTATTCACTATTTTGAATTTTAGCCATTGCGTTATCCGTCGGTTCACGTGGCATGATGAACAACTGCTCAAGACTAATGGTAGGTACCCAAATTTCTCATCAGTATCAATCAATCAATCAATCAATCAATCAATCAATCAATCAATCAATCAATCAATCAATCAATCAATCAATCAATCAATCAATCAATCAATCAATCAATCAATCAATCAATCAATCAATCAATCAATCAATCAATCAATCAATCAATCAATCAATCAATCAATCAATCAATCAATCAATCAATCAATCAATCAATCAATCAATCAATCAATCAATCAATCAATCAATCAATCAATCCTGCTTAGTCTTAATTTCGAAACGTGGAAATTGGTAGACATACCATTAAATGGCCCCGCTTCAGGAGATCAGTAACCAAGTAACTGAGGTTATACGATTACTACTGTAAAGTTGCATTATAATTAAGAAAACTGTCCATTTAGTAGTAATATTATTTGTTTTTACGTCCCACTAACTACTGTTACAGTTTTTGAAGACGCCGAGGTGCCGGAATTTAATCCGGCAAAAGTTCTTTTACGTGCCACTAAATATACCGACACGAGGCTGACGCATTAGAGCACCTTCAAGTACCACTGGACTAAGCCAGGATCGGACCTGCCAAGTTGGGAGAAGGCCAGCGCCTCAACCGTCTGAGCCACTCAGCCCGGCAAACTGTTCATTTAAAAGGCCTAGTTTTATACAGGATAAGTCGAACTCCACCGACAAACTTTCGGAGGTTGTTCAGGGATACCTTCTAAGTATATTGGTATAAGGGACCCGTTGTTTCCGATGGCTCGTTAGAGAATAATAATGCAATTACGATTTATTTGGATTGTTACCCCAATCATTCTTGTTTCTGTAAAAATACCTTCATATCGGAGAAAGGGCGTGTAATATGCAATAATCAAAAACGTACAACACAAAATACAGAGTAATCTGTTCTGTCAGTGTACTGGTATTGTTCAAAATGACAACCTCGATGATCACGGCATCGTTGGCTTCCGGCACGTTAAAGAACTCCTGCGGGACAAAATTCCGACACCGCGGCGTTTGTCAAGAACTAACATTTTTTTAAATTTTCAGTGCGATACAGGTACAAAGCTAACTGGGACACCAAACCAAAAGAAATGCAATTATTCGGTAAGGAGCAACCGGAGACTGCGGGTCCCTTATATCACTATACTCGGAATGTACGAGTACACCTGAACAACCTCCGAAAGTTCGTCGATGGAGTTCGGCTTCACCATGTATTTAAAAACAATCGTCAATATCAGAAAGCTTCTATGGATGTTACGGAAATCCGGAGTTTAGGAATTTCGTCCTGCAGGAGTTAATTAACGTGCTGGAAGTAAGGAGATTGAACACCTACAAATGACACTAAATAAATAATGGCGTATGGCCTCTGAAGAGGCCTGGTGTGGGTCTTTTTCTCGTAGACGGCCTATTAGGCGACCTGCATGTCTGTGAAGATGATGGCCCTACCTAGGATGATTTCTAATGCTGAATACGCCACACACATCCAGCCCCAGAGCCACTGGAATTAACCAATTAGGTTAAAATTCGCGACCCGCCCGGCAATCGAACCCGGGACCCTCTGGACCAAAGGCCAGCACGCTAAACATTTAGCCATGGCGCCGGACACAAATGACACTGACCTCAGCTGGAATCGTAAACCTCTATATTGAGAACAACTAACTGACTGCGCCTATGACGTCGGCATTATTATTATTATTATTATTATTATTATTATTATTATTATTATTATTATTATTATTATTATTATTATTATTTGGTAGTGGTATTAACGTTGCATTAACAGATCCAAGATTTTGATGACACAACGATGGGAAAGGATTACGATTACGAAGGAAGTGGCCGTGGCGTTAGTTAATGTACAGCCCCAATGTTTGCCTAACCATCTTCAAGACTGTCAACAGTGGATTTTGAACCCACCATATCCCGAACGTTATTATCTTATTGGTTGAATAGTCAGTGTCAAGGTATTCAGTTCAGAGGGCCCCGGGTTTAATTCCCGGCCGTGTCGATAATTTTAGCCGCATCTAGTTAAATTCTCTGACTCCGGGACTGGGTATTAATGTTTGTCCGAATACACTCCTCTTCATGTACAAGAGCAACCACAGAAACATGCAAATGTAAACACATCTCTCCGGGTAGCGTTAACGTTAAGGGAACACTCGGTTATAAAACAGGGCGCCTGTGACCCCATCAAGGTGCGGGAAAAGAAGCAGCTGCAGCAGCAGCAGCAGCAGCAGCCAGAAGAAGGAGAAGAAGAAGGAGAAGAAGACGATCACCATCATCACAGAGTTTTATTGCTGTAGTTTCACGTCAGAGACTTGAACATCTGTTTCAGCGGCCTTTTCTGCTGTGTGTGTGTGTGTGCGCGCGCGTGCGTGCGTGCGCGTGTGTGTGTGTATGAAGAATATCATTGGATTGTCGATACTAGTGTATTCGTAATTGACTGTGTGTTGGATCTGGTAGTAGCTAATATAAGCATTACTCCATTGTCACCTGCAGGTGAAGTGAAAAGCGTGAAAACCTTTTCTAGGATATTACTACTACTACTACTACTAATAATAATAATAATAATAATTTGTAGCTTGATGCGTCTTGTAAGACAGTCTCTCTGTTAACCATTTGGCACTCAGCCTATATGTAGGGGTTTGCTCGAAGACACTCTGACTAATTTTTGTCATTTTCCGAACCAAATTACAAAAAATCAACACGCAAACAGTTTAACACACATTAAAATAAAATAACTCACACTAATACAGGAAACTATATGCATTTCAGAAATGAATATATACCGGGCGAGTTGGCAGTGCGCGTAGAGGCGCGCGGCTGTGAGCTTGCATGCGGGAGATAGTAGATTCGAATGCCACTATCGGCAGCCCTGAAAATGGTTTTCCGTGGTTTCCCATTTTCACACCAGGCAAATGCTGGGGCTGTACCTTAATTAAGGCCACGGCCGCTTCCTTCCAACTCCTAGGCCTTTCCTATCCCATCGTCGCCATAAGACCTATCTTGTGTCGGTGCGACGTAAAGCCCCTAGCAAAAAAAGAAATGAATATGCGTGGGATGTATTGTTATTGGTAAAGCCGTAAAAAAATATTAAATTTTGAAAATACATAAAAAAAATTATTTTTGGTTTTCAATGACTGAAAAATCAGACATTATTGCGTTTTCTTTCTTTACTCTTAAAGGTGAAAGAAAGAACATTTAATTCTGTATAATTTGATATCAGTATTATGTGTATGCTGCAATTCACTCATGAAGTATGGCAGAAAAGTTATTCAGTGTACATGTAACTGTCATCGATGTCAGGTCCTCGCAGTCCGATGCACGGTGAGCAGCTGTGACTTTGTCATTTCCCACATAATGCGAATCACTTTCAGCAAAAGAAGGTCATTCTTACTGTCTAAATCATCTGAAAATTCAAGGATATCGGCCTCATTCGGCCTTGAATATGGCCTAGCCATTACGATAAAAAGACGCAAGCACGTGCAACAACGGAGTTATGAAATAGAGTAAAATTATAGTTTGCGAAGTACAGCGAACACACGGTATACCAAAGAAACGAAATATACTCTAACCTAAACTCATATCAAGATCAAATTGTTGTATTCATAAGCCAACCAAAACAGATCCACGCAATAACAACTTCAAATAACCACAACATAAACATTCACGGTCAACAGATTTCATTTGTCGAAAATAAATATTTTGTATGGCTGGTGGATATATCTGTAGAGTAAAACGCAAATTCAACGCTTTAAGGTACCGTCACGATTAACTGCTACGATTTAACAGCCACGCAAATGGCCAAAATCCCCAAGTAGCGAATACAAATAATGTTGCGATGTATCGGCGCCGTGAGCTTTCTCGCCATAACCTCTCGCGCCGATAGATCGGCGCGCTGAGTGCGAAAAGGTTAAGGGTGGGTGGTGTCTGCCAGGAAACTATGTATTTCTGTGGTGGTGTGTTCATTGCACGAATGTTGAGAATAGCACAAAGACACAGTAACCTAACTAAAGGATTGAAACGTTTATGATTAAAATACCTCGGCCCGGCCAGGAATCGAACCCGGTGGCCTGAAGAACGAAGGCCAAGACACTGACCATTCAGCTAAGGAGCCGAACAAATTCGTGTCCTTATGCCGAGGCGTTGTAGCTTTTTCCAGACACACCCACGATGGAGGCGAGCTGCAGGTGCCTTTTAACCACATTCTATACCAAAGTCAAATATCTGGCAGTACCTGTCATCGAACTCGAATCTCCGATGACGTCAGTTTATAGCGCTTACCATTACGCATTTTTGGACAGTCAAGAGGAAGATTTTAACCTACTTTTTTCTCATTTGTGTTCATTAATTTAAACACTGAGTTTGTGGAGTGGGGGTGGGGATGACGACGACGACGTTGATGACGCTGGTTAGAGGTGAAGCCACCAACTCTCAACGGAATTAGTTTGCGGGGCCTTGATAGTATTTCATTTTCACGCCCTTCGCGATCATTCTCTTCCCTTTGCCGATACCTTGATACTTCGGACCTCTTCCTTTCCCTTCACTCGTTATTATAGTTAAGAAAGCATGGTTGCCAAGTTGTTTTTCTTCTTAAAAATAACCATCACCACCATTGTTTGTTTATTGATTTTTTGAGTAACCGAGAGTCATTAATCCCATGGCTGAAGGAAAAGAGCGTAGCATAAGTAAGAAGCAGCAAACTCAGTTGAGAATGTGTGGCTATCTGCTGCCGTAGTTGACGGGTTAGCTTTTTTTTTTTTGCTATTTTGCTTTACGTCGCACCGACACATATGTCTTACGGCGACGATGGGATAAGAAATGCCTAGGAATTGGAAGGAAGTGGCCGTGGCCTTAATTAAGGTACAGCCCCGGCATTTGCCAGGTGTGAAAATGGGAAACCACGGAAAACCATCTTCAGGGCTGCCGACAGTGGGGCTCGAACCCACTATCTCCCGATTACTGGATACTGGCTGCCTTAAGCGACTGCAGCTATCGAGCTCGGTAACGGGTTAGCTAAGAACTTCTCAACTCGTTCCCAGGATTGTTCCGAATTTAAAACGGGTTGCACTCATCCGTAGGTAACTCGATTCAGAAGGTAAATAGGTAGAATTCTTATCCCCTGCCGCTTTAATAGTGGTTTTCTATGTAAAATGTGTACTTCACGGATCGAGCTGATCAGCCTTATAAATACTTATTCACCGGTAGAAAAATTTGACATTCGACCACCAACGATTACCAGTGATGGTGGTGATGGTTTTCGATGGCTTACCCATTTCAATTTAATGTAAGGTACCGAACATGTACCTCTTGACGGTTTTCATTTTTACCAATATTAGCCCCAAATTTGCCATAGTAACAAATGGTATGCATTTTTCAAATATTCCGAGTACATGGATCTGTTGATCAATGTGTCTCAAATTCTATACACGAAGCTACTATTGCTACTCCTCCTCGAGGGTCGCTAAGAGATTGTTAGGGAGAAGGGGGTAAAATAATGAATTCAACCATGACGGACGGTTGTTGACATATCCAGGTCGTGTCGCATTAGAGGCTGTTGGACCGGGCGAGTTGGCCGTGCGCGTAGAGGCGCGTGGCTATGAGCTTGCATCCGGGAGATAGTAGGTTCGAATCCCACTATCGGCAGCCCTGAAGATGGTTTTCCGTGGTTTCCCATTTTCACACCAGGTAAATGCTGGGGCTGTACCTTAATTAAGGCCACGGCCGCTTCCTTCTAACTCCTAGGCCCTTCCTATCCCATCGTCGCCATAAGACCTGTCGGTGCGACGTAAAGCCCCTAGCAAAAAAAAAAAAAAAAAAAAAAAAAAGGTTGTTGGTAAGAGAGAATGAATGAATTCAACCTCGATCGGCGGTAGAAAATTACATCGACGAAAGCAGCTCGTTACCTGCTGTAATATTGTCCGATTTCGTAAAATGCTCCGTATTTCCTTCAAAGAATTGCGAACATTTTCATTCTAAGCTTAAAGGTTGCTTTACTCTCCACGTCTACATGTATTTCCGTGTTAGTGAGATTTGTTGTAGCACACACCTTTCAATAACAATTATAATAATGAAATCACAAGGGAAGAAAATTCATGAAAAGGAGAAATTTATTTTGCACAAAGTTATGGATTATAATAATAATATGATATGAAGATATGATTTTGTTAGGGCTTATCTTGTAAATATCTGTCTAAATGAAGAGGACTTCCAGTTATTTTAACTACTCATTCGACTAGAATTATCTTTATGGATCATTTGTACTTATCTGAAGGAGTGTTCCTCTATTAGAGACATTTTGAACCATACCAGCAATAGCAATACTGGAAGGAAAATGTTTCTATCTGGGCAGCTTCGGGGACGAATTTAAGTCCTGTTTGGGGTCGAACTTTTGAGGAAAGGTATATTTGAGATCGAGTTCATAACCTGTACTATCGAGTTTCCTGCAGGCCCACTTTGGCAGCTGTGCGATTAATGAGTGTGATGACCCCCCTGGACGAGTTGGCTTTGTGGTACGGAGCGCGCAGCTATAAGATTGTATTTGAGGGATGGCGAGTTCGAATCACACCATCGGCTGCCCTAAAGATGGTTTTACCGAGCGAGTTGGCCGTGCGGTTAGGGTCGCGTAACTGTGAGCTTGCAATCGGGAGGTAATGAGTTTGAATCCTACTGTCGGCAGCCCTGAAGATTGTTTTCCATGGTTTCCCATTTTCACACCAGGCAAATGTCGGAGCTGTACCTTAAGCAAGGCCACGACTGCTTCCTTCCCAGTCCTAGCACTTCCCCATCCTTGAGTCGCCGAAAATCTCCAGTGTGTTAGTGCGACGTTAAACCGCTAGAAAAAAGAGTTATGGTCTTCCATGGTTTCCCATTTTTAAATCAGTAAATGCTGGGACTGTGTCTAAAACCCACGGCCGCAAATCTCCTATCCTATCGTTTATGAATGGTGTGAACATTTTGCTCATAGGGTGGTTGATGCGGCCATTTCAGTGGGCTTGGCAGACTGAGATGTAATAGCAACTTTTGGCTCGGTGATAAAAGCAACGGTAAACTACATCACTCCTCATTTCCCTAGTACGCCTATTCAGTGACGCCTAGTCCACCTAACGGCTGATGGCTGAGCTGTCGAGGTCCAAAGCAGCCTCCACGCTGAGCACTCACCATCGCCAACGAAACGTACTATGCCATTGCACAAAAAGAATAAAAAACCGGGCGAGTTGGCCGTGCGCGTAGAGGCGCGCAGCTGTGAGCTTGCATCCGGGAGATACTGGGTTCGAATCCCACTGTCGGCAGCCCTAAAGATGGTTTTCCGTGGTTTCCCATTTTCACATCAGGCAAATGCTGGGGCTGTATCTTAGTTAAGGCCACGGCCGCTTCCTTCCAACTCCTAAGCCTTTCCTATCCCATCGTCGCCATAAGACCTATCTGCAATTAGCAGAATAAAAAGGAAAAAAGAAAGAAAAAGAAGAAAAAATAAAAATAATAATAACCGAATAATAATAATAATAATATATTAGTAAAGCCCCTAGCAAAAAATAAAAAAAAAAAATGAATGACCCTGTGAAGATGAAATCCTTCTTGAGGCTATAGTTCAAATATTTACGCTATTCCTTGTATTTTTATTTATTGTATTAAGTAGGAATTCTTACTCGAGTAGACCTGCTTGTGGTTACTCAAATGGTCAAGTAACTCTACTAGAGTGCGTATACGTACAAGGGAACAGTTGGGGTTCGAGTGGACCTACTGCAATGAAGGTTGGTAAGATGGTCAATGAAGATATCATAAACATTATGGTAGTAGTCATTCTGCCATAAAATAAGAATTGCATAGTTAAAACATATACGTTATTCCGTTGTTTCAAATTTGTTAAGAAGGAAGCCATAGTTTCCACTATCGACTCCCTTAAACGTAACTTAAAAGCTTTTCAGTCTGTTGAACACACAAGTTAAATATACACTGCTGGCCAAAAGTTTCTGGACAATCATTGAACTGTTAAAGAATGGACTGAGATTAAAGAAAACAACATACTGAACCCTTTAGGTCCATATTGAGGGATACCTACCTTTCTTACCTATCAGCAAAGTTCATGAGATCTGTCTCTTGGGTCGTATCGGGTTCTTCGTCACTTGCTGAGGTAAAGGTAGGATTCAGTAATTCTAATCTATCTACTGGAATGAAAGGTCTGTTTAAAAGATTCCTATTTATTCAGAAAAATTCTGAAGCCATCTTTGATGTCAATGGTATCATAGAACTCAATTGTGTCCACTGGACACCACAATCATTTTTACATAAACGTCAGAACACTGGTGTGAGACTTTAACGTAACTGCCTGACGGGCATTCTTACTAGAAACCATTGTCTCAATTATTAATCATTTAAGAAAGGAAAGTCTGGAAATCCTTAAATTCGGCTTCCATGTGAGACCACATGTACCATCATAGTGATTCGTTATGGTCCAGCCCTCGTAACACGAACTCTGGACTCTGGGTATAATTAAGGCCGTCCAATCGGTGTGTGCCACACAGTGGTTCTACGGCATGGACCCTTAATTGAATCGATGTGACCTGCGTCTATGTCATGGACCGACATCTAATCTTCTAAGTTACTTTAAAGTCATTGTGGATGATGACCGCAAGGAAATGATGCTACAATGGCATATGGGCCTAATCTAAGTCACTGAGGTTGATGACCCCCTGACCATCTAAGTTTCTAGGCTGAAGGCTAAACACAATTAAGTTACATCGGTTGATGACCAAAGTTCCACTTTACTATCCCCAGCACATTCACTGCTCAATCAATCAAAGTTCAATAATTACAACAATAGCAATGCATACACAAACTTTGTGGCAGTACAATCCATTTCCTTCGGATATGTCCCTTTAATCGTTACTTTATTTTTTAATATTCCCCAGAAAACAAACTAAAATTTACAGAATGCATCTCCAAGTTATTCGCTTGATTAAAGTTATTTCAAAATGCGGTTTCACTGAATTTAATAATTAAATAAATTTAAATGATTTAACGAAATGTTAAAGATCAGTAAATTTTATCTCCGCGGACTCTGGTTTCTTCACAAATTCCTACGCAGCTGTGATGTAAATTCAATATTGCATGTTTATCTGGCTGGAAAAGAATTTGTTACATAATTCATGTCCAGCTATATATCTTGACTTGTGATCTCACACTTTTAAAATCTAATCTAGTCCTAACCGTTATTAACACTTGGATATCCTAATAATCTACGTACAAACCAAACAACTCGCCATATAATTACGATGTCATATCTCGTCATACCATTATGAATTTTGCACACCCCTCACAGACAAACCGATCATCACAGCCATCGCTCTATATTTTGGACAACCCTGAATTAGGTTACTCTGCTCCTTATACTCAAAGTTCGTGATTTCAAATGTTCATTACTTCCCCAATTACAGTATTTCACAATACTCAGATCATTACCGGCTATGAATTTCAACTAAATCCAGCATTTTAACGTTTCCCTGGCCGAGAATACAGTACAATCTCAATTCCACGCCTGTCCCGTTATCATAGCTGAGGCCTCTCGCCCCCCAGTTCGCTTGGCAGTTACATGAAACACCTGGTTTATTCACAGTTGACTGGCTTCTCAAAATGCTCTCTTTAAACTCTGCCGACAGTTAAACAAATACGATATTCTAACCAACAAAATGCACAGATTATGCTTCAAGATGCCCACACTAATTATACGCGTCGCCAATTGATACCGTTATGGATTTCTATGAATTTCTTTCCATTCTCAACATTATAAAATATCCCTCGGACTATCATGTCCCGGCTTCAATGACAGGACTCTAACCTGATTCGCACATCTCATCTCAACTCATATAAAACATTCCTCGGGCTTCCGTGTCCCGGCTTCAATGACAGGTCCAACCTGATTCACAAATCTCATATCAACAAAACTAACCTCTGTTTCCCAGCTCCACAATTATCATCGACAAAGAACTGGAATAAAATCCTCACTAGAAATCCCGACGTCTAATATCGCACAATGCATTACTCATGAATAACTTCGCATAAATGACATCGTATTTAATAACTTGATGTTTATGAACAAAATGACTGAAACATTCTACTAGATCTTTTTATTGTCAGTCAGACACAGTTTAAAAATGGGCATTAAAAAAAACGTTTCTCTCCGTGACCAAACTCATCACCCTAGGTTCTCACCCGACAGCGCGCTTCCACTCGATTGAAAATGAGTGACCATGGATTATTATTATTAACGTCAAATTGCAGACAGAAAAATTTTACGTCGAATGAACATCTTAATTTGACATCACAAAATATAGGCAGTACACTTCACACGGATGACGATCTACATAGGACGTGATATCACTTCGGAACCCTATTCAATAACTTTTTACAACATTATACGGCACTCGCAAGACTTCAAAAATTTATCCAAGTGGTAAATAAAACAAATGACTCTTTAGTCGTACTCTCACATTTACAAAACTTAGTAGGGTGACCACTGCGTCGTATATCCCCATTCAAATACACTTTTAGAGATCACGAGACAAGATATAAGAGGTAGTAAGATGGAAAGTCACCTACCTCATGTCGTCACGCCAGTGTTCGTCATAGGGCTCACCTGCGACCCTGGCATTTTATTTAGCCATTTTTACATTCATGGCTTCACAGTTTATTATTATTTTCTTCAGGTTTCCTGGAATAAAGCATTAAAAAAAGAAAATACCCTTCACTTGTTTGTTGAGCGCACACGATGGACTATAATTATTTCCGCACACGAATTACTTAATCACATTAGAATTTGTTCAGTACTTTGACCGTCCTATCTGGTACAATTATTTCACTCAAGAAAACTATCTCCTCATGGAGTCAAGACTTAGCCACACTGGCTGAAATCTGCAGTTGAACTCAGTCTACTTTCGTTGTTTGATTTCGCAGAGCAGCTCAACAATTTTTCGTCCGCTTTGTATCACAAATGCCGGAGAAGGAGACTTCGTCATGGCGTCCCTTCACTTAAAAGTTGTATTCTTCGGATCTCTCCCTCTGCCGCCAAGAAAATTTCTATAAATTTTCTGACTTACCTAAACTGTAATTTCAAGAGCTTTGAAAGTGACTACATGCTTGCTACATTTCTGGCGGTAGTGTTCATGGACATTTAAAATTTTTACGGGTTCGATTTGTGAGATGATTGACCCCCTTTGATAGGCACTATATTTTTTTGACTTGGCTTGGTCACGCCATGTACACGCGCTTTGAAATAGTTCATAAAAATGACTTGAGATTCTTCCGCCGTCGACACGTGTGGTTGACGTCACGTACCCCAGAGCGTGGGACCGAAGGTAATCACCCCCTCGTCACGTGTCAAATCCATGCTATCAAGAATCCAACTTTTAAGTGATTGTCGATTTATGCATAATGTTCTTAGGGCACAAAGGTCATGGGTTCAATACCTATGCATGGAATTGACTAATATATATTATAAAAGTAATATTTTACAATAAAACTACGTTTGCACATTCACCTGAGCAAGAAATAGACAATAGGAACACATTTACTCTCACAGATCACCAGAACACATCAAACTCTCTTCTCATCAAAGAAACCCCGCTTTGCTGCAAGTACACTTTTAACTATTCTCGGCATTCTCAGAAAAAGTTTTTCTATCACTGATGCAGGTATACTTTGCCAAGCATTCTTTAAGAGACCCACAGTTTTTCCGATGAAGAAGGGCACTCTTTTCGGTCTTGCCGATAAAACTCCTCCCACAGCAACTCCATTGGATTTAAGTACGAGGATTGGCGGGGGGGCAATTTCATTAAATACAATTCCCCAGAATTTTGTTTGTTTTGCAGGTAATTCATGCAATAGCGAGACGTGTGTCTGGGGTCATTGTTTTGTTGGAGGACAAGCCCACGTTGCTGTCCAGACAGAAGAGCATAACGAGATAGGATGGAATTTTAGCCGTTTTTTCCAGTATTCCTTGTACTCGGTGCAGTCTACCAACTCCACTGAATGTTAAACAACCCGTAAACATCACAGAGCCCCCTCCATGTTTCACTGTAGGTGTTATACAGTAGGATGCATTTCTTTCTGATGCTGATCGTTGAACAAACTCGACGCCGTTGCCCGAAGACCTTCGAAACTTGGTTACATTAATATATTCTGTCATTAAACAATCATTAAACATATTCGTTCGGGTACATATGTTTTGTCCGGAAACTTTTGGCCAGCAGTGTAAATATTGCACTATAACGTACCTGTAAAAAGTAATTACTAAACAAGGAGTACGAAGTCGTTATTTGCTTAATAGTGTGTATTTTTTTTCCTTGTTTAATAATGTGTTTTTTACAGGTCATGTTATAGTGCAATATTTATATTTGACTTTTGTGTTCGACAGACTGAAAATATGTTTATTTTTAAGTTATGCTGTTTCAAATGTAAGGTGGTGTAGTGAAGACAATGATTGCAGTGAAACTTGGATAGGAAGATCATTTAAGACCTCAGAACATCACTGCAGACTACCGGTGTTACATAGGCATGAAAATATGACTGATTGTGAACAGGAATTCGGCAGATTCCTAGTTTGTCTATGTCTGTTAGGTCATCAGCCCAGAGGCTGGTTGGATCCTCAAATAGCACCACCAAAGGTTATGCGGTTATAAGGAAACCGTAAAAACCAATGGCAGCACCAAAATGAGGCGTACTAGACAAGACGAGGAGTGAGGTAGTTTGCCATTGCTTTCCTCACCGGGTCAGAAAGTGCTATTGCAGCACGACTGACCCTATGAGCAACACCTTCCATAACACTCAAATGCACTAGTCGTGCTCTGAATGTCATTACTTAGCACTACCCATACCCCAGTAGCTTCCATATTGTCACAGCCATGGATGAGACTGGGACTTCGGTGGAAGCTACACTTTACTCTGGCCTGTGCCAAGAGATGGATACAAAAGTACTGTGTCCATCATGAAATGGCAGCAGGCAAGTTTCCTAGTTTATGCCAATCAAATTATTTAGTAGCAAGCACGTTTATATACAGGATGCTCCCAAACACATGGGAAGTGATCGGTAGGCGAATAGTACACTTCGAAAATCTAAAAGAGTTCATATGAACAGATATGCCTTACGATCGTATAATTACACCTACACACACAGACAACACCCCCACACAGTACATGTAGTTCACTCCCGTAGGGAGTACCGGGAAATGTAACTAGAGAACTGGTGAACCGAATATGTCCTCGGACAATCACGGCACTCAAAGCTATATGCTAAAAAATAAAAACTGTAAGTATTAGGTTTTCAGAGCGTAAACTTGTGTTCCTGTTGTCTACATCTCATTTTTGGTACAAAGTGTTTTATGCTGCTTGAAAATATCGGTATACATCTACAGCGCGTACACAAGTTCACGTCGTTATCAGTTAACGGCTCGGAATCGCTCTGCTACTTTTCATGGATTATTATTATTATTATTATTATTATTATTATTATTATTATTATTATTATTAGTCTCCAATTAGCTTTACGTCGCACCGACACAGATAGGTCTTATTGCGACGGTGGGACAGGAAAGGGCTAGGAGTGGGAAGGAAGCGGCAGTGGCGTTAATTAAGGTACAAACCCAGCATTTGCCTGGTGTGAAAATGATAAACCACGGAAAACCATCTTTAGGGCTGCCGACAGTAGGGTTCGAACCCACTACCTCCCGAAATAATTTTACGGCAACATGATGATTACCATTACATTTAGGACATGCTAATTGATCATTCGGCCAAATTTCATTGGAAACTGTCTTGTCCAACAGAAACCGTTCCCTTGTCGACATACAGTAGTATTTACGATAATGATAATGATCATCAGTAGTAACCTACGCAAGCCGTGTCAAATTTATGTAGTAGACAACAAGTATCAGGTAATATTAAACAGAAAACTGGGTATATTATATCTGTCATTTCAGCAAAAGTACTTTCAAGAACTCTTTTTTCTGTTTTCAGTTCTCCTCTGCTTTATCGCGGTCGTTACGACTGACCACACAGCCGTTCATGATATGGCTCAGAGTAACATCGCCTTCGCCAAGAAAGTGTACAAAGTAAGTTATAATTTAGTGATGTTTTTAAATGACTGATACAGTGATGTAATTGGTTTTATAAATTTCATGACAACCATTTATAAAAATACTGTTTCGGCGCGACGTAAAGCCCCTAGCAAAAAAAAAAAAAAAATACTGTTTGAACGTGATTCCTTGTGTAAAGTGCATTATTTCTTGGGGACAAACCTGTCATAGAATAAACTAACCCTCATACATAATAAAGCCATAAACTTACCGATCGATTATTCGCTGATGGAATGATGAAGTTGCGGTACCTATATATTGTTGTGTCTGTGCCTGTTCTCAATAGCATCTAATCCATGCAAGGCACTGTCTGGAAAATCAAAGTATATTTTTGGGCACGATTCTGATCTCATCATCCCCTCCATGTGGTTTCTGTTTGTTCCTTACATCAGCCCTCCCCTACGATATTATTATTTGAAGTTGAATAGCTCATATTTGTCATTTGTTTGAGTGTATAATTTGGTAGCATATCTTAGTGTGACAATAAGAGTGCATACGTGGTGTGGTGGTTACAAATGAGAACTATGGTCCAACTATTTCACCTTCGAGCAAAATTGTTTCTTTGCGGGTCAGGGTTACTATCACTCTCTCAAACACATGGTGGCATATATGGAACTGAAAGTAGTACGGTTGCTCAAGTTATAACTGATAATGGTCATGTTCCTGTAGAATTCGATTTCAAACGTAGCTTCAACAATTCTTATCATCAACGTCGGTCAAACTTATCCCTCCCACCATGTATAGCTTAACATTACCCATGTTAAATGTTTATGAGCATCCGGGAGATAGTAGGTTCGAATCCCACTATCGGCAGCCCTGAAGATGGTTTTCCGTGATTTCCCATTTTCACACCAGGAAAATGCTGGGGCTGTACCTCAATTAAGGCCACGGCCGCTTCCTTCCTATCCCATCGTCGCCATAAGACCTATCTGTGTCGGTGCGACGTAAAGCCCCTAGCAAAAAAAAAATGTTTATGAACCTATGAAAAATGAAATGGCGTATGGCTTTTAGTGTCGGGAGTGTCCGAGGGCAGGCTCGTCTCGCCAGGTGCAGGCCTTTTGTTATGACTCCCGTAGGCCACCTGCGCGTCGTGATGAGGATGAAATGATGGAGACGATGGTTAAAATTCCCGACCCTGCCTGGAATCGAACCCGGGACCCCTCTGATCAAAGGCCAGCACGCTAACCATTTAGCCATGGAGCCGGACTATGCTTTCTACGTCGCACCGACACAGATAGGTCTTATGGCGACGATGGGACAGTAAAGGCCTAGGAATGGGAAGGAAGCGGCCGTGGTCTTAATTAAGGTACAGCCCCAGCATTTGCCTGGTGTGAAAAAGGGAAACCACGGAAAACCATCTTCAGGGCTGCCGACAGTGGGGTTCGAACCCACTATCTCCCGGATGCGAGCTCACAGCTGCGCGCTCCCAACCGCACGGCCAACTCACCCGGTGGAGCCGGACTATGAACCTATGGCATTGGTAGATAAGCTTTAAAATCATTTATAAGTATAATTTTTACAGATCTATGTTAAATATTTCACATTAATCTTATGTACAAATTATTTCAAACTGAAAAAATTAGAAGTTTTAAAAATATATTTTAGTGATAAGTGAAATTAGTTCGTGATTCATCTTCTGTTAAACCTTGTCAGTCCGTTACATGAAACGCACGGGTTTTAGTAATTTCCAAAATGTTTTCGAGGTGCGGGTAATAAACCTACGTGAATCACATGTGCCTCGCGGGCAGTCCACGATAAGTCCCTTATCTCCAGATTGTGTGATAGCCATTGATAAATTATGAAGTTTGATTACAAAATGAAATTAAATTCTGCTGACAGAGAGACATAGACGTTGTAAACACCAGGGACTGAAGATTAAACAATAATCACTACTTTCACCAACACAAGAAAAGTACGTTAATATAGATTAACACCAAATAATGACCTTTTATATGCCTGTGAAATCTGGAAAGGTACACAGGTAATCTAAATTTTTGCGCCAACATTATGCTGTTTTATATCGGATCACCATTAAGTTCAAATAGTCAGAAATTAGATCCAGCGAAGATCTTTGGATCTGAAATGTAAAAGAGAATATGGGAGTAGACTAGACATCCGTTGAGAAAACCAATTGGACCAGTAGAAAAAAACACCAATGGACTGGAAGATAGAAGGAAGGGTCATTCGAAAAAGATGTGGATAAAGGAGATAAAGTTAAACCTCGATAAGCCACTTCCGTTTATTACGTTACCCCGGGTAACATGCGCTTTTTGACCGGTCCCTAGACATTTCCTGAAGAACATATGACCATAAAACAGGGTCAGGTCGACACATAATGCTGATCCAATTTAATTTGGTAGCGGAAAAAGAAGGAGGTAACATAGTCTCATCTCTTGGGCCAGGCTGTATGGCTCAGGTGGTAAAGAGCTGGCCTTCTGAACTCAAATTAGCGGGTTCGATTCCGACTCAATCTGGTGGTATTTTCCTAAAGCTAACGTAAATCACTTTTATAGGATGGACGCAGAGTACGCCACCAATGGTCTTTAACATGCATAAGAATAAAATGACGAAGTGCCAAAATTGTTTTAAGAAATCGTGGAAACAGGTCAAAATCGAACTCGTGAACTTGGGACCTTAAAGTTGGCTATATCGAAGAAGTTTAACGTTTCAGGGAAATATATTGATGCGAGTTTATCGAATTTAAACTGTCTTCAATGATTTGCTGGGAACGTGTCCTGCTATCCCGAGTGCCTAACCAACTGTACAACACAGACTTTCTAATCATATGATACTCTATCTGCTTACCAAAACCAAGGAAAGTTCAGTAACTTAATGGTAGTGGACTGAACGGGAGTGAGTGGTGGTGGTGGTGATTATTGTTTTAAGAATATGTACAACTGGGCAACCATCCTCGTTTAATCCGGGTCAGAGGGAAAATGGAAGAGGTCCAACACTTCACTTCGAAGAATGAAGTTATCGCTAAAAGGAAGAGAAGTAGGGCCACGAAGGGCATGCAAATGAAAGACTCCTTTGGCCTCGCAGATCTAATACCGACGGGGACGGAAGAGAACGCGAGATTACCAAAGGAGGTCGAATAGGGAAGTTCGAAATGAAGAGCCTGGCACAAGTATGTGGAAACAGTGCCAGACTCAGTGAGGGAAACCGTTGTCGCCTACCCATGCTACCAAATTGAGAGCATATGGGTCCCGTTTTAGTCGCCTCTTACGCAGGCAGGGGGATACCATGGATATATTCTACCGCCCCCACCCACAGGAAGAAAACGGGAATGAAGTGGCACTGGAACTTCAGTAAAGATAGGAGCGAATGACAGCATATTTTTAACATCAAAGTTGGTCAAACTAGAAGGAATAATTTTAACAAGGAACATTCGCTCTTAATTATCTTTATTATTAAATAAATAAATAAATAAATAAATAAATAAATAAATAAATAAATAAATAAATAAATAAATAAATAAATATTACGTGACAAATTAAAACTCAGTGGTTTCATTAACAATCTTCCGGGGATTACTTCATTTCCTCTTCCAAAGCCCAGATATACGTTAGATGAGATATAGTGTATGTCTTCCGCTAGAGGTTAGAACAGGGTTGACTAGGAGAGTTGGCCGTGCGGTTAGGGGCGCGCAGCTGTGAGCTCGCATCCGGGAGATAGTGGGTTCGAACCCCACTGTCGGTAGCCCTGAAGATTGTTTTTCCGTGGTTTACCATTTTCACACCATGAAAATGCTGGGGCTGTACCTAATTAAGGCCACGGACGTTTCCTTCCCACTCCTAGGCCTTTCTTATCCCATCGTCGCCATAAGACTTATCTGTGTCGGTGCGACGTCAAACTGAAAAAAAAAAAAAAAAGGAAAAGAACAAGGTTGTTACATTCATCAACCTGTTTCAGTCTTATTTTTAGCTTTGATGATGAATAAGGGACTGAGGTATTAACACTATATCAATTTCCATGATAAATTCTGTAAACGTATGGCTAGTAAGATCGGTTGGTGCATATATTCCAGTAACCTTTGCAATGTGACAGTGAAAACCTTACTTCTCTCTTCCGTTGCACGTCTTTGATGGTGGAACTACTGGGGATCCAATCAGCCTGAAGGCTGAGGACTCATGCTAATAATAATAATAATAATAATAATAATAATAATAATAATAATAATAATCAGAAGAAGAAGACTGAGCGAATTGGCTGCGTCGTATGTATCGCTTAGCTTTAGCTTACATTCCGGAGATGGTGGCTTCCAACTTCACCGTCGACAGTCATGAAGATGGTTCTTCGCAGTTTCTCGTTTTCAACACATCTACTTCTAATACCCATTTAGTGGTTAAAATTTGCATTCATGGATTCTTGTACTGGATTGATTATTGAAAACGATCTGGTTTTGAAACAGTAATCCTTAGCACCAGCAGTCCACCACACCTTGCCTATTCAGCGGTGAAGAAAGCACAGATGGGAATCAGGCACATAGTGAGGGGTTGATGGATGGTTTGATAAACGTGTTAATTAAAAGTATGATAACAGAATTGATGTATTGGTACCGTACATGGGATAAGATTATTTCTAATCTATGTGATATCTCTCATCTCGCAGGCTTTAACAGTTCTTTTGGACACTAACATCAAGCGTCAAGTACTTTATATATTGTGGCAGAAAGCAGATTCTTTTGTCTACGTTTGAGTGTGAGTGTGCCTTCAAAATATGAATGTTAATCAGACCAAGCAAAATAATGCCCCAGTAGTGAAATACATTGGTTTACTATACTCCGTACGGCTCTACTTCTAAATTGACGTTTTAGCAGATTTTGGCTCTGTCTGGTGGTCATGCGCTGAAGCATAGACATCCAACCAATCCCAAGCTGCCATTCATATCGATTTATATCGGCAGAGCACGATCTCGAAACCTAGTTGCCAGCTCTAATATTTACATTCGCCACGTGGTTAACCTATCACGCTCATCGTATATGGTATTCGGTACGGTTCGCGATCTTTTGCATTTTCCTTCAATATTTACTGTGTTTTTCATATTGTTGGAGGGTTCCAGTGACTCTGAGATCAGTAGAGTGTTCCCTTTGTAGGCCATAACCTCCTTTCTGTGCCAGCCATTAGCCGTTAGTGATGTGTTATTTCCTCATTCTCTTTTATTGTTAATAATATATTCTCTTTTAGTGCCAGATATTGTTAGAAAGCGTAGTTGTTGTGAATTTGTTTTCAATCCATTTTCATTCGTTTTTATGAGTACTGTATTATAATTTACAAGGGCTGTTTACCGCGGTCATATTGCATCAGCTGTTCTCGCAGGCGTAGCGCGCTGGCAACAGAGGGAAGGCGATGCTCATTTGTTTTGCGAAACTTCAATTTAGAAGTAAGGCCGTGCGGAGTATAGTACTATGGTAATCAACTTCATATACGCCGCCTGACAGGAACTGAAGCACCCAGACGGAGGGTAAGAAACGGACTGAAACTTCACGTATTGAGAGGATATGTGATGTTATTTCAGTGATTATGAAATCGAATCAAATTTACAAAGAACTTGGCAGTATGATCCATTTATCAGTATGACGTTGCAACCCCTTTGGCCTGCATGCATCCACCGATTCGTTTGGGATGGGTGTCATAAAGTCATTATATCCTTTCCTGAGGCAAGCTGGCCCACAGCTGTTGTAACTGGCCCTTGACACTGGTACTGGGACGGAGTTGACGTCCGAACTGGTGCCACACACGTTCTATCGGCGACAGATCTGGGGATATTGTTGGCTACGGGAGTACCTCTACATCATAGAGTCACGTGTCATGTGTGGGCGAGGACTGTTCTTTTGAAAAATGCACCACGATACATACTACAGCATGAGAAGTAACACATGAAGATGCAGGATGTCCGTAACGTACCGTGTGACATCAGAGTTCCCTCTATCACTACCAGCCATGACCTGAAGTCACACCCGATGGCTCCCCACACCTTGACGTCAGGAGTAACACCACTGTGCCTTTCTAAAACATTGGAAGAATGGGACCTCTCCCCAGGTCGCCGCCATACTACTGGGGATCCAGTCATCCTGAAGACTGAGGACTCAATATAATAATAATAATAATAATAATAATAATAATAATAATAATAATAATAATAATAATAATAATAATAATAATAAGCAGAAGAAGAATGAGAGAATTGGGTGCGTCGTATGGATCGCGTAGCTTTGGCTTACAGTGCAGAACCGCCGCGATTCGTCGCTGAACACCATGCGACGCCATTCATCAGTAGTCCATGCTTCCCGGTCCCGGCACTACTCCATACGCAGCCGTTTGTGTTGTGGTGTTAACGGCAGCCTACGCATGGGACGGTAATTCCCTAGTCCGGCAGCTGCTAGTCTCCAATCAATGGCACAGAATGTGGCAAGAAGTCCATTACTTCTTCTCGGATGGCAGGCGCTGATGTGAAGGGGTTACGATGTGCTTGGTGCACAATACTGCGATTCTCCCTTGTGGTGGTTAGACGTGGTCGACCAGAAACTTGACGACGAGTATGCTTGCCCTCACCTTCCCATGCAGCCCAACATCGGGCTACTGTCACGTCCAATGCCCCGCAAATCTGGATATTGCACGATTCGGCCGGTTGGCTAAATGGAGACCTACAATGAGGCCCCCTTTCAGATTCTGCCAGGTGCTGTTAACGCTGTCTCAGACGAGTGTGCGGCTTCTCCATATCCTTTCACAGTGATCATTCGACACCTGATGCTGTTCACGCCCCTTATATGCCCTACCACGCCTGATAACAACCATACACATTAACAATATTAACGCACTCTGGTTGCCGCTCTGCCTGTTGCAGAGATTTGCAACTATGATAATTTACATACTTGCCGATGAAGTGTGCGTGTACGAAGTCAAATTAACGTCCGACCATTTCTTCTGGATGCTTCAATTTTGTTGTTAGGCAGTGTATATACAAGTGGCTCCACTTGTTGCTGTTTCTTGATGGGTGCAGTATCTTGCATCTGTCTCTAGTCACAGACTAGAAAAATATGTAGCTTCCACTGACTCATTTTCTGGATGTGGTTTTATGGAAGCTGCTGAGGTATGGGTGGGGTTGAGCAATGGCATTCGGAGCACGAGTAGTGCATCTAAGCGTTATGAAAGGTGTTACTGACTGGGCCAGTCGTACTACAGTAGCACTTAATAACTATGAGGAAAGCAATTACAAATACTCGCTCCACATAATGTCTTCTACGCCTTAGTATGGTTCCACCTTCGAGTTTTTCGGTCTCCCTTTAACCGCATTACCTTTGGTAGTGCTGTTTGAAGACTCCACGAGCTCCCAGGCTGAAGACTTAACGGAGAGGTAAGAGCCTGCGTTTAGGGAGATAATCAGCGGACGAAACTGCACTCTGGTAAAGGAAAATATTCCCAGAATGTCAGTCCGATTTAATACGGAACTTAATAGAATCTTGGGCAGCCTAGTCGAGAAGGTAGAGGCGTGCTCGGTTCACCCGAAAGGACCTGGCTTGATTCCCTGCCAGGCGGTCAAACATTCATAATTGTTACTTCAAATTCTGGGGAATCACGTGGACCTGAGTTTCACTCAGCCTTGGACAAGTGCATAGCTAACCATTCCATTCCACTTAGTGCCGAGATTACAGATACTGGAAGCCTATCTTCCACTCCTCCAAGGACTTTTATGGCTTGTACAGAGATGGCTCTGATCTCCTTGTTTTACTTGATTGAATTTCACAAAATTTAAGTCAAACATATTACATATTTTGTCAAATTCATATCCTGGTTGTCTTCTTCTTCTATTCCAAACCGCTGTCCTCTCGAAATACAAATGAAAAGTCTTAGGAGTCACAAGATGTACCTCAATAATGCATCTATTCTCTTATCTATTCTTGTCAGATTGTTCTCTCCTCACCTGCTCATCCAACATCTCTTCATTTGTGATCAGAACATTCTTCTTTAACGCTACAGTTCAAAGGCTGCCGTTATATTTCTTCCTACACAACTTACCTAGGTATTACTTTCATACGATGCCACGATTCACAAAAACGTGGTTGGAATCATCTCAGAGTAGGTGAAGAGACGAATGAAATCAATCAATCAATCAATCAATCAATCAATCAATCAATCAATCAATCAATCAATCAATCAATCAATCAATCAATCAATCAATCAATCAATCAATCAATCAATCAATCAATCAATCAATCAATCAATCAATCAATCAATCAATCAATCAATCAATCAATCAATCAATCAATCAATCAATCAATCAATCAATCAATCAATCAATCAATCAATCAATCAATCAATCAATCAATCAATCAATCAATCACTAATTATATACATTTAGGGCAGTCGCCCAGGTGGCAGATTCTAAAATAATTTCAAAGAAGTAGGAAATTTATTGAATTTCTTCCTTGGTAAATATCCATAACTCCTCTTCCTATAAACTGTCAACAAGAAGCTCATAATTTGATTGTCTCACAAATTATCGCATAAGCACTGGTCCTGGTGACATCAGCCATAAAGATTTAATTTTCTTTATTTTTGCTATTTGCTTTACGTCCCATCGACACAGATACCTTATGGCGACGATGGGACAGGAAAGGCCTAGGAATGGGAACGAAACGGCCGTGGCCTTAAGTAAGGTACAGACCCAGCACTTGCCTGGTGTGAAAATGGGAAACCACGGAAAACCATCTTCAGGGCTGCCGACAGTGAGGTTCGAACCCACTATCTCCCGGATGAGAGCTCACAGCTGTGCGCCTCTAACCGCACGGCCAACTCGTCCGGTCAGCCATAAAGGAGTCGAATGACAGGAACTCGATTTTGTTAAATGAACATTCTTTCATGCGGCGTTTCATTGGTCATCGTACATAGTATAGACCTGATCGCGTGGAGAGCTTCATCCAACTCCTGAGTACCAAGCAAAAATTTAGGTTTGAACTCTGCGCAAACCCTGCAGGCCGATGTCATCTTCCTGATATCTTCCAGCGAGTACGGTAAGTACTCTTCGCCCAGTGGTTCATGCGTATTGCCCCAGGATGGCAGATAGTTTTCTTGTAGTATCTGCAGTTTCCTTCCGGGGCAACCGATGGCAGAACAGATCCGCAAGAGACTGTCACTAGTTCTGTTTTAGTTTCCTGGATGGTATATTATTTTATATTATTTCGTAATCGTAGTATGTCAACTGTAATCTCCAGCGCAGTATGTTCTCATTCTTGATGTCCTCCGCTTGCTTGTAATCGAACATTAAGTAAACTGATTTTTTGTGTGTGATAAGACGAAAGTGCTTTCCAATGAGGTAATGCCTTCACTTCTTCATAGCCTCAGTTACTGCGTAGGCTTCTTTCTCCATAGAAGAATTCTGATTGACTGAGCGTTCTGAAGAAGAGTGCGACAAAACTTCCATGTTGCGATAAAGTTGCTCCAATGGCTCGTTCTGAAGCATCAGTCTCTACCGTAAAGGCAGCATTTTCGTTCGGTGCTGAATCAAGTGCAGGTTCGATGTCTAATTTCAACCTTTCTAAGGTTCAGCTGCCTTATGTTCTAGAGGAAATTTTCTCTTCGTGTAAACTTGGATCTTCTCCTAAAATCTAGGAATGAAGTTGGTGAAAAGAGACATCATTCCCATAGCTCTCCAAAGGGAAGGTGTATCCGTCAATACAGGGAGCTCACGTAGTGGCCTCAGTCGTTCTGCATCAGGTCTAATAGTGTTGTTTCCAAGAAGCTTAATTGAACGGACCGAGAATGTGCTTTGTCCTTCGTTTTCGGTGAGTCCATATTTATCGACAACTACTATTAAATCCCTAAGGTTCTTGTCGTGTTCTTTGTGATTCCTATCACATAATGCTTCATCGTCGACGTAATCGTAGGTATCCTTAAACCTTTCCACTCGTATTATCTCGTCCATTATTTTTTGGAAGTATGCTACACAATTGCGAGGACTAAAGGGTGTACGTTGAATTGCCATAGTCTTCCACAAGCTTCAAAAGCCGTTAATGGACTACCATTTTCACAGATGGGAATCTCATGAAAGGCTCTATGATAATCGATGGAGCTGAGCTCCTCGTACCTCGCAAGTTTATTTACAAAATCATCGATGCGTGACAGCGGGTGTGCATCATATGTAACGATTTATCGTCTGGAAATAGTCTATTACCATCAACCACTTAAGGGTTTTGGTCTCAGTTACCAAGGGTTGAGCTCTACAAGGTGAAAAGACCTCCTCAATGATATCTTTCCTCACTAGTCTATCTAATTCTATTTCAATAAATTTGGCATCTGATGCTGAGTGTCATCTGGATCTTACCGAAATAGGCTTTCAATATGGCGTGAGATTTATAAATAAGCTACAAGTCCTACTTTTGATAAACCAAGACAATAGCTATTAAGGGGCCCTTCTGAACAGCCAAATTTTATTTCTACTGACGAATGTCGGCTTAGCACATCGTAACCGAGGATGACGTCCGAGCAAAGTTCATGAATAACGTTGAGGGTAATATTGAAGTAGACGTAGTCAACGATTCTTCAAATCTATCTGAAATTCACCTCTGATGGCTGAGCGCAGCGATGTTGAGGCCATGGTAACAGTATTTCCCCTACTTTGCCTTCCATCTTTACCGAAGTGAAATTAGTGGAGCTGCCTGTGTCCCCACGCATGATCCTTGGTGCCATTTATATTGATAGATACTATCGCATAATTATGCCATGGCTACTGTTTCCTAAGGCGTACCAACGTTGAGCGTTGAGCATCCATTGTCTTGCATACAAATACAAGTTTCTCCAGTTTGCGTTGAGTTCATTATGTCAATTAGGAATATGCACTTTTTTTCTATTTGCTTTAGGTCGCATCGACACAGATAGGTCTTATGGCGACGATGGGACAGGAAAGGCCTGGGAAGTGGAAGGAAGCAGCCGTGCTCTTAAGGTACAGCCCCGGCATTTGCCTGGTGTGAAAATGGGAAACCACGGAAAACCATCTTCAGGGCTGCCGACAGTGGGGCTCGAACCCACTATCTCCCGATAACTGTATACTGGCCGCACTTAAGCGACTGCAGCTATAGAGCTCGGTTATGCACCTTTCCTAGTCATCATCATCATCATCATCATCATTTACCACTTATATGCATTTAAGGCTATCACTCATGTGGTAGATTCCCTATGAGTTGCTTACCTAGTCTTTTCTTAAATGATTTCATAGAACTTGCAAATTTATTGAACTTCTCCTCTGATAAATTATTCCAATCACTGATTCATCTTTCTATAAATGTATATTTGCTCGAATGTCACCTCTTGAATTCCAACTTTATCTTCATATTATGACCTTTCCTGCTGTTTAAAACCGCATTCAAGCTTATTTGTCTATTATGCCATTCCACACAATCTCTCTGCTGATAGCTCGGAATATACCGCTTAGTCTAGTAGCTAAGCTCATTATCCCAAGTCTACCCAGCCAAAATTTTCGTAACACAACTCTTTTGTCGGAAACCACCCAAAACAAATCGTTCTGATTTCAGGTCTAGAGTCAAGTCATCCTGGTGAGCGTCCCATACATCGAAAACATGGAGAACAACATTTTTTAAACCAGGACTGTCTTTTATTGTTTTACCGATTTCAGTTCTAGGAGATTTCCAGAATAATCCGTCCCATGGGAAGATCTCAACGGTCATTATTCCTGTTCTTATTCTTTTCCTGTTTCAGGTCCTAGCGCAAGGTACAACGTGTTCAGACATGAATAGCTTGGTATTTTCACCCCTCGCCATTCAGGCCGGCTTAGCTGCTACCTACACCGGTTCTGGAGGAGACACTGCTAAGGAATTGGTTTCTGGCTTGAGTCTTAACTCTAAGCAACTTGGAAGAATGCCTCAAGGATTCTCGCAGGCGTTACCTGTTATCCTAAAGGTAAATCTTTAGGTCTACATTATTTAACACATAGTTTTAAATGAATAGTATTAATAGCTCAGTAGGGTCATATGGTAACATTCATATTATTACATTGCCTGTTGTCATCCACTGGTTGGCTACATCCTCGTCGCTACTGATTATGTGGTCATAGAAATATCTGAAACAAATAAACACGGACACCGTTTGATAAAAAAGGATTTTCATATCCTTTTCCTGCTTAATATTTTTAAGAAGGCTGGGGATGCCCTGCCTGGCCTTGAGTAATGTTTTGGTTTGAACATTCCTCTCCACAGCCATAAAGTTTTAAACGGCGGTCGTCCGGGCGGAATGACAGCAGCTCAACTGCTGATCTGCATAGGGACATCTCTCTCCAGCGCCATCCTATTTCTTCTTCTTCCTCTTCTACCGCTTTTCCCATACCTGTGCGGTCGCGGGTGAGAAATGTGTCACACGTGTGGATTTGGCTCTATTTTTACGGCCGGATGTCTTTTCTGCCACCAACAATATGTGGAGGTATATACTCTCTATTGCCTGTTTCTGTGGTGGATGGTATTGTGCTGTGTTGTCTGAATATGAAGAGGATAGTGCTGGAATATAAACGAACATCTATTTTCCAAACCAGAATAATTAATCGCACATGATTAAAATCCTGGACATCGACCCGGTCGGGACCCTCTGGAACGAAGACCTCAGCGCTGACCATTCAGTCAAGGAGTCAGAATTTTCCACCTTCACTCGTTAGCACTAATTTGTAAGAGTCCTAGTGTGTTAGGTGAGTAGAGGGCCTCTCTTAATTTTTAACAGATTTGTGTTTAAGGATGTGTGCGCAGACGGCATAAGGCTATAATTCGGGAGTGCAGGCGACCGCCTGCAAGGGTTCAAGTTTAGTGGGCGGTCATATTTGCACATCATTGATATTAGGTGCAGACTTTGAATATATATTAGGGCCAAGCGACAAAAATTCCGATGTTCAGTTCTCTGCCTTAAAGTGTGCTACTAAACAATCGATATCTATATAAATAAAATCGTAACGATCGTGTGACTGTACATTGACTATTTTGCGAAATTTTTGTTCATTTACCCGTTTCAGGTGAAATAATGACTATATGCACATTTTTCAGCTTTGGTGTGTTTTTGTTATTTCTCTCTTATAACTTGAAAACTACTGGATATACGGTGTTTCTATCAAACTCTGAGTAGGTTTTAGGACCAATATTTTTTCTGAATACCTAAGTTTACTGGGGGTTTATGCGAAACAGAAACCGTGACTTTGCACTCCCACAAAAAATACACATCCAAATTTAATGGAATTCTACCATCCGCAAAGGAAACCAATTTCTAAAACGTTTTTCTCGTGTTGTAACGGTTCAAATCCCGTTACAAGATCATATCTGTATTTTTATTATTTTATCTGTATTATTATTATTCTTATTCTTATTATTATTATTATGTCCGTATTATTATTATTTTATCTGTGAGATTACTATTATTTTGTTATAATTATTATTCAATTCCATTACGTAAAGCTTGTTGCTTGCGTAGTTGTAATTGAGTGTATGCATATATACGTATATGTAGATTAACATTAAATACCTGTACAGTGAGAGTTTCGATGTATCAGATGTGGCTGTGACGTCGTTATATTGTTATACTACTGGCGATTCTGCCAAGTCATTGCTATGTCATGGCTCCGTCATCGTGCTCACGTAGCACTGAGCTCTGTTCCTTTGATTTTCTTAGGGAGCCCCAGGGCATTTCACCATTACATGCAACAGTTTGAGGCGTTGTGGGAGTATGTCATTATTATTTCTGGAGATTGCGTAGGTGTGTCAACCAGTGGTTATAAATACGAGGACCAACGCCTTATAGCGTCAGTCTACGGGAAGGAGAGGCCGCAGTCGGTCATAAGTCATTATTTAAACGGAAGCAGTACAGTGAACAAGTCTACTAGATGAAGAGGCCTCAGTCGGTCAGTCAACGAGTGTGAACGAGAGATGGAGAAGACTCAGTGAGCCATTAATTATTGGTCATTGAGAGAGTGAGGCCAAAGTTGGTCCGTCACTTAGTTGAAGACACGGCCGCAAGGGCTTACTATGAAGTCAGAGAGGGCAACCCTGGACCTGCCAAGAGGTAATACCATATTGACTTACAAAGAACTCAGATGATATGGAGAAGAAGCAGTCACAAGGATGTATCACCAAGTTAGGCGTGACACATCTACAGTAAACACCAGATCAAAGGAATACGTCGTAATTACACTCAAAGTGTTGAAGGTACAGTCAAGTGAATCAGTGAGGGAAATATTTCGTATAAATTGTTAAATGTCCGGTCAAGAAGAATTCAAATCCATGCCTAAGTTTCTTTCAGTTGCAATGTCATAATTTCATATTCTCATCTGTTTTATCGCAACAAGACTCACTAATTTTTATATATTAATTAAAGAATATATTTTGTTCTATCAAACGAATTCATAGTTTTATTTCATTGACAGTAAAATATCTTAACCTCAAAATTAATGGGGAAACCGAACGCCAATCACCTTTTCCCAGAACTTATATGGTATGTTGTCAAAAGTAAGCTTATTACCCCACACCCTAGAGATAGTCAAGAGTCTCATTCTATTATTGCTGCACTGAGTGGCAGCTGGCGCCCTTCAAATAACGTATGTGTAAGTAAGCAGGTAACAAGTAAGTGTGATTACAAGGTCCAACGAGTGTGTATTTTATTTAATGAATGTTAATTTTCATAATTTCTATTTTAAATGCAGATATTTCATATTTTACAAGTTAAATGCAGTTTTATAATGTTTGTAAAAGTTAGTCAGCGACTTAGGAAAGTTTCAGTGTGCATCACTTTGATAGGAGGATTAATAATGGAGATATCATTAACGGACGGTTTTTCAGCACAAGTCCCAGCGGACTTACCCCAAAAGTAAGTGCGTGTAAAGCTTATTTCTTATAACTTAAAAACTACTGGAGATATTTCAACCAAACTTCATATTTAGCATCTACCTGTCCAAAGGTAGGCTTTTAGGTCCATGCCATGTCAAATTCCCGGAATGGACTGGGGGCTTATAGGAAAACGAAACAGTGATTTTACTCTCCCACAATACATACAACACCAACCTGACTGGAAATCACCCAACCATGATGGAAATCCATTTCTAAAACTTTTTCTCATGTGCATTTGTTCGACAGGAGGATTAACAAGGGAGATATCATGAACGGTCGGTTTTGCAGGCGAAGTCCAGCGGACATAGCCCAAAAGATGTACGTGGAGCAGATTCTTTATCTATACGAATAAAATCGTAACGACCGTGTGCACTGACTATTTTGGTGAAATTTTCGTACAGTTATCCATTTAAGGTGTCATAATGACCAATATTTTAGCTTTAGTTTCCTGAAAGTCCTAATTTCAAGCCCCTCCCCACAAATCAAGACTGCGGTGCAATATGCTAGACGAGCTAGAAAACTGAAATTTGGAACAATTATAGATTTTAACCTGTAATCGACGGAGAACTTCGAATATCTCTAAATATTACACTTTTTATCCGCCAAAAATGTCGAATATGGAGGCAATTTTAACGAAAAGGCAGACTTTCGTTTCGAGGTATTTCGTGGCTAAACGGTAAGTCCTATCACAAAACGGTTGGCACAATCTTCGTTAAATTTGAGTGTTCTACAACTACAACTTTTTTCCTATGACCTTTGGTCGTATCTCTCTCTCTTACAAGGTAGATTTGTCTCTATTTCTCGACTGTATGTAAAGTTTCCACTTTTTACATGTAAAATTCATAGTTCGAATCACTTATAGGAAAGATAAAATCATCAAATTCTATACGAACATTGGCCCACGTAGTAGCTATATGTGAGTCAAATGCTATGTTTGTAGCTGTCACATATTTATCAGAAAAGTAATGCACTGTGAGAAAATTTTACCCAAATTTCACCCTGCTGAACGTTTTTGACTCAATATGACCCATGAATAGATGAGATACAATAAAATATCATAGGAACAGCCATTTAGACAGCTAAATGTGGCGTCTTATGGTACAATCCGTTTGTTGATATGACGTACCGTTTAGCAGCAGTTAATCTGTAAATGAAGGTCTGAAATATTGTAAACATGCATATACATTCGTATATCGATCTATATATATTCACTGATGTCGATTTTAGCGATCTAGAAAGGGTGTGTCTGCTATTGTAATCAGTACTTCCCACATCGAATTTGACTGGCAGTAAGAATGTGGTCCTTCTCCAACTCCTGTGTAACTGGCATTAGTAAGGAGGGCTTACCATTGTAATGAATAATTCCCTTCTCGATTTAACTGGCAGGATTCAAGGGAGGATGCAAGTTTGTTCAAAACTCCCCTACCCGATTGTGTTTGACTGTAGGCAAGTGTGCCCGCCATTACAAACAAATTTACCCATCTAAAATGTGACTGGCGTTAGGCATTGTGGCCTGCTATTTTAGTGGAAACTCGCTAACTCTTTGTGACTGGCAGTATGCTGGTTGGCATTATGAAAATGCACCTGTCATTATAATGATAGCAGCACAACTAAATTTTGACTGGCAGTAGGGAAGGTGTCTGCCAGCATAATAAAATCTCCTCAACTGTAATCTGTTTGGAAGTAGGAAAGGGGGCCTGCCATTTTAACGAAAACTCGCCAAATCGATTGTGAGCACGCAGTAGGCAATGGGGCCTGCCATTATAATGAAAACTTCCCAACTCGATTGTGAATGGCTGTAGGCAAGTGATCTTGCCGTTATCGTCACAAATCCGTAACTCACACTTTACATTGGAAATAACGTATGTGAACCTACCCAGGCTGTTTCTCGATAACGCAATTTTAAAGAAAATCTTATTCACTGCATGTACAGTAATTTACTTTGATATCCGTATACAATGTAGTATAGCGTAACGAAACACGTGTACATTTGCTAGTTTAAATATGTAATGGACCAAGTCAACTTGGATCTGGAAGTAGTTCCATAACGTTTCCAAAGATGTCGCTTGAGGCATAGCACATCTGTGTTTGAAGATATAATGGACTTCGTGCTGTTGTGCTCTTCAGTGTTGCCATTACAGTAACCTGTTCACTTTCAGGATTTACTGTATCTTTCACCCTTCTAAACGGCTCAGGTAACATAGTGAAAGTGTGTTAAAAGACATTCAAGAGGAATTTTGCAGTGAGATAAACCTGTTTGTTCTCGAGGAGAATAGTTAATATGGTCAATTATGTGTTGAGTATCATTATTAGTCTATTTACTGTTGTGGCCTTTATTGCCTAGGTTCTCAGAATAGTATTTTAATTATAGGACATTTGACAGAATAATGATGCGGTCAAGAAACGTTACTGCAAGTAATTTGCTTTGTTTGTTTTTATAAACAGTTTATTATTGGTTAATTAAAAATGTAGTTTATTAAGTTTTGCTTATACGTAGCAGAAAATAACCTGTTTGTATTATTATTCACTTCCATCCAATATGTTCTACTCATAACAAAGTCCATTATATTTCGTAGTCCTGTAGCATAAAGCCACAATTCATACTATTAGGTTTTTTATAATTTTTTCGTGGGTTTGTATGTGTCCTCAATAAAAACAAACATGATAAATATGTGCAATTTTAATTACTTTATCTAATAAAATGTTGAAAACTTTATCCTGAGTGTATAGGTTGACTCTTGTCCCATTATACACTATATAACAAAAACTGACGCACCAGGAAGGAATTCTCCGATGGCGATAAAAATCACCACTCACATACAGTCAAATTATCTAGGTGAAAAATGTAGTTGCAATTACTGTATTTATTTGCTAACGAAGTAAAATGGTGAGTTTTTGAATGACAAAAACCAAAATTGTTTCTAATTTTGCTGCTCTTATCGACAAAGGAAAAGCGAAAACGGTTGTGGACGAAAGAGTGATTGTTAAACCGTGCGAATTTGTCGCATATGAAGCTTTTGAAATGTATGCAAGCTATAAACAGCGGTCATTTGAAAACAATTTCTGAAAATGGATGAAGTGTATTTTGAAAAAAATTATTTAAACTGGTTGAAACTTTTATTCAAAGAAAAATACAAGAAAGAGAACAGTAATCAGTGCACGTGGGAGCTTAATAAAGACTTTAAGATATTTGGCACACGTTCGTTCTTTTCGAGATTTAAATATTTTCTGCAATCATCTCTCCACAAGCACTCGGAAAAGTTATTCCAGAAACATGCCATTTTATGCTGCATATAAAGCTCTAAGTGGGACTGTATGAAGTGAGACTTTCCTAAGTCGCTGACTAATTTTACAAATATTATATAAAACTGCATTTAACTTGAAAGATTTGAAATAACTGCATTTAAAATGGAAAATCTGAAAATTAACATTCATTAAATAAAATACACACTCGTCGAACCCTGTACTCACACTTACTTGTTACCTGCTTACTTACACATACGTTATTTGAAGGGCGCCAGCTGTCACTCAGTACAGCAATAATAGAATGAGACTCTTGACCATCTCTAGGGTGTGGGGTAATAAGCTTACTTTTGACAACATACCATATCAGTTCTGGGAAAAGGAGATTGGCGTTCGGTTTCCCCATTAATTTTGAGGTTAAGATATTTTACTGTCAATGAAATGAAACTCTGAATTCGTTTGATAGAACAATATATATTCTTTAAATAATATATCAAAAAATAGTGAGTCTTGTTGCGATAAAACAGATGAGAATATGAAATTATGACATTGCAACTGAAAGAAACTAGGCATGAATTTGAATTCTTCTTGACCGGACATTTAACAATTTATACGAAATATTTCCCTCACTGATTCACTTGACTGTACCTTTAACACTTTGAGTGTAATTATGACGTAATCCATTGCTCTGGTGTTTACTGTAGATGTGTCACGCCTAACGTGGTGATACATCCTTGCGACTGCTTCTTCTCCATATCATCTGACTTCTTTGTAAGTCAATTTGGTATGACCTCTTGGTAGGTCCAGGGTTGCCCTCTCTGACTCCTTGGTAAGCCTTGCGTCCGCGTCTTCCACTAAGTGACGGACCAACCATTTGGTCTCACTCTCTCAATGACCAATAATGGCTCACTGAGTCTTC
Source organism: Anabrus simplex (assembly GCF_040414725.1). NCBI lineage: Eukaryota > Metazoa > Arthropoda > Insecta > Orthoptera > Tettigoniidae > Anabrus > Anabrus simplex. The sequence goes on from NC_090267.1 coordinate 297,059,339, forward strand.
ACCATCTCTCGTTCACACTGGTTGGCTGACCAACTAAGGCCTCTTGATCTAGTAGACTACTTCACTGTACTGCATCCGTATAAGTAATGACTGACGCTACAATATGGAGCTACCTTATATAGACGTTGGTTGACACAACTACGTAATCTCCAGAAATAACAATGACATACTCCCACCTACGCGACAGATATTACACACAGTGGTGAAATAGCCCCGCGGCGATTGAGTCCGTGCGCGCATTGCTAAATAAATACGATGACGTAGCCAAGGCGCGGCGATGACTTGGCAGAATCGCCACTAATCTTGCACGATGTCCCAACGTCACACTCAATCTCTGATATATACAACAATTCTCACTGTACAGGTATTGAGTGTTATACTACACATACGTATATATGCATACATCTAAGTGCAATCTTGCAAGCAACAGGCAATTGCAAAATTGAATAAAACGGATAATTACAATAATAGTAACAATATCACAGATAAAATAATAATAATACTGACATAATAATAATAATAATAATAATAATAATAATAATAATAATAATAATAATAATAATACAGATAAAATAATAAAAATACAGATATCATCTTGTAACGGGATTTGAACCGTTACAGAAGGTAAGATCCTCATTAGCACACGCTGTATTCTATGAATATTTACTTATTTCTATTGATAAAATGTACTTAGTAGGAAAAATCTATTATAAAATTAGTATACATGTTTCTTGCAAAATATTAATTAGCATTTCTTATACCGCCAACCTGCA